>NC_090923.1:589813554-590116584 GCF_040938575.1 Ambystoma mexicanum | reverse complement strand
TAGCTAATTTACAAGGACCATGGTTTTGCTATGCAGCGATGGTTGTGGCTAGGAACTATACTCCTTGTACCTTGGTCGTAAGTCGTAGGTGGTAGGTTACACACCGAAGATGCAAGGGCCAGCCTACAGGCAGTGCAGCATATTAGTACCATAGATTAGACGTGTAGATTCGCATGTGTAGAAAATGACTGGCAATATACTTACTCCTTACTTTGTTCAGAATCCACATAAAATTTTGAATTGCTGATCGTACTTGGCGGAAGTATCCCTTTTTCCATTTCTGTGATAAAAGAAACAGGTAGGTTAGTCTTTGCATTGTTTGAAAATGTACTACATTGCTTAATAGACAGTTTACCTTTATTTTTGACCCTCATATTTGGTTTACAAACCAGTGTACTGTGCATTGCGCTCAGTTTCTGTGTTTGCTTTTCCAACACTTGGGTCTGGGGAAAAAAAAATACTTGTAGGATTAAAAAAAAAAACCTTCATTTACCATGGTACCAACTACTTCCTTGTTTCCTATGAGTGTTTCCTTCATCTTTCTGATTAATGTTATGTTTGTTGCCTTCCTGCCGATTTTTACCAACAGTTAGCTACCTCTAGGCGTATTCTAACTGTGTTTTTTTTTCCTAGAGCTTTGTGATATTCATTCATTTGTGTTGTTGTTATATCCTGTTACTTTCATCTTTCACATTAATGCTGTTTGTTGCCTTCCTGCCGATTTTTAACAGCAGTTAGATAACTGTAGGCGTATTCTACCTGTGCATTTGTTCCCAACAATCTGTGATATTCATTTATTTGTGTCATTCTTACATCCTCTTGCGTAGTTAGATACCTGTTGGCGTATTCTAACTGTTTGTAGTTTTTCATATACCTTTTCTTAAAAATCTTGAAGTACACATTATTTCGTAAATTTTGGCTTTAACAACATTAAATACGCATTTGTAAGATTAGCTGGCAATGTCTGCTTTAGAGTAATGGTGTTATCATTACATTCGAACCATCCACAATTTTTTAAAATGTATGCAGTGTAGTGACCTGCATTGGTTGTAGCTCCTGCATGGTAGATTATACCTACTGTTGTAAAGGTTTTCTTTCCAAGTGACACTTGACCGTGTGTGGATCCAGTCAGTTTGCAGTTGTTTTTGGTACCATCTGCATTATAACGTAGAAGCATAAGTATTATGTAGGCACTATGTGATTGTATCAGTAAGGTGGAGCGATTGTCTGAATTGCAAATAGTACATAATCTGCCATGGTTTGCATTTTCTACAAGTTGCTGAAATTGATTGCTCTCACGATTTGGTATGGAAACATACAAAAATCGCTCATTTGGGATTTCTTCCTGTATCACTTTGCTACAAAGAGTGCATGTATGTTTCCACATGTGCGAAATCTGGAAGATTTCATTCACAGGTATGCTTTTGTTTTCCAATACTAATAGTATGTACATTAGAAATTCTTGTGGATCTTGTGAGTTCATAGTGAATCTCACCATTCCAGCACAGTCGTCCAATTGTTGCATTACTCCATGAACACTGTATGTATGTGTTGTCAGGATTGCTTGTTGCATTTCTATGCAGCACTAACATTTGCAAACACAATTGGTCTGTACTGTGCAGGTAAATATTGTTAACAATTGGTGGTAATTGAAATAGAATATTCATTGCTACATTTGCATAGCAACTTACCCCTCTTTCATTTGCAAATTTGAATGGTCCAGCAAGTTCTGTATCTGAGTGCATTTTTCAGAATTTCTGTTGCTTCTTTGCCGACGTCCCTGGTTTACATTCCCTAATAGGTTCTTCCATGTTTGCGGCAATTGATGAAACTTTAGCTTTTCTTTTCTTTTCTTTCCGGAATTTGCTGTTTGATTCTGTTGCATTTCTGTTTCATTCAGTTTTCTTTTACCACGTTTTACTTTATCTGGAACAGGGTATTGTTTCAGATGAGGGGTGTACAGTTAACGCAATCTATTGTATTCTAGAATGCAAGGAATATCAGCTTTGACTTTACTTGCAAAGTTCATTAGCAATAGACTGTCAAGTGTACGTAAGCGTGATAATGCTATGTAGCTCATGCTTTCCTTAAAGACTGTTTCCTATATCTATCAATGCTTTGTCTAAGGTAAGACTTTGGGATTTATGAATGGTAACAGCATATGCAAGAGTCAGAGAAAATTGCTCTCTACGTACATACATGTTTTTGAAGAGGAGGAATCGAGCAATTGAGCGCCCTATCCTTTTCACTTCTGAAACTTTATCAAAGCGAATATTGACAAAATGAATGTTGCTATCACATGGGTATGATTGAAAGCCAACAACTGTGCCTATTGCTCCATTAACTAGCCCTTGCTCTATG
Source organism: Ambystoma mexicanum (assembly GCF_040938575.1). Taxonomy (NCBI): domain Eukaryota; kingdom Metazoa; phylum Chordata; class Amphibia; order Caudata; family Ambystomatidae; genus Ambystoma; species Ambystoma mexicanum. The sequence goes on along the minus strand of NC_090923.1, from coordinate 590,114,223 downwards.
TCAAGGTTACGTTTAAGCATTACTCTACAATTTAAGGATAATTTCAATATTTTTTCCAACCCAGCTGTGTTGGAGATTGAATTTTCTAAACTATTTAGTCTTGTTGTGGCTTGCTCACACATGGGTACTGTCATACCATGTACGTCTCTAGTTTGTCTGTGGCGCTAATTTCCAGTACTGGTTGCATTGCTTTATTTAACATTGTTTCATTGAATTTGAAACAGCTTGCAAGAGTTGGCATTAAGGCCATACAATTGACATTTGTGTGCACTATTTGTTCCATAACATCAGTTGCACATGCATTGTCGCCATAAAGTGCATGTATGTGCCGGTTTTTCAATACAACTTGTGCTTCTTGCATTAATACACCAACTCTAATACTACTTTTTAAGATGTTGGCATAAGTGAGATCTGCAGATTGCCGCATATTCTCAGTTAATTCTCTATATTGGAAATGTTGCCAAAGGTTAACATTACCTATGCTACAAACAGTTTTCCGGCACAGTTTGTGGCCTAAGGTTTTAAAAATCGGTTCACCTTTCACTGGTGTCAACTGTAGAAGATCTCCGAAAATGATGCGTTCTTCGTTGTTACTTTTAAGTACTTCTTGCAATCTGAGATGAATCAAAGCCAAGATTTGCAGTAGACTGTTTTCAAGCAGCAAATTGCTTCTTCTACAAGCGCTGTGCGCAAGAGGAAGTATCTTGTCGGCGAAACACTGTATTGGACACTTTACCAATCACTCCCTGATTGGCTCAGCCCCCTCCCTCCTCGCACCGCCCCCAGCCAACTCCAACTTCCTACTTAATACACGCGCGCGTGCATCAAAGTGGGCTCCAAGTGGCTGTTGGGCTGCCCAGACTTGCTGGCTTGCAGTAGACTGTTTTCAAGCAGCAAATTGCTTCTTCTACAAGCACTGTGCGCAAGAGGAAGCATCTTGTCGGCGAAACGCCGTATTGGACACTTTACCAAGTAATTGGACTCTTGATTTCATTTCCTGAAAAGATCTTTCTTTGAATTTGAATTTGTTTGGAAACTTTTGCCGGGGCTTCTTGTATGGGTTGTGTGTGCTTGTGCATATCTTTATGTTCTGAAGGGTAACTGTAGCCTTCTCTGTTCTTCTCTTGCAGTCACTCCCTGATTAGCTCCGCCCCCTCCCTCCTCGCACTTCCCCCAGCCAACTCCAACTTCCTGCTTAATGCACGTGCATCAAAGTGGGCTCCAAGTGGCTGTTGGGCTGTTAGGCGGTGAGGTGGTGAGCACGGGAGCACAGTCCCTTGTCAGGTTGCGTTTCTTCCTTGAAATTTACATGGGTGAAAGTTGTGTATTCTGTAGGGGTTGGAGGCTATTCTGTTAGCATTCAGCACGATAGGCTTAAATGGTTTTATGTTTGCGTAGTGGTCGCGCTCTGAAAACATCTTCTCCCAAACCTGTAAATACGAAAAAAAATCCAGAAAAACAAATGCACGTCGATGTCAAAGTGCTCCGGGAGGAGCAATGAGCTTGTGCCTCGTGAAGGCACCGGTTATGCGGCATCTTGGGGTCCTGTTACTGACCAGGACCTGGTAAGGCATGAGGTAGCATTCTCTTATGCGCGTGCACAAGCACCAGCAGTGGCAACAAATGAGTCTGCTTCTATTGTTTCTGATCTCCATCCAAGTAAGCTTTCTCCAAAGACATCCGGTAAAAGCTTTCTCAGCATGCTTATGGATGTTGTACCTCCTGCCCCTGACCGTTAAATTGATGAGATTCCCTCCTCACCCTCGGATAATTCTATACTAGCCCCGGTCGTACTCGCTGCTCTTGAAAAGATGTGATTCATTGTAAAGATGTGGTAAATATGGAGGACCTAAACATTTCTCCAGCACCTCCTTCGCACATAACCTTGCCATTCAACTTTCCCGCTTCTAGTTCATGTCCTTCCTCGCCAACTCCAGCTCCAAGTGGCACTATAAAGCCTGGCCTAGATCCCTTGTACCCGCCAGCTAAAAAATTATCGAATCATCCTTTGGGATTTGACATTGTAGAACCTACAGAGGATATGCAATCCCTTAAAGCATCCTATCCTGTACTAACACGAATACTTAATCTATTAGATCGTGGCCATGAATACACGCATTATGAGCTAAGAGACTGCAAGTCTGTCCTGACAGAAATCCTTATAAAAATCAATAAACTGGAGGGCTTAATATTTGCTGACAGTCTTAGACGAGAACCAGAGGAGCATCAGCTGTTGAAAATGGATGTGCCCTGTAAGATCTCCGTGACTACGCAAACAAATGAGCTAGTTGCCCCTCTGAATGGATCCCAAGTCATGAATGGTCCATGTGCTACTTACTCATTTCCCCAATCTTTTGCTCAAACTGTGCTTGCCACAAGGCCCGACAACTCTTGCAAAATTCTCACGCACGCCCAACTATGTTTGTAAGTTGCTTCACATGCTGAGAAGTTGGAACAGGTCCTATTTTTTCTACAATCTGGACCTGGAGAAGAGAAGTTAGGGGATCCTATTGGCAGCACAGAGGGGGGTCAGACATTCCATCCCGACAGTCCCTCAGCACTAACCACATTGCTAGATGTAAATGCCCAAACTGACTCTTCTGTTGATTGCATTGCACCTACTGCTGCTAGTCCCCTGCCTAATGCAGAGAGCACCTTCATCTCAAGGAGGGAAAAGAGACTTTTCTTCAGAGCTCTGAAAAGGAAAGAGGACGGAAAAAAAGCGACCCAAACTTCTCATATTGAATCAGTTGTACAAGGCAAGTTAAACGAAAAAACTAAAAAAAAATTGTTAAGGGTAACGAAGCTGGAGCATTGATGGTTTCGGATGAATTGAAAACTCCTAAAAGTGTCCTGGACCCTGGAGAAATTCTCTCCAAAAATAACTCTAAAAAATTGCCAACCCTGCAGACGAACTCCCTTACCAACGAGAAAGTGCACTCGTCTTCTCAGACTCAATTATCTAATTTCTTTAAATCTATTGACAACAAAATCACTCAAGTAGGAAAGGTGGCTGAAACTCCATGCCCTCCTAGTGAGACTGAGCTGGGCACTGAACAAGATCTTAGGGCCTTCACATCCAATAATGAGCTGCAGCAGCCCCACTACCCTGGGTCTGAAAAGAAGCTTTCACTCTCGCAAGGTTTAAAGGGAGAGGATGCAAAGCAAAGGCAGCGGGGCCTATCTCCAATCCATTCTGGGGGACTTTGAAGTGATGGAAGAAATGGGTAAATACTCCACAACTATCATAGGATGGGAAATCATCTCAGATAAAAATGGCATAAAGCGACTGAATCGATCTGCATTATTGCAAGCCTTTGGTAGAATTCCTGCTCTTCACACATTGCGTACGACTGACATTCAGTGGATTACATTGCCGCCAATCTAGAACCATCGTATGATTTGTAAGGTGCAATCGGCCATTATTACCAACTTGCTCTCACAATATTCAGAAGAGCTGCGCTATATTGGCCTGATGTTGCACCCCTTTGATTCCATCGATGATGCCATCTCATTCAATGAAACTCCTCTGGTGCCCAACTCCTCGCAATTGCCTAATTTAACCTCGGGTGATGCACAAAGCGGGGTAAATGCGGAAGTAATTGCTCAACTAGTAGGCTTATCTAATACTAGTAAGGACTTGTCATGGTTAGCTGCTTTACATAATACTCTAAACCCAGGAATGGATAACACTCCCCACTAACGAGCCCCTTACCTTATCAATTCTATCTTGGAATTCATGTGGGTTTAGAAACTTAAATTCATGGTTTAGCAGTGCTCATGTAGGCATGGAATGTGATATTATGTTATGCCAAGAAACTATGTGCGAGCACAATCTCTTGTTGCCTGGTTACACTGTCCACCAACTAAAAGCGAAACACGGCCTAGCTGGTAGGCCGCATTGTGGTTTAGCAACATGCTTAAACACCAACTTGAATGTACTTGTGTTAGATGTTTTTTTCACGCATTAGCAACGCTGGCTGTATTGATAGTGCTCAACAGTCGCCTCCAATGCTTTTTGTATGTCTATATCACAATCCTGCAGCTCTTAAGCTACCGCTTGCTTTTCAAGAGCTAGATACCCTGTTTGATGAATTTTATCAGCATATCCTACTTGTGATATAGTTTTAGGAGGGGATTTCAATGCATATTGTATGAAACCTAAATTCAGTAGTGTGTTTTGTGAGGCCACCCAGCAAGCGGTATATAGAGGGCAGTTGTGGAAAGAGTATCTGGCATCCTGGGAACTTGATATTCTCCCTTTTGGGATCAGCGATGGGTGTCATATATGGAGGAGAGGAGGCAGCTCCACCTGTATTGATTACTTTGCTGTATCTCGGGGCCTGCAGTCTATATCCAGCAACATTGAAATCCATGACCCTGGCTGCAGCGACCATTATATGATTCATTTGAATCTGGAAGTAGATGTGCCAGTATTACTTAAGGACCAGCAGCAATTGTTGCTTGAAGGGGATCGACCTGGATTGTCAATCCGATGGTCCACTAATCTCTGTGACAAGGCAAACGATATGATCTCTGCATGCCTTGTGCACTACTTGGATACTCACCATAAGCAAGCCTTGCCAAACCATGAACTCGACGGCTTATCCAGAGTCATAACTGAGGTAATAAATTCCTTGCGGCTAAATACTAATTACCATTCCATAGGAACCACCACTCCAAATTCTAACATAATTCTTGAAGCTAAGAGAACTAAGAACAGGGCGCTTCGCGAACTTCGCAAAAACCCTCCCGCGAGGGGGGACTATGCGATGGAAAAGAAAAGGATTCTGAATACCTATCGAAACAAATGTAGAAATCACAAACACTTTATTCACAATCTGACAAACCAACAAATGTTTAGTACACTCTGCCACAGGGATAGACGATCTACATGGGCCTTGCTTAGGGCTGGTACTACTGTACTCCCGACTAATCAGTCATCTATGATCTCTGCACATGTCTGGAAGATATTCTTTGAAAAAAATTCTCTCTCCCTCCAGTTTTTGCAAACATCGAGTTTAAATGGGCCAATTTAGCCACTTCGTCCTTCTCTCCATGGTCAGTGTGCAGTATAGAAAATACGATAATTGGACTAAAATACTCAAAAGCAGCAGGCCCTGATGGGATTCCTCCCTGTGTTCTCAAACGGCAGCCAGCTATGCGGGCTCAGATCTTTAAACAACTGTTTGATAACATCCTCCTAAGCGCTGACACCCCCCCTTCTTGGCTAAACTCTATCATTGTACCAATATACAAAAAAGGTGTAAGATCTGATCCCGGTAACTTTCGACCTATTGCGCTAATTGATACTGCTACGAACGTTTTTGCTGGTTTGCTTTTGGGAGAACTACAAGTAGTGATTGGGCAGCTTGGGATACCATCCAGGTACCAAATTGGTTTTCGGGCAAGGATGGGCCCTGCCCCTAATGCAACAATTATGGCGCATCTGCTAGCGAAAACCAAAGTACGGAATTCCGGTCCCTTGTACATGGCATCAATCGACCTTACATCTGCGTTTGATTGCGTCATACGTACACTGCTTTGGAAGAAAATGGCTGCCATGAATATCCCCGAGTACATTATACAGTTGATATCCAAGCTTCATGCAAATACCACCTACCTTGTAAGAGTGAACAATGAAGGTGCAACAACAAATCCGATAAGGATTGAGGTTGGTGTGAAGCAAGGATGCAACCTAGCAGCCACGCTTTTCACTCTCTACTTATGTGGCATCAATGACATTTGGAACAATCAGATTTCTTATCCGGCAAGGCTTGGTCATTTAAAAATACAATGGCTAGCTTTTGCCGATGACATAGTCATCTTCGATCGTACTCCTAAAGGCATCCAAATTAAACTAGATTTGTTTGCTTCCTACTGTCAAAACCACAATCTAAAATAGAATGTAGAAAAATCTCACATTGTGGTTTTTAGGAACTTCAAGAGAAAACGTACTACTCAAAATTGGAAAATTGAAAACTTTCCCATAACCATAGTACCTGCCATTCGCTATCTTGGTTACACAATAACTGATTCCAACTCCTTGGAAATGTGGAAAGAGGTACTGAACAAGAAAGTGGCTCCTCTTTCCACTCAAATGCGGATGGTTTATATCAAGTTCTGCAAATTCTCATTGTTGCCCCTACTTATATATTGAAAGTGGAATCTGTGCTCCTCTTCGCTTTGGATATGTCTCTTGTGAATATTAACAGCTTTCTTGCCCCTTGACCAACTACAAGGTCATATATGGAAGGGGGCATTGCGCTTGGCTAGATCCACTCCCAATATGATAATAAGGCAGGAATTCGGTCTCACTGCTCTGTCTGCACACTACAACTGGCGGTTATTGTCTAACTTTGCTGGAATGCTATATCCGCCAGACAATTGCTTATATGAAGCTCTTGGACCACTAATGATTGCCTCTGAACGATCTTCCATCACAGTTTACTACGCACAAATGGTCCATTTACTAGACGAAATTGCACTCAAACTATCTGATCTGGAATTTAGACCAAATTATGTTAAGCTGCGTATCTTTGAGCATGATAGGTGTAAAACGTTAAGTGGAATAGCTGAACTTAAGGGATATAAGGAAGCTGCGCTTTTTAGCACTTCAAGACGTCCTTATAAACCTTATGTAATTCAATTTCCTTGTAATAAAGCTAGGGAAGTTTAACTTTAGGTTTAAAATGAACCAATCATTAACTCTAGAAAGAATTGGTAGTTGGAACCTTCTCCTGAAATCTGACAAGGTGTCGGGATGCAGGTTCTGCAATGATGGATCTATCATAGAAACTCTGAAACATCTAGTGATATTTTGTCCACATTTTGAGGCAATGCGTATATTATCAATTGACACAGATGGTGTAGGTTCTGAGGCTAATAGGGAATGGCTTTGGATAGACTGCATGTGGGGGACCAGAACGGGTCTTATATTGTCCCTGTGCAGACTTTTAATCATAAACCAAGAACTTGAGACTAGGTATCTAAATATCAAGGGGGTGGATTAGGATTTGTTGTAACTACCACACTAAGTGTACTGTTTGCTCCTGAGCAAGCGGCAATTGTCTGTTGCTTTGTCTGCTTTGTGAGTGTACGCTCTTATTTTTTATATATGCTCTTCTATACAGGATGGGTTATGCCCATGTTATCCTGAAGTTCTCACAAATCTGCTAAATGACATTTAAGTGGATAAACGAAGTACTAACAAAGGATGCACTATACTATCCATGTTTCCAATGTAAGTATATATGCTGATAAATAACTTGCCATATGGTGCATAGCATACGAAAGAGTTTTTAATTGCTTACTATATAATTTATATTAAATTGTATAATGTATGAAAATGAAAGATTTGTAAGAAAATGAGGAGGCTAATTGAAATTATCAAATGTATAATATGGAATATTATATAATGTTAAAAGTTGTAAAAGTTTGTTGATCGAACTAATAAACAATGGTTTGAATAAAAAAAAAGTTTTAAAAAAAGCCAACATTAGGTTGGAGACCATGCTCACTTCATCTATCAGTAACATTTTCATTTGTTTCAATACTCTGCGTAATTTCATTGCAGCTTCTGCAGAAAGTTGGTAGTAGTCTAATTTATTTTGATGCTCTACTGGAAGCAGTAGTAATCGGTGAAAAGTGACACTGCCTATGTTGTAAGCAGCTAAACCTGTGGAGGCCTTTACAACAGCTGACAGTTTGTCAATTGTTGAAGGAATTTGCTGATGATTTTGATTAAGAATGTTTTCCCTGATCCAGCTTCACCACTGACGTACAACAGTATAGGTTTGTAATTTTGGCAGGTACATCCTTTATTTTCGTGTTGTACACCATGTACAATTTGTTTTGTTACTTCTTCAAAAATGGTACGCTGATCGTTGTTAAGTTTTGCTTGTTGTACATTTAAGTCTTCTTTATCTTCTTGATACTGATACATGGTGTTTTCTACTTCTGCCATAGCTACTTCAGCCTCATTTGCTTTGAGTGGTTGTCCTAGTGGTTCTTGACTTCCTGTTACAGAATGTTGACTACTGTCGAAAGAGTCCTTATCTAGTTGGGCCTGAAGTTCTTCTTCCTGTTGCTGCTCATTGTGTAACATTGTTTTGTACTGCGTAAAGTTTACATCGGTGATGGCGCTTTCATTTGCTTTGAAAGCATCTTCATCGCAGTCATAGTTATCTATTATGTCTTCCTCTTTTCTCCATGGTTTGAAAAGTTGTAACAGAGACATGTAATATAGTTCTTTCTGTTGAGGACTTTTTAATGACAATTTTACATGATTAATTAAGCTTTGTTTGGTAAGTTTTACTAAGCTACCTTCACAATCGGTCACTCTATATCTACGTTTGATTTCATCAGGTTTTACATTATTTTTGTATGCAAACTTTGGAGCTATGTGGTATAGACACATGCATTCAAGAGTGCTACTCCTGTTCGAATAGTATGTGTCCAGTAAATAGTTTTTTAGAATGTCTTGGCTGTTGGGATCATTTCTGGCAATAGTTTCTATGTCCTCATATGATTTTAGCACTCTTTTTCTAGATTTTGCAGGACCAAGACTGAGCCATACTATGTTGTCTGATTTTCCATACAAAGCAGTACCAGTTAAACTATCTGCTGCTTCATAGGTGCCACATTCTCTATGAGAGAGCATTTTTATGCCTAGGCTGTACAATTTCTGTAATAATGTTTTGTCTGATGCTTGGTCATCCCAGAGGTCTTGAAGCTCTGTTTTTTCTGCTTTTATTAAGTAGGCTGTAACATATCGTGCAACAGCAGTTGAATTGTCTGCAATGTACTGCACATCTATGTTTGCATTCCATAAGAGGGCAATAATTGCATTGTAATCATTGATATATTTTGATTCTTCCCTTCTTTTTATGTAATACGTGTTCTTAGGTGATTTACATTTAACACTATGTCGAACTGAAGACATGAAGTTGTTTACTTCACCTGTTTCTGTAACTGGTCTAGGGTATCCAAAGCGACATTTGGTGTAGTATTTACCTTTGTTTTTGTATTTGCGGCGACAATATTTGTGCCTTTGAAATTGTAAAATCTGCCCATGCAGCTCACTATGTGTCTGTTGAGAAGGGATTTCACAAGTGACATATTTTTGGATACACTGCAAAACAGTGCTGTCACTGTCGTGACCAAATTTCGGTGCACCTTTGATCAATAACAGCATGTGAATATGTGGTGCTCCTCTCGCTTGATATTCTTTTCTCCAAAAGAAGTGTTGCATTTCTCCAAGGGGAGGAACAGTTTCATTGCAAATAAAGTGTAGCATGGCAATGAAACGATGATGGAAATATCTTGACACATTAACTGGATCTAGAGAGCAAAGTTTTCCACGTGTTAATATATCTATGTTGTTTTTGTTGCTGTTTGCTATGCGTAGGAACTCATGTAAATCTTTCCATGCATATTCGGCACAACTTAGCGTAACAAACCAAGTTGGTGATCCAAGGTTTCTGATCATACAACGCACGTCTCTGTGCCGTCGGAACCAGTATTCCTTTGTACCACGAATGTTTTCAAACAAATTTGTTATACTTGATTGTAAAACCTCATCATTTTCCTGTGCTGTTTGTATTAACTGTGTAGCTGACACATTTTGAAAGTGGGTACCAGATTTAAGAATGTGTGCAAATCCGTAACAGTGTTGCGTATTCACTTCCATAGAGTAGGTGGAATATGTATTCCACATTTTGTCTAAATCTGGGATCTTGCGAATATATTCGTAATGAACGATATTCTGATGCCCCAATCTGAGTGGGTCTATCATCGTATCTTCCACCTTTGCCAGTAGGAAATAGCAGTGGAAAAGCACGTGCTTCTATACTTTTTTCCCCATATACTCATTGGTGACCCTTTGGTTTGTCGCATTTGGTAAGTTTCCAGTGCATCATCTATGCTTTCATTGGAATGCAATGGATGAATTGTGTAATGGTCCAAAATAGTGGATACTGTAGCAGGATCCAGAAGTTCAAATTCTCCAGTTTCTGATGGCTCTTGAATTATTTCAGTTGTTTCCCTTAAGCTTTCATCATGATTTATTTCCTTGCGGTACTCATTATAATCTTTTAGATATTGCAATGCTTGCCTAACTTTGTGTAGGTCCACTAATTGTTGCCAAATTTTTTTATCCTTTGTTGGTACTCCATTTACCAAGACTATTAAAGAATGCTCTATTGAACGTTCCACTCCTAGAGTGTGTACATTTTCCGTTAGATCTAATGGCAAATAAACTACTTTGCCACGAATGCCTTTCACCAAATCAGAGGAAGGTCATTTTGCTGTTTTTGGATGAAGGCGTATAATTGCTTGAAATGGGTGAACTGTTTGAATTATTGTGCTCTCATACAAATTGAGCAGTTGCAGGATTTTTGGGAATGGAAAATATTCCAAATTATTTGTAATAACATGTGAAGGAGTGTGGTGGTTGTCTAATTTTGTAGTACAGTAACGGCAACATATTAGGCGTTCAGTTAGTTCATATTTGTTTTCTGCTAAAAGGTAGAGAGCTAATTCAAACCATTTAGAATCTTCATTGTCTTCTATTTTGTATGTTATGTCCACATTTTCTGTGTTCCTTCTGTAAAACGTTCTGCGGCAACACACACACACACACACACACACACGGTTTGGCACTTCAGCCGATGACCTTTTAAATTTTACTATTTCTTTTCTGTATGTGTGTAATAGAAGGTTGCTATGTGCTGAATTGTTGCTACTATGTTCTAAAACTGTTGCATTTTGTAAGTGGCTCTCACTTCCAAAATACTTTCTCTGAATACGGCCAATTTCTTCTTGTAAGTATTTGGGTGTACCATGCAGAAGAGTGGTATTTAAGTTGCCTAATTCTGAAGCTGGACTTTTTGCATAATATATTTTATACACTAGACTTCTTACATTGGAATGATGTATTGATATCCTTTTGATAACATAGAAGGTGCTTTTGCAAATAGGTCCAGAAATGCAGGCTAATGAATGTCCTTTTAGTCCTGTGTATTTCCGCACTGGACAAATATCCATATTTTGCAGCACTTTCATTTTACTTTTGTCTTTACCTTTTACATATTGATTGAGGAACTGACGTAAAGATTTGAACGCTTTGTTTGAAATGGTACACATTGATGTGAACGGCCATTTGTATACTGGACTGTGTGGTTCTGCTGAATCAAGAGGTAATTCTGAGTTTTCAGGGAAAACATTTGTAAGCTGTGTTTCTTGTGCCATGATGGTAGTATTGATTTTCTCATACCCTCGTCCACTGCTATGGATGGCAATTGTGTTTGTTTGATTTTGTTTGTATGCTTCTTCATTAGAATATGGTTCTGTGGTTGTTGTGTGACTCCATTCACCACCACAAACATGTAAGAAATTATTTTTGTTGACATTCAGTTTATTGCTGAGCTTCTTTTGTAGTTTAGTACTTAGTTTTGTTAGTGCTTTCATTCTATTTAACACTTCCTTTTGAGAAGGATTGCACGGTCCACGAGAGGTTGTAGGATTAACTTTCTACGGTAGGCTTTAAGGGGCGAGAATGATTTCGGTCCTCTTTTTAGTAGATTTTGAAGGACTCCGTGGCGAAACATTTTTGATAAAATACTTTTTTTTTTACTATGCGTTCTTGTTACACTATCAGGATTGTTAGGAGCATTGTTAGCTGTACTGGTAGTCGTTTTTTTGACAACATTTTTGTGTTTTGTGACACATTTTGATGGAGGAGGTAAAGTTTCGGTAGTTGAGACTTCCTTTGTTTTGCTAGCCAGCTGCATTAGCTGGTTTGTTCCAACATTCTCTACAAACTCAACAGGTGGCTGCTTACATTGGGCACTTTTATTTTTATTTGCTCTACTTTTGCGTTCCTTTCTACGGAGTTGCTTTTTGGTAGGCATTCTTTGGTGTCTGTTGAAAAAAAAAGGTATACTTTGGTCTGTTGTCCAATGAATGTTTGCTGTGTGCATGAGTCTGATGGGGAAGCTCTTTGTCATGGTGTGTCAATGTGCATTGGACTCTTGCAATTATTTGGTAAGGCTACTTTACTATTTGCATACTACAACAATGTGCTTCAGAAGAGAGTATAAAGTGGGCTCGAGAACCATTATTAATAAACAAAATGCCATAAACTTGAACCAGCAACCTATTTTCTAAATCTAACCTTCTAAGGATAACGTATGTTATTTCAGTTCCAAACACACAGGGATTTGTGAGCCATTCTGCCTGTTATCCTTTGTTCAATAAATCGATATTTGTAGGTAGAATGGTTTAGAAATCAATGTTTGCTTTGGTGCCCAAATTAAACAAATAACCCACACAGCCTCTTTGAGGAGTAGTTACAATATAAAGGTAGTACTGTACTTACTTTTCATTGCAAAATAACCAGGTTTATTCGGATATGTCGTCTGCAGTGTAGATGCTATTGATTCTCAGGAGAGTAGTCTTCACTTCGGTGCAAAAAACCAAAAACAATTACTTTGTGTGTTTACAACAGTGATGATACTGCACACATTAATTGTGCTTTTTTCGTCACAGCATTCTATTTTCATATTTCAAACCACTGCATGTGTGCATTTCACTTCACTCTGTGCAGTCTTTGCATGGTATTTGCAATATGGTACTTGAAGTCCTTCAAAATTGCTAACAATTTTAAGTTTATGGAAATGCCTTGTATTTTACAGTGTTCCATGTATAGGAGAGAGGTTTGTAAGCGATAGGGCACAGTAGTAGATGGGGCAAAATGTTCTACTTGCAAATTAAAAGCACGATGGCGAGAAATCGGGGACCCTCAGAGGGAGTTGTCACCAAAGATATTGGGAGCGCTTACTTTTCTCATACGATTACATTGCAAGTAGCATTACTTTAGGCCGTACACAGTACACAACTCTGCCATTTTCACATACAAAATTGAGTTCCGCCCTATATAGGCATGCTTGCAACGTGTGTATAGGTTATGCGGAAGACAGTAAGCAGTCGTGTGATTTGTCAATGATAAATCGGACATCTTGCACTTAAAGGGGGGAGCGTTGGTATGTATTGCCTATGCACATTTAGCGGCATTAATTTGTCCAAATTAAATCATAAGGGTTGCTCATGTTCTCTGATTAAAATATACATACCTGTACTCTATACTCATGCATGTGCACATGCATGGAGCTGTACGTAGAAATTCGCAATACTTGCACAGTAGCTTGTGAAGTAGGTGCTTTGCAATGATATGCGACTTCCATTCAGAATCATAGACAGCAATTTTGAAGTGCGCAATGTTGATGACGGAGTTACAATTAGAGATATTCAATGTGAATAGTGGATGGTTGTGTGACTGCTTAGTTTTGTCCAATGAGGGACTCGACTTGCTAACGCTGTGGAAAGGGTGGAAGGACTGTGTAAGAGTTACGTGCCACACATAGGCAACGCTTGTCCGCAGGTAGGGCGCGTCACATACAGGTTTCTACAGCAACTGTAGGCATCAGCCAATCAGATGTTCACATTACTCTTTTGTGTCGAAAGACGGTGCGTACACTGAAGATGGCAGAGGTGCAGAGGGTCAGGGTTTTGGTGCTTGGAGACATATTTGTGCATGGCTTACAACACTATGCCGAGAGTAGACATGTGGCACACCATTTCGATGTGAGAGGAGTGGATGTGGTGTGGAGCGCTGACACTGATGCCAATGCTGCAGCAATTCTGCAAGTTTGCAGAGACATGCGTACAATGATCACTCCTCATGTGGTCATTTTGCACTACGGTGCTTCCCATGTGGGGTACGTGAGTTCACGTACTTTGTTGGCAGATTTGGCACAGTTGGTTGAAGCACTCATGACCATCTTCCCAACAACGAAAGTAATTTATTCCGCTTTACTCCCTAGAGTAAAATGGGACAACAATTCGGTTTTCTGTCCAGATCAAAGTATTGGGAGGTGTATCATCAATCGCGGTATGCGTGCATTCATGTTACGAGCTGGTATATTTTTCTGCTGCCATGATAACATTGCTTGAAGTAATGCAGATTATTTTGAAGCAGATGGTGTTGCGCTATCTTCTTTGGGAAATGCGATGTTCTTTTGGAACGTAAGGCTTGCTTTAGAGAAGGTTCTGTAATGGTTGTAGGAGTAAAGCAAGGACAAAAAATACAACAAAATAAATAAAATAACAGATGTCTGTACGGTATCTGGCCAACAATAAAAAAACAGCTATTTTCAGAGCCCACCTTAAAGGGGAAAAAGGGGAATAACACTTTAATGTACCATCGTCACGCTCTGACCCTAAACATGTCCGCGAACATGGCGGTACTATGCAGCCAGCGCATATCACCAACGGCTATTCAGGGGTGGAGATGCATGCAAATGAGAATGAGTGGAGCTATGGATTGGTCCATAAGGTTCAGTAGGTGTGTTCTGAAGGGTGCACTTTAGTAAGACGGTCTTCTCCCTGGCAGGAGACCACACAGCCATGGCTTTCCATGCTCGAAAACAGATTATCGGGATTTTGGGAGACTCATGGATACATTGGTTGAAGGTGCATGCAGAAAGCTGCAGTTTATCTGCAGATCTCGGATTTCTTCAAGTGGAAGTGCACTGGCATGGCGTGCGTGGCATGAGATGGCTGGACCTGGTACCTCACTGTGAATAAGGCTGTTTGTGCCTTTTTAAGAGATGTTGGAATGTCCTCCTTCTACAATGAAAACATTTTGTTTCGCAGCTCTTTCATTTTCCGCAGAGATGGAGTCCACCTCACATATGCTGGGAATCAGATTTTTCTTCGCAATGTACAAAATGCATTGCGACCTCTTTTAAATTCACACTAACCTATCTGACAATCCGTTTTCTCCAATCCACAGTTTTTAACCCACACAACACACCATCCAAAGGCTCTTTTCAGAGCCACCACTTACTCCCAGCGTACACTTCATTGTGTTTGCTCCGCTTGCACCCTTCCTTTTTTCCCCTATGACTGTCAGCAAACTTTTCCACCACTCCGCGGGGGTCCTACGACCGTCACCTCATAGTTCTATCTTTAAACTGAGAAAGGCGGCTCTTAAAAGAGCCTTTTCTCTACTTTTTGTTGTTTTCACGTTGATTGCTTCACAGCACACGACACACTAGGAGAAGAGGCCAAAGGAGGGTAAGGAAGGGACATCAGCCATGGGGATAAGAAAGGGCAAGTGAACAGAGAAAGATATAGGGTGAGCTTCATTTAGGTAAGGAGCAGATCTTCTGGTGCTCTATGACCGTAGCATCAAAAGCACTTCAAAAACTCTCCCCCCTGCAGAGTACTGCGTCACAATACGTACACACTATTGTCACCTTCGAAAGGTAAGGGTCAACAGCATTGCAAATGGCTTTTGAGGCAGCTGGAGGGAGGCGCTCCTCCACAGGAGTGTCTCTTCTGGTGTGAGGATCGGACACAGAGGATGCTGTGGAGGAACTCAATCGACTACGCTCTTCACATGGCAACACCTTGCAAATGTCCACAGTGCGGAACAAAGTGAGGTGTCACATCATGGTTGTCGTACCAAAACTGTACGAACCAAGTCTTCTGCGACTCAGCACCACCTCGCACTGGTTACACTTCACCAGGTTCACACATGCTTTTGGTACGTTCCGATAAACAACCGCCACACCCACGACTCCCGGCAAGTGCTCCTAGTGCCGAGTTCCTCCACTTCATTCTCTTCCTCCCCTTCTTCCTTGCTCTCTACATCCTTACCCATATATCTCTCTGCAGGCCCTTGGGGAGGTGGTGGTGGTGGCGGGTTTGGGGGTGGTTTAGAGGCTAATGAACCAACAGCAGCCATGGAAGCCATACCGAATAGTTTCCCATTGGTCACTACAGCAGTAAAGGCAGTACACATCAATCTGCTATAGCAAGAAGGACAATGAAGATGCGCTTGGGGTGTGGCCATTTGTAGGGGTGGAAGGGTGTGCCTCGTGACCGTCTTCATCACTGCAAAGCGGTACAAAACTTTTACACACCAACTCCTAAGGTCAGGTATTGTCTGGGATATGTGAAATTATATTTGTACCCTCTACAATACTTTGCCTTGTGTCTACAAGTTCCTTTTGGACTGTTGAGGAAGCACACAAACTGCGCAAATGAGTCCACACGCTCAGCCTGGGTGCGGTCACATGATGACGTCCTGAACACATCCGCGCCAGACATGGGAGCCCGCTGGACAGCAAATGCAGAGTACCAAACGTGCGCATGCGCGCAAGTGTCCTCCGGACGGTGTTCGGGTTCTTAAACTAATTCGAAGTGCGACACAAGTGAGACGGACAGTTAGGGACAGGCGTTATGTTCGCTATACTCACGGTTGTACTGTGCATGTGCATACATGCTATGCTCACTGTACGGACAGGTCCAGTGTCCTTAGGACACCTCCATGTTGTTTGCCTACGAACTTGCCGGCCACCGTGCCTGTTCTACGGACGGAACCATTTTGGCTGCACCCGATACGGAGAGGTATACTGTCCTTCACACACTCCCATTTTGCTCATTTACAGCCATCCCGCACATCTGGTGTGTTCTATGAACATGTTTCATCTCGTTTACAAGCGGTACGGCGAGGTATAATGTCCTTAGGACGCCCCTTTCCGTTTATGTACGCACAACTTCAACAGATGGTGCGGTCAAACATCAAGTCCATCTTACTTGACATTAGTAAGGGTAGGTGTACTGCCTTTACAGCACCCACATTCCATTCCTTACGGTTAGGTCGAACAGGCGCGCTGTTCGCGAACATTGTACGTCTTTTTAAAAAACGCAAACTCTTTCACTACAAGTACTGTACAAAAACATACCAAATACACACTCTCACACTTCACCCAAAGAAATAGCAGGGGAAGCTGACACTGACACAAATATGGGGGAATTAGGATTCAACACGAGCTGGTTATGAGGATACGATTTGTGAGGGGAAGAAGGGGTGGATATTTCGTCACAACGTCTATTTTCCTCTTGAAGGTTTGGGGAAGGTTCACTACGGAATGGAGAAGCAGGGCAGGTACAGGTGGGGCAATGGTAACAAGCTTTTCCTCCACAAACTCCCGTAAACTTTTAAAATTCTCGTTCAATATGTCAATTTTCTGCTCAATTCTTTTTATCCTATCTTCTTCTGTCTCGTTTGTTGCCATTCTTCTCTTTCCTGGTCTATAAAATAATACTTATGTTCAATGCCTATAAAATACTGCTCATTATTTTGCATATGTAGTGCAATGTGAACCATTATTGCCGCTGTCTTCAGACATTTCCCCATGCGGAAAATACTCCTCCAGCCACTCCAAAGTACTAGCCATTTCTGAGTCAAAATAACAGAAAGAAATTATTATTTCTGCACCACATACCAAAAAATACACACACATACACAAAAATGAACTCCACTCACTTTTGATGTAATCTCCCTTCGTCCTACTGCGTCCGTCCACTGTCGTTCCAGGCTGCCGAGTTTCTGTGAAGTGAATACAATGCAGGCATCCTTTTTTTTTATTAATGGTACCATCCATTTCATTCTACATGGTTATTAAATGTGTCCTTTTCTTTTCACATCTTCATGTTTCCATATTTACTTATAACTACTTATAATATCTTTATGTCCTTCTTCTACTTTGTACACTTTTAGTGTAAGACAATAGTACATTTTCGGATATCCCCCTACCCCCATCTTTGGGTAATGTTGATCCTGCCCGCCCCGTCCGCAAACAGGCGCTCAGTCCGTACCTTTCCATTATCAATAGGGAGGGGGTTCTGTATGTTCTATGTTAAATGTATATCAAGTATGTAGATTATACTACATATCTCCCAAAATCACAACATCACAGTGTATATTCCACACAACACCTTCATTGACACACTGTCATGATTAAGTTCCCCTTCCAAAAACCTGTAAAATTCACTACAAAAAAAACTTTGTTGAGGAGACGTTATGGTCAAGTTGCACTACCAAAAACCTGTGCGGTTCACTAAAGATGCCGTTGTTAAAATTGATTTCTAAAATCTTGCCTGGTGGACAGATTTTAGGAGTCCACCCCAGTTATACTGAACAGGGTAACTCTGAAAGGTTAGCCAAAACCCAATCACGGCAGCAAAGGAGAGCAGTCAAGGATATTCCCAGGAGAGTGAGCGGGGTCAGCGGCCCACAATGAGTACACACTTTGCAGCACACAATAAATACATTTAGACAGGAAAGTGCAGAAATACTATATTTATTCTAGGCCCAAAACACACACGGAAATGAAACAAGCAGGTGATAACGTTACACAACACTCAATTATAAAACATATGTACAGTCACCTTTAGGTTCTTAAGAGTGCATACAATACATAATTCAACAAAAAGAAGCTAGGTAGTGATGCAGTAGAACGGAACCAAGTCACAAGGATAATACCCTATATTTAGAAGTCCAATTCCTATGATATGAGGGGCCTGCTGCCCAAAAGTCACAAAACAACTTATTAGGAAAAGGGTCTGATGTGGGAAGAGTTCTTGTGTTGGTGAAATGTTCCAGAGAGATATTCAGCTAAGTTACTGGTAAGTGTGACGAATCAAGAGTATTTGCCCTGTTAGGCAGAATCCTGTGCAGTGTCCTTAGGGACCACTACACATAATTAAGACTACAGGTGGCAATACAAGTTTTACCTTTGGTACAAGCCTGTACTACTATGTTAAAGTGGTAGCAGTAGCGGAGCAGCCAGGCTTATCTCACTGACTCAAGGTTTCAGGTAAAAAATAGAAGTACATTTATTTTCAAACCATTTGTTATAAACACGACACTTCTATTTATTCACAACCACACGTAAAATATACTACAACTAACCAATTCACTTTGTACGGTATAATTTCAAGGCAAGTACCCTGTGTTTTAGGGGACCGGTGTTGTGAAACAAAAGACGTTACCGGGAATACACTTGCAATCACTTTTTGACAGTAATGACAGTTCAGTCTTAATAAAGAAACGCGTATCCGCGGCAAGAAATGTTACTGGGGCAAAAACACACTTAGCACCTGAGATACCCAGAGAGAGTTGGGGGCAAAAATCATAGGCAATACTTTTGTCAAGGCAGACAGAACCAGAGAACACTCTTAGACAGAAATTCAAGAGTCAATAGGCCGGAGCCAATGTCAAGTGGAACGGGGTTCCTGTTGTCGAGGGTCACACAGTCGGATAGTTCACGATTCAACATAGCCAGTACTTAGATATTGTCAACAGAGGAAGCAAAAGTTATAAGAAGGAGGGAAGACAAGGGCAAGCCTTGGAGATGAAGAAAAGGGATTCACCCTAATTCCTCAAGCAGAACACAGTACCTTATTCAATGAAGAAGCTGGTGCCACGGCAGATGTTCCTGGTAGTTTCCTGCAGATCCACGGTTTCTGGAGCTTCAGTACGAAGGAGGACGGCTGGAAGGGTCTGCACCACACAGGGGTGAAGCCGGCAGCAGTGACGGTGAATAAAAGGTGCGCTCCTTAAAAACAGGAGAGGATCTTCAGATGGCTATCCGGAGCACTAAAGCAGTGTGCAGCGATTTTGACCAAGAAGAGGATCCTCTGGCTGTAGAAGATGAGCTGGTTATCCCCACCAGGCTCAAGCGAAGACGACTCCGGACTGGATCTTCTCTGGTCATCGAAGGGTAGATAGCAGAGGACTGCAGCAGGGCTTCACTGGGACGGGATAGTTGCAGCAGCCGACTTCTTCTCAGCTTCTCTTCGGTTCCTTTTAGTTCCAGTGGCGACTCTGACTTCTAGCACAGGAGACCTGCCTTTTATGCGAAACTCCCCCCTACACACAGCCTGGCTGTCAATCACGCAGCAGGGGGGTTTGTCCGGCTCGGACAACCACCTCAGCCAACCATGGCAAAGTGCGACTTGGGTTTCCCTAGGATACCCTGTTCAGGGGGTGACTACACCCCTCCCTCACATTCAGCCACCTAGACACCCAGGCGCCTAGAGGAGGGCTTCTTGGCAGAAGCCTGCCAAAAGACAGTGAACAAAGAAGGCAAACCTGGTTTGCCGCGCAAAGTAAAACACAAGAAGGACTTTAACAAAAAGAAATGGCGAATAAACCCGACTGGAGCCAAAAGAAAAAGTATTTGGTCAAGCGGGTTTAAGTTCGAGGCTAATATAATAGTGTTAAGGTGAGAATCACGGGAATGCTGCGTACCTGTATTTCTGGATGGTCTCGACGGGGCAGCCAGACTGACAAGAAGACTTGGTGACACAAGCAACCAGCCTCTCCTCCACCCTGAGTGGGAACTGGGTGAAAGATGGACCGATTCCCAATGCCACAACCAGGTTCTAGAGATGGCAGTTCTGCACCGCGTTGACAGAAGAAGTGGTTGGAGGGAATCCTTGAAGAGGGGTTGAGAGTCCAAAGGTGTGGGAGGCCACACTTGTAGCAGGCACTGGATGCTGAGAAGTAGAGTCCAAAGGTGTGGGAGGCCACACCAGTAGCTGGCGATGGGTGCAGAAGAGTAAGAGTCCGAAGGTGTGGGAGGCCACACCCGTAGCTGGCAATGGGTGCTGAGAAGTAGAGTCCAAAGGTGTGGGAGGCCACACCAGTAGCTGGTGATGGGTGCAGAAGAGTAAGAGTCCGAAGGTGTGGGAGGCCACACCCGTAGCTGGCGATGGGTGCAGAAGAGTAAGAGTCCGAAGGTGTGGGAGGCCACTCCAGTAGCTGGCGATGGGTGCAGAAGAGTAAGAGTCCGAAGGTGTGGGAGGCCACACCCGTAGCTGGCAATGGGTGCTGAGAAGTAGTGTCCAAAGGTGTGGGAGGCCACACCCGTAGCTGGCAATGGGAGCTGGGAGGTTGGGAATCCAAAATGGCACAGGAGAAAACTTAGGGAATTGGCCAGGCCAAAAGAAGGGAGGAAGGATGCAGGCAGAGAACCAGGGCTGACAAGGAGGGGAACCAGGAGGGAATGAAGCAGGACCAGAGAATAATCCCAGGAAGGAACCTGGCCAAAGGAGGCAAGTCCGGCAGTAGGCGAGAGGTAGGGTCAGGAGGAGCAGGGAACAAGGTAAGCACTAACTAGTTGAGCGGGAGAAGGCGAGGACACGATCCGGAACAGAACGCGTTGAGACGCGATCTGCTCCCGACCGCGTCTCTCCCTTTATGGGCCGCCGGCGCCTGCGAGGCCTGGAGCGCAAGCCTGATGGTTGCCAGGCGCCGGCGGCCCCAGAATGAGGCTTGAGCAGCAAGCTGCTCCAAGCCTCGGCGGCCGCCCCCACGTCGCATGCGCGGGACCGTAATCGCGGTCCCCGATGCAAGCGCCGCGGAGCTGCCGCCCCTGTCCCTGGAGCTCTCCCCCCGGCGCCTCCCCAAACGCGGAAGCGCGGGTAGAGGCGCCAGGGAGGGGGAGCGCGAACCGTGAACCCCGGTCTCCTGGTAAGCGTGACAAATAGCCTAAAACAGTACCATGTTTATATAGTATAATCGCAGTAGAAAAGTTAGGGTAGATACCACTGCCACCAGTCAAGTCTAAATGTTAAAAGAGCGAAACAATGCTCTAGGAGGTACAGATAAAAAGGGCTAAGGATTAACCCTTTCCAGTACTCCATGTAAGATGGGGTGTACTGGATCTGTGGTTAAATGACTAAGTAAAGTTAATGGCAACTTTACCCTTTTCTGGGGGACAGTAGTCAGCCTCAGAAATGGAGTCGGTGGGAAGTCTAAAAGACAACCCTGTGTCACTGCACTCAAGGTGCTGTGTAACACACAAAAGAAGGGGGCTACTGAAGTGGTGTACTCCAGAGCCACAATCACAAAAACAGATGAAATACACATGGCAAAACACGGGTAAGAGTGGGAAAAAAAAGAGGTACACTCTTACCAAGTGGAAAAATTAACTCCAGCAAAGCTGCTGAGGGACTCACTAGGTAAGGGAAATTAGCCATTGAATGAGAATTCTCCCTAACACTCGCCCCCCATCCCCAAAATAAGGGACAGGAGGATTTAATCCACTCCTGGATGGTTCTCATACCTCTAGTCTGTTACAAACATCCTAGAGAGACCATCAGCATTTTGGTGGCGACTTCCTGCTCTGTGCTCAATGGAAAAATCAAATCCTTGCAGGCAGATTGACCATCTGAGTAACTTTGGGTTTTCCCCTTTAATTTGCATCAGCCATCTCAAGGGTTGGTGGTCAGGCTGAAAGATTAAGGTAGATCCATACAAGCATGGCCTAAACCTCTTCAGTGACCACACAATAGCAAAATATTCACGTTCTATTGTTGCCCACCTTGTCTCAGGATCCATTAACTTCCTGCTGATGAAACAAATGGGGTGTTCCCTACCTTTCTCATCCAGTTGACTAAGGACTGCACCTATACCTACATTAGAAGCATCAGTTTGTACAATGAAGGGTTGGTGATAGTCAGGAGCTCTTAGGACTGGAGATTGACAAAGGACTTTCTTCAGACCTTCAAAGGCTTGATTGCACTCCTCATTCCACCTGACCTTTTTTAGGAAACTTTGGGAGAGGAGATGACATTCAAGGGAGAAGCTATGGTCCCATAGTTCTCTATGAAGTTCCTGTAGTACCCAGTGAGACCTAAGAAGGCTCTCACTTGGGTTTGAGTAGTAGGGGTGGCCCAGTTTTGTACAGCTTGTAGTTTGCTAGGCAATGACCTTATTTCTCCTCCTCCTACCTCATGTCCAAGGTAGACCACTGTACTCTGTTCAATTTGACATTTGCTTGCCTTTATGGTCAGATGAGCCTGTTCCAGAGCTTGCAATACATAGCCTAGGTGTTCAATATGTTCTTTCCATGTAGGGCTGAACACTGCAATGTCATCCAAGTATGCCATGCAGAAGTCCTCCATCCTATTCAGAACTTGATTGACCATCCTCTGAAATGTAGCAGTTGCATTCTTTAGTACAAAAGGCATTACCTTGCATTGGCAGAGGCCAGCTGGGGGAGAATGCAGTTTTCTCCTTGGCATGGTCTGTCAGGGCTATTTGCCAACAGCCTGACGTTAGGGCAAATGTGCTGAGGTACTTGGCTGCACCAAGTTTGTCCACCAGCTCATCTGTCCGAGGTAAAGGATGGGCATCAGTCTTTGTGACTGCATTTAGAGCTCTATAGTCCACGCAGAATCTCAACTCCTTGGATCCTGCTTTTGGTACAAGCACAACTGGGCTAGACCATGGGCTAGTAGAGGGTTCTATAATCCCGTGATCAAGCATCTTGTTGACTTCATTCCTTATATGGGTTCTTACATTGTCTGACATTCTGTACCCCCTGCTATTGACAGTCACACAGTCACCAGTGAGTATATCATGCAGGCCCCAAGGAGTCAAGCCTGGTGAAAGTGAGAACAGGGAGGCAAACGGATTTAACAGTAACTTGCATTCATCCTGCTGGTCAGATGTGAGATTGGAAGAGAGATTAACTCCTTCCACTTGCTCATCTAAAGGTAAGCCTCTGAGGAGGTCAGGCAGAGGATCACGCTCCTCCTCTTCCTGAGCTGAAGCTAGAAGCAAAGCTCCTATGTCAGATCTAGAGACATAAGCCTTCAAACAGTTGGTGTGAAAGACTCTGGGAGCCTCCTTAGGATTGCCTACGTCCACCAGATAGTTCACCTCACCAAGTTTACCCACAACTTTGAAGGCTCCTTTATCCATTTGTCCTGCAAGGCCCTCTGCCTTGTGGAGACCATAACAAGAACAAGCTGGTCTTGAGTAAACTCAAACATGTTAGCCTTCGGGTCATGCCAATGTTTGACCAGAGCTTGACCAGCCTTCAAGTTATCGCTTGCCTCTGCCATCATGTGTGAAATTCTCCTCCGGAGACCTATCACATAGTCAGTCACTCTGACTGGTTTGGGGGAAGGAGCACTCTCCAACCCCTCCTTAATCAGGGCCACTGGACCTCTGACTGGATGGCCATAAAGAAGTTCGAAGGGACGGAATCCTACTCCCTCCTGAGGGACTTCTCTATATGCAAAGAGAAGGCATGGCAATAGAAGGTCCCACTTTCTCTTAAGGGGTTCTTCTAAAGCACCTATCATGCTCTTCATAGTTCTGTTAAACCTCTTCACCAACTCGTTGGTTTGGGGATGGTAGGCCGTTGAGAACTTTTAGGTGACTCCACAGGTTTTCCACATGGCTTGCATGTAGTGGGACATAAAATTTGATCCCCTGTCAGAGATCACCTCCTTAGGAAAACCTACTCTGGTATAAATACCAAGTAGGGCCTTAGCCACAGCCGGAGCCGTAACAGTCCTCAAAGGTATGGCTTCAGGAAATCTAGTGGCATGGTCCACTACAACCAGGATAAACCTGTTGCCTGAAGATGTGGGAGGGTCAAGAGGACCAACAATGTCAATCCCAACCCTCTCAAACTCCCAGCACTGGGAGATGCACCAAGGGTGCCACATTCTTGGCTCCACTCTTGCCAGAGGTTTGGCAAGCGTGGCAGCTCCTGCAGAATTTGTCTACTTCTGAGCCCATTTTAGGCCAGTAGAAGTAAAGAGAGAGCCTTTCCTTGGTCTTCTTAAAACTTAAGTGACCAGCCAAATGTATCTCGTTGGCTAACTGCAGAAACTGGAGTCGGTTCACTAGAGGTACTACAAGTGTTTTGCAGTCGCCAGGGGTTGACTCAGTCGGTTCACTGTAGAAGAGGCCATCTTCCCAGTGCAACCTATACTTCCCAGGCTCAGTCCCATTGAGCTGAGAAGCTGCCTGTAGGCGAAGACCTTCCAAGGTATGACACTCTCTTTGTCCCTTGCTGAAATCTACCCTATTGGGCCCACCTTCTGCCAGTAAGGACTGAAGCTCAGGATGGTCAACAGGGTCAAGATCTCCTACCAGAGTAAGATCTTCTTCTAGATCTGATTCTTCAGTATCTAGCTAAACCATACAGGGTTCAACCTCACGCTCAGCTTCAGCTGGTGGAGGGGTCACAGATGTGACCTTGGGCAGCCTTGCAGATGTCCTTCTGGGCACAGGAGTGCTTGCTGGTTTCTTGCTGGCAGACTTGGGTTTCCCCTTTGTCTCTTTCTGACCTGCAATAGCAGTAAGTAAGTCCTGTGGACTTGGGGTGATAGTTTCCTCTATCATGTCCCCAGGAGAGCCTCTCAAAGTTCTCTCCCTTGCAGACCTTGTGAGCTCCTGCTTCCTTCTGCTGGTGGGCCTGGGGGTACTAGACACAACTCCAAGAGTTTTAAGGTCATTACCCAGCAGGACCCCCCCCCCAGGTACGTTATTCTGCACACTTACAGGTATTCTGACAGTCATGTCATTACACTGGATGAGAGCTGGTAACTGGGAACCATTTGCACAGGGCCTCCAGCTAACTTAGTTAGGTGTTTGGGTGCGATAGCAACATCCTCCACCTTGAAAAAACATTCATCAACCACAGTTATGCTGGCTCCAGTGTCTCTGATGGCAGGGGTTTCCTGACCACTCACAAGAACACTATCTTTGTAATACTCTTTAGTATTATCTGGGATGGAGTTATAGACATCTAAGTTCTGTTGTTCCCAAAGATCCAAGGGCACTAAAGAAACACCAGCTGAGACTCTCATGGGCTCATAAGCTAGTAACTGAAAGTTTTCACTGGCCATAGGTACTTCATCCACCTGGGAGAAGGCTAACGAGGCAGTGTGGACCACTGAAGGTTTATCCTTACATCTGGGATCCCCTTTCACATGGTCAGGCAACCCACAAACAAAGCATTTTCCAAATGCTCTCTTGAATGGGGGTTTGTTCTGACCTCCATCTGGTTTGGGACCAGGTGGTACACTAGCCTGATTCGGTTTCCCTTGTGGCTTAGCCTGGTTATGTTTGAGGCCCTCTTTTGGATTGGAATTATTGGAATTATCTTTGTCGTCTTTCTTTGGCTGCTTTCCCTCATCCTTTTTCTGAGTTCCCCAGAATCCTTGTGAGTAGCCCTGTTGGCAACCCACAAGTCAGCAGCCTTAGCTAGCTTCTTAAGATCTATCTCCGTTGAATCAGCCAAGTGCTGTCTGAGCTCAGGGGAGCAGACATCAAAAATAGACTCAAACATTACAAGATTCCTCAAACCTTCAAAAGTGTTCACTTTGTAACCCTTAACCCAACCATCTAGGTTTTTCAAACATTCACACACCCAGTTAGCCCAAGAGGTACCATCATGCTTGTTGAGGGTTCTAAATCTCTTAAGATACTGGAAGGGGTCTTCCCAAATCTAGCTATTAATGCTAGTTTCACACACTCATAATCCTGTTTATCCTCCTCCCCCAACTCCATTACAGCATCACTAGCAACAGGGGGAAGCCTAGAGACAAGCCAGGGAATCAGCTGATTCCCTGAGATACCTTGAATCCCATGATTGTACTTCAACATTGCTAACCAATCCAAAATATCAAGTTTAGTCTCATACATATCAATCATTTCCTTTGGCATACAGGGTCTCTTAGGGCTGGAAGACCTAGAAGACTCTGGGAGAGAAGCATTTTCTACAGACAATTTCTTCATATCTAGTTCATGATTCAGCTCCATTTCTCTGAGCCTTAACTCGATGTGTCATGGCAGTTTGTGCATTAATACATTTCACTTCCAATTCAAGTCTCATTTTCTCAAGTGCAATAAACTCAGGAGTAAGTGTAGGACCTGTGTGGGTCCCTCTGGACAGAGGTTGTGCTTTCTGAGCAGGCAAAGGAGTTGTAGGGTTTCCTAACAAGGACTCATCTACTTCTTCTAATGTAACACTCACAGAATCAGAAACATCAGTATCCACATTTGCTGGAGGGGTAGGCCCTTCTGACCCACTCTCCAGACTTTGTTTTCCCATTAACTTTGCAATCAATTCAGATTTATTTCCTTTACCAGAGAGACTCCTCTCCCTACACATCTCTCAAAACCTCAGCAGTGTAGTTCAAGAGACCCTCTTCAGTGTAGTTTTCCATATTTGACATGATTTCTCAGTTAGATAGAATTAGTGGTGTTAGCCTTGTGGTTAGTTGAACCCAAGCAACAGCAGCACTCTAAGTGTAATCACTCTACTTCCAAATCTTCACCGCTGTACACCAGTGTTAGGCAGAATCCTGTGCAGTGCCCTTAGGGACCACTACACACAATTAAGACTACAGGTGGCAATACAAGTTTTACCTTTGGTACAAGCCTGTACTACTATGTTAAAGTGGTAGCAGTAGCGGAGCAGCCAGGCTTATCTCAAGAGTATATGAACAGTAGCAGAGATTGCACAAAGGCACCACAATTACTGTGACTCAAGTAAACACTGACTCAAGGTTTCAGGTAAAAAATATAAGTACATTTATTTTAAAACCATTTGTTATAAACACAACACTTCTATTAATTAAAAACCATACGTAAAATATACTACAGCTAACCAATTCACTTTGTACGGTATAACTTCAAGGTAAGTACCCTGTGTTTTAGCGGACCGGTGTTGTGAAACAAAAGACGTTACCGGGAATACACGTGAGATCAATTGTTGACAGTAATGATAGTTCGGTCTTACTAAAGAAACGCGTATCCGCGGCAAGAAATGATCCTCAATGTTAATTCAAGCGTCAATAGGCCAGAGCCAGTGTCAAGTGGAACCGGGTTCCTGTTGTCGAGGATCACACAGTCGGATAGTTCACGATTCAACGTAGCCAGGAGTACTTAGATATTGTCAACAGAGGAAGCAAAAGTTATAAGAAGGAGGGAAGACAAGGGCAAGCCTTGGAGATGAAGAAAAGGGATTCACCCTAATTCCTCAAGCAGAACACAGTACCTTATTCAATGAAGAAGTTGGTGCCACGGCAGTTCCTGATATTTTTCTGCAGACCCACGGTTCTTGGAGCTTCGGTACGAAGGAGGACGTCTGGAGGGGTCTGCACCACACAGGGATGAAGCCAGCAACAGGGACGGTGAATAAAAGGTGTGCTCCTTAAAAACAGGAGAGGCTCTTCAGATGGCTATCCGGACCACTACAGCAGTGTGCAGAGATTTCCACCAAGAAGAGGATCCTTTGGCTGTAGAAGATGAGCTAGTTATCCCCACCAGGCTCAAGGGAAAAAGACTCCGGACTGGATCTTCTTTGGTCGTCGAAGGGTAGCTAGCTTAGGACTGCATCAGGGCTTCACCGGGAAGCCCGCCATAAGACAGTGAACAAAGAAAGCAAACCTGGTTTGCCGCACAAAGTAAAACACAAGAAGGACTTTACTAAAAAGAAATGGCGAATAAACCCAACCGGAGCCAAAAGAAAAAGTATTTGGTCAAGTGGGTTTAAGTTTGAAGCTAATACAATAGCCTAAAACAGTACCACGTTTACATAGTATAATCGCGGTAGAAAAGTTAGGTTAGATAGCACTGCCACCAGCCACGTCTAAATGTTAAAAGAACAAAACAATGCTCTAGGAGGTACAGACAAAAAGGGCTAAGGATTAACCCTTTCCAGTACTCCATGCAAGATGGGGTGTACTGGATCTGTGGTTAAATGACTAAGTAAAGTAATTGGCAACTTTACTCTTTTCTGGGGGACAGTAGTCAGCCTCAGAAATGGAGTCGGTGGGAAGTCTAGAAGACAACCAACCCTGTGTCACTGCACTGAAGGTGCTGTGTAACACACAAAAGAAGGGGGCTACTGAAGTGGTGTACTCCAGAGTCCACAATCACAAAAACAGATGAAATATACATGGAAAAACATGGGTAAGAGTGAGGAAAAAAAAGAGGTACACTCTTACCAAGTGGAAAGATTAACTCCAGAACTCCAGCAAAGCTGCTGGGGGACGCACTAGGTAAGGGAAATTAGCCATTGAATAAGAATTCTCCCTAACAGCCCCTTCTCCCCAGGGGAGCCACCATCTTTCAGGCTAGAGAGGTGAGCCCGCTCCGCAAGACCCTCGCTAAGGGTCTTGGCAAGTGGGACCTCATTGCGAGTGACTCCCCCCTCAGGGAACAAGGGCCATCATTCCCACAAGGAACTCTCTATGCAAGTCACCTTATCTGCATATATGGGACGGCCTCCAGTAATGAATAACGTGCCCTCCTTTTGCATGGTTCCATGCAATGCTGGATCAACCATGACACCTGAAGGAAAAGGGAATATCCCTTTAAGAGCAAACTTGTATGTAAGAAGGAGGAGTGGATCCAAGAGGAGGAGAGCACGCCATACACAGGTAAGCCCTCAAAGTGCAGAGCAGAGGAGTCACGGAACCAGCGCCAATCCGAGAAGTAGAGAAAGCCAGAGCAAGGCGCCAGAGAACCGGCAACCCAAACAGTGGAAAAGCTGCTGTCAGGATGGAGCTTGGAAGACCGTCTGACATGGTGGCTAGACCACTCAACCACTGTGGTGGGCCTGGGGCCTGTCTAACTACGCAGACACCAGTGGAAGTGGGAGAACTGAAAGCTCCCATTAGCAAGCATTCTCTGAGCACAACAACCTACAGACACGCCGAGAGTGGGGGCAGTTGCAATGCCCAGAGCAGGGAGATGAGGAACAAATCAAGCAGACCTGTGCGAGCTATAAACACCAAAACACCACCCACAACGAACAAAGGTACCAGGGTGGAATCAAGAAGGGGGAGGGCCACGAGGGGAACATATCTTAACTGAAGGAACTTGTGAAAACTACGATATTGATGTTGGGACATGGAAAACGCTTATGTGCTCATCTCCAAGGAAAGTGAGTGGAGATAATAAGGATGAGGCTTTGAGAAAACTGGAAAGAGTATCCCGTGAAGAATGGAAGAAGTTACCAAAATTAACTATTGAAGAGTGGGGGAATCACTTAAGGAAAGACTTTGAAAAGTACTATGAGTCAAGATTACATATTGCGCCAAGGGCTCAGAGAAAGAGCCTACTATGCAGGGAGACGCCAGGAGTGGTGGTGCCTCACCAATGATAAAGATATATCAAACTCCAGGAGGGGGCGTGGCCCGAGCACATGCAGTGAGGTCTGGTCTTTTCGATGCTCCTGCTGAGATCCTAAAACGATCCTTGCAGTGGTGATAATAGCCGTGTTATTTTTGCAGCTGGCCGCATTTACAGCAAAGGGAACGCGGCACCTACCGAATCAGTGTTTTTCTGACACAAATTGGACTCAGCAACCCGCAGAACCTTGACAAGTGACCCGAGACTCCCGTTAACCAAAATAGCGGCTGCATCGGACCCATGAGCCTCTGGGTCCTCGCCGCCCACTAAATGGCCTTACCCTCGCTCGCTGCTGCAGAGGAACCCGGACAGAGGTGCGGAAGAACCACCAAACTCCCACCTGCAGTGATAACAGGTGAACGGGCTGGGGGAGGTGCCCTTCCCACACTGTAAACATCTGAGAGGGCAAGGGAACGTCTGCACGCACCTGCGGAGCGACGGCTCCTATTAACCTTCACCTCATCCCTTCTACACACTTGCGGACAGGGGATTCTACCAGCACTGAGCACACTAGGACAGACTGCCCAAACCCCACTCAAGCCACCAAACTGAGACTACAAATGTGCCACCCTGTGGAGCAACAGATAGCGGAGTGGGCCGCCCACATAAATTCAACAGCGGGCACTCTCTGGCCTTGGCAGCCCACCACAAAGATCTACTGATCCTTACTGCCTTCCCTGTGGTGTGGGCACCCCCAGCAACAGGGGTGCCCAAACCAGACAGCGGGGCAACCACCCAACCTTCACTTGGAACCAGATGGGCGAGCTGCTAGGGGAATGCCCTTCCCCCACTGGAACACTTCAGTCAGCGAAAGGAACAACGAGGCGGCGGCTCATCTCAACACCTGCTCCTCACTTCCCACACATACGGGTGGCGAGATATTATCACATTGAGCACATCAGGATAACACTGCGCAGCCCCCACTTGATTTAATATAAAACAACCACTTGCCTCATTGAGCTGCACACTTTGGTGTGGCTACCCACACAACATAATATGGGACGACTTAACAATGAACGCAGACTTGGACAACAGCACTGCCTTGATACTCCTAGACCTACAAGCATAATTTGAAACAGTTAATCACGACACCCTCATAACGAAATTAGAAGGACTTGGAATAAAAGACACCGCCCTACTATGGATCAAATCTTTCCTAACAAACGGAACAGTAACTGTATGGATGAAACCCTTGAGATCCAGCCCGAGAGATTCCACCTGTGGAGTACTACAAGGATCATCCTTCTCCCTGCTACTATTCAACATCTACCTATATCTACTTATAAGAATCATCAAAAGTCACGGCCTCGCCTGCTACTACTACGCAGACGATACACAAATAATCTTCAAAATACAAGACAACTTGGAAATAAACACAACGCTAGAAAACTGCCTCAGCAATGTATTCATCTGAATAAACTCCAACTGCCTCAAAATCAACCCAGGCAAAACAGAAATAATAATCGTCACAAAAAATAGAGGAGAAAACCACTTCATCCCTTGGCCAAGGGAACTCTGGACAACCCCTGCACCCTCGCCGATTGTAAAAAACCTGGGGGTCCTGATGGACAGCAATCTGATGCTAGACTCACAAGTAAACGCTCTTCTCAAGAAATGCTTCTTCCTCCTGCGAGCGGCAAAAAGGATCCTACCGTTCCTATCATTCGCCAATAAAACCACCATCATCGCCCTCGTCATGTCCAGAGTAGACTACGCCAAAAGCCATTACTTAGGTATGCCTGAACGACTTTTTAAAAAACCACAACGCATACAAAATGCGGCAGGCAGACTGCTGCTCAAACTACCACGAAGAGAACACTACGCCAGCGCTGAAAACACTACATTGGTCACCAATAAAAACAAATAAAATTCAAAACAATGTGCATCACACATATGTGTATCACGCATAGAGCAGTGGCAATGAGTTCCTGAGAGACAAACTGCGTATACATCAACCAACAAGAACGCTCAGATCAAGCATTGACATACGTGTGGAACCGAAACCCTACAACAAAAGAAAACTCTGAGGATCTTTCTTCTTTCACCAAGTGCCAAAAACCTGGAACGACCTTCCAAAGCACAAACGTAACACAAGAAACAACTTACTATTCAGGAAATAATTCAAAACTTGGCTCTTCACATCATTACTACAAAGACCGGCCACAGGGGCACGCTCACAACTAAAACAGCGATAAACGGAGAGTCGCACCTTGATCCACACAAAGCAATCTATAGAAAAACCCTAAGGAAAAATCACAGGACATACCAAACGGCTAACCGAGAGACAGTGGTAATAGGACCAAAGACGGAATACATAGCAAGACGAAGACAGAAACACCAGGACAACTCATCAATAGGACCCTGACCCTAAACTATAACCATTCCCAACAGACCTAACCACAGCAGACGGCTAGGGAATAGGAAACCCCGTACCATTAGCTCCAATCCAGAGTGTGAGAAACAGAATAAGCACCCACTTTACACAATGCTCATCAAGATACAGCGGGAAGCACAATGCGCCATCACACACAAACTACAACTAAACAATAGCCCTAAGGAAGTCACCCCACGGAAACCAAGAACTAACTGAAAGATAGTCAAAATAGGAGGAGACCGACGACGGAATACACAGGCTGACCAAGACGGACGCACTAGGATGCCTCATCAACAGTATTCTACCCTGAACCATTCAAAGCTTCAACTGACCAGTGTCACATTAGATAACAAGAGAATCCATAGTACCAACCCAGTTCCGCACCCGAAGAAATGGTTCAGACACACCTACCACCCCATACAAGACTCTCTATGATACAGCTGGATACGTGCAGCACCACCACAGCGAGAGGATCCTTAAGGAAACAGCAACAACCCCACCCACAGGGATACATGTCAAACAGAACCAGAAATACCTGAACCAGGATACAGACCCCAATAACCCAACCCTCAATTTTCTGCATACTCAACCCATACAAAACTCACACAACCATTTCTCTCCCAGCAATCCGCACGCACTTTACTACACCGTATCAACAACACATAGACAGCACTTACAGCACACGAGGCCTCGCCCGATCCGATACTTGCACCAAAGCTCAGCACTCGGTGTATACCGAGCTGAAGCTGCCAATAGCACACCACTTCTCGCACTCTCCTACCCCCCTCCTCCCGACTAACCCTATCCTGTTACAGTTCCGCCAGAGCACCTGGGGACCAATTCCGGTGGTGACGGTGCGCTATAGGAGTACCTTTAATATAACATAACATCAACGACTACTGCCTAATCACCTCATCATTGTAGTCCTCTCCAGCCCCGCTCTCGTGCCGACTCTTGTTGCTCACTGGCTTCCGGGTGGCATAGGTAGTACCCTACAATTACTTGCCTGCACCCTAAAGCTACTAGGAGCCACCCCTAGACCCTTCAGGCCCTGCAAACTTGGGGGCCACACATCTGTCTAACTCCCTCTGTGTGCCTGTTAACTCATTTGCATCCACATGCTGACTGCACCCAATGTCGTAGACCCAGAGGCCCAACTCTGAAGTGGGGAAACAACGGACGAACAGCCCTCCCAGACTCGCTGGCAACTAATCCTGTATAAATGCATGAATAAAAGTCAAAGCCAGACGCGGGAATTGAAGGCCCACAGGCACATATCACCCTCAGACACCTCGATTGTGTGGTGCCTGTCCCTGCCTCGGCACCTTGGAATGACACCAACAAAAAACAAGGGCGAACAATCGATCATTGACTCACTTGCCGGCCAAATGAAACAACGTGAGGCCAGCCAGTGTGAGGATGGCACGCAAACCGGGCCACTCGCCCAAGCACAAAACCCCATGAGGACCAAGTTCTCACTGCGGCTGACGCTCTGAGATCATCCCTTGAAACCAGAATTGACCAGATCAAGGTCGACGTCCAAATCCCTCGTCAAGATGTCAGGCAACTGCCTGAGAGGGTCACAACTGTCGAACTGGGGCTGAAAGAGTCGATTGACTCCATCAAAGACACAGTGGCACGTGTCAAGGCACTTGAAATAAGTAACAATGCATTAGAATCACATGCTGAATACGCAGAGGGCAGATCCCGGTGAAACAATATTTGCATGGTGTGCATTCCAGAGGGAGCTGAGGGACCAGACCCCACGACCTAAATTGAGAATATGTTGCAGCAAGAAATCGGACCTGGCAACCTCTCGCAGGGTTTCACCGTGTTATGAGCTCATCGCTCACTTCAAAAAAGGACCATGCCCGGATCCCACCCAAGGCCGATAATAGCCAGGATTTTTTATTTCCGTGACAGGGAAGTTATCCTCAAATACTCCAGAGACATACAAAGGGACAGCTCCAGGATCACAATGTACCCTGAATATACACCTACAGTCCATGCCAGACCCATGCTGGAGAACAACAGTTTCAGGTAAGTAACTTGTTCCTTCTCCAGCAAGGGGTCTGGCATGGATCCACATACTCATGAATACATAGCAGTACACACATGCACAACCACGGGAGGTGGCAAGGCTCAACATTAAGCATTACAACAACTCAACATTAAGCATATCCTACCTTCTCACCAGGCTCACCTTCAAGCGAACAGGTTGCGCAGCACTGCCTGGCCGACTCTGGACTCCTGCCTGGAATCCTGGTCGACGCAGTAGAATCTCGTGAAAGTGTGCGTCGACCTCAACGTAGCAGCCCTGCAGATGTCCAGCAGGGGAACACCCGAGAGGAACGCTGTAGTAGCAGTGATCACTCTGGTTGAATGGGCTCTCGGACGGCCGGGCAACGGTCGGTTTGCCAACCGGTGACAGTGCATGATGCAGCCGGAGAGCCATCTGGAATTGGAAGCCTTCGAGAGGGCCTTCTCTTGGTTCACAGGTCCAAAGTTCACAAACAGCTGTGATGTCTTCCGAAAGCTCTTTGTGAGGTCCATGCAGAACTTCAGCACTCTAGCGACATCCAGCGAGTGCAAAGTCCTCTCAGCCGGCGACGAAAGAGACGGGAACAAAACAGGTAACACCAAGGGCTCGTTGAGATGGAAGTCCGACGGCACCTTGGGAAAGAAGGCGGGGTGCTTCCTCATCACTACCCTCGTCTCCTGGAATGTCAGATATGGAGGCTTACAGGAGAGGGCCTGGATCTCTCCCACTCGTCGTGCAGAGGTGATGGCCACAAGAAATGCAGTTTTCCACGATAGGAACTTCAGTGGTGCCGAATGCAAGAGCTTGAATGGCGGACCCATGAGCCTGGTCAGCTCCACATTGAGCTCCCACGCCGGGGCCAGAGCTTCACTGGTAGGAACGAGCGGAACAGTCCCTTCGTAAACTCCTTCACCAGGCGATGAGACCACTGCGAAGACCGCCCCAGAGTTCTGGTGTAGCGGGAGATAGCCACCAGATGGATTTTGATGGAGGCATGTGCCAGTCCAGCCTTGGCCAGCAACAGCAAGTACGGCAGCACTTGAGGGGCTGTGATCCGTAGAGGGTTGATCTTCTGTGCACGGCACCAGACAGAGAACCTCTTCCACTTATGCTATCACTTAAGAGTTGAGGAATATCTGGCCTTTGCAAGAACCTCCTTGCAGTCCGCCGGGATGTCATAGCCTCCAAACTACTAGTGTTGCAGGAGCCAGGCCTGCAGGTTCAGAGATCCTGGTTTGTGATGTAGGATGGCGCCTCCTTCGCTGGTGAAGACCCGCGTCCGTCTGCAGTTTGACTGGGGGAGACGCTGACATGTAAAGAAGGTCCGGGAACCATATCTGCCTCGGCCACGCCGGTGCGACGAGGATCATCCTGCACCGGGATCGTCTGAGTTGACTAATGAGTCGCAGAAGTAAAGGCAACGATGGGAATGCATACAGGAACAGGCCGTCCCAGGGGAAGGAGAAGGCATCTGCCATGCCCCCGGCTGGGGAAACCTGCTGGCAAACCTCTGGCACTTGGCGTTCGTCCCCGTCGCAAACAGATCGATCTGGGGATTGCCCCACCGTCGGAATAGGAGATTCACTTGATCCTGCCAAAGTTCCCACTCGTGGCAAGAGCACAGCTCCCTGCTGAGTGAGTCGGCGACAGTGTTTTTCATTCCTGCCAGATGAAAGGGTACCAGGAACATCCCCTGGGCGACAGCCCAGTGCCACAGATCCTGCGCTTCCTTGGATAGGGCTGGGGATCTGGTACCTCCCTGTTTCCGGATGTATAACATTGTGGTGGTGTTGTCGGTGAAGACTCCTACCACTTTGCCTTTGAGGGACAGAAGGAAGGACCTGAGGGCCCAGAACACGGACCGGAGCTCCAGGATGTTTATGTGCAAGAGTGTCTCCTCTGGTAGCCAAAGGCCTCTTGCGTGGAGATCTCTGGTGTGTGCTCCCTATCCCTCCAGGGAGGCGTCCGTCGTCACAGTTTCCTGGTGCGCTGGGGTCTGGAAGTTCATGCCCGCCGCTAGATGCACACGGATGCCTCACCACCGGATCACTTGACGGAAAGTCTCGTTGAGTGGGATCTTGTCTTTGAAGCTTCCCACCTCTTGCATCCAACGGGCGTCGAGGAACTCCTGCAGTGGCTGCATCTGCAACCTGCACAGACGCACGAGGTAGATGCAAGATGACATCATGCCAAGCAGGGACTTGATGGACCTCATCCTGGTCACTTCCATGGTCAACAGCTGCTGCACCTTGCCTAGGATGGCCCTCGTCCTTTCCTCTGACGGTGAGGCCAACCGTGCCACTGTGTCGAGTCTGGCTACCAGGCACAGGGCGTCCTGCGACCAAGTGGGACTTCGCAAAGTTGATCGCGAATCCCAGTTCCGTGAGCAGGCAGATGGTCTTCGCTGCGTGGTCAACAGCGAGTTCTCTTGACTTTGCTCGGATGAGCCAATCGTCCAGGCAGGGGTTTACGTGGATCCCCTGCAGGCGCAGCCGCGCTGCTACCGGTGCCAGGCACTTGGTAAAGACCCTTGCAGTCGACTTCAACCCGAAGGGCAGGGCCTTGAACTGGTATGCCGCTCTTGGACCACGAACCGTAGGAACTTTCAATGTCCTTTGTGTATGGGGATGTGAAAGTAAGCATCCTCCAAGTCCAGCGACGATAGAAAGTAGCCTTCCTTCAGTTGTCCCAGCACGTGTTGAAGGGTAACCATCCCGAACTTCTGTGCTTTGATGTATTTGTTGAGGCGTCGAGGCCCAGGATGGGCCGCCAGTCTTCTTTTGGAGGAGGAAGTAGCGCAAGTATACTCCGGAGCCCCAGAGCCTCTTTGGGACGAGTTCTATCGCGCCCTTTCTCAGCATGGCTCGTACCTCCAGAAGCAGCTGTGGAACATGGTTTTCTTTCCTGGCCACAGGTGGGAAACGGGAGCACTTCCTTTGGAACCCCAGAGTGTGCCCATGGGCCAGGGCATCCAGCACCCAACGGTCGGTGGAGATGGACTCCCACACGCTGACTAACTTCGCCAGCTGGCCTCCCACCGGGGTGCTCAGGTGGGGGCCTGATGTCACGGCCGGTTCAGTCCTGTTTCGCTGAGGCCTTGCCACCCTGGGCTCCTTGGCCATGACGACGGTATCCACCGGCCTTGCTGCGGCCTCTGTAAGCTTCCTGCGAAGAGGAACGGGCAGCTTGTCGGTACGACGATGAACTGCAGCTGAATCCTTTGGAGGCACCTTGGGATTTGCCTCCGGAGGTCTGAAAGGACAGCCGTCGTCGATGGAGTGCCCAAAGCACGGGCCATCTCGGTGTCTGCATTGATGGCTTGCAGACTCTCGTCCACTGCTTTCCCAAACAGGTTGTTTCCGTCGAAGGGCATTTCCAGAACCCTAGTCTGCACGTCCTGACGGAAGTCGGTGGCCCTGAGCCAACCGCGCCGGCAAACGCTGTGGCCCATCTGACGAAATCCGCTGATGGATTGTCCGCTGGGGGTAAGGGCAACCTTGTCCTTATCTCCGTACACAGGGTCTGCAAAGCCATCAAGATTGCTCCTGAGTTGTCCTGTGGTGTAGGCATCGGTTGTGACGGGAGCGTCGGCTGGGGCGTGGGGTCCTCAGTTTCCTCCACGGCCCGCGGCTCCTTGTCGCTCTCTACGTCAGTCTCATCGGGACCCTTCTTGTAGGTCCTGACCTCCTCGAACTTCTTGTCCAGGATAGCTTTGACACCAGCCAGCTCATCCTCAGATGAGGTATCTGAGTCCGTTAGGGCTACCGTGCCCCCCCCTCTTTCTCGACCCGGGGTTTCACGGGGGTCTTCTTGATTGGCTGGAAAGATGGTTCCCTTCTGGGGTGGCAGGGAAACTCTAGGCCCGGAGGTTGTCTCCACTGGGGTAGCCTCTGTCGGCTTCGCCAGGGCCGCCAAGACTCCTTCAATCGAGGCCTTAGCCAGGTGAATCAGGGCCTTCACGACCATGGGCACGTCTGAGGCCTTCACCTTAGGGGGAGGGTCACCGCCTCGTCCCCTCCCTTGGCTTTCTCCGTCGGGATCGACCGGGGCTTTTCCCGAAGCTTACCTGGGTTCTCCGACTTCCTTTTCACCGAGCCAGAGCGTTGGCTAATGGATGATGGCGTCGGTGATATCGCGCCCTGCCTGGCAGCCGAGTAGGCTGAACCAAGGCCGCTCCCGGTGCCCACGGACTCGCAGTGCTTTGCCTTTTGTTGGGCCCCCGTCACCAGAGTGCCCTCAAAGGTCTTAGAAGACCGCTCGGACTTCTTCTCACCTGCTGCTGGGCTCTTAGCCTCAAGCTAGTTGGCGAGTCATGTACGACGGTCCTTCATGGTCCGGACGGACATGTTCTTGCAGAACGCACAGTCCTCGTCCGCGTGCAACTTGTCGGCATGTAGGCAGTAGAGGCACCGTGAATGCTCGTCCTCCTTAAAGACGTTCTGCAGTCTACATCCTGGGCAGTTCCTAAACAGTTTGGATCCAGTAGGTGTCGAATCTCCCTTGTCCTGGGCCATGTCCAAATGGGGGAAGGCCTCGAAGGTCTTCCGAAATCCTCCAATAAGTGTAATTCGATGAAAATCCGCCCTTGAGGGGCGCAGAAATTTCCGAAACGGGTCCCCCTTGGAAGAAGAATCAGTGGAGCTTGAGGTTCAAATTGACCGAAAAAAATAAGAGTAAAGTCTTTGAAAAACGCAATGCACAGTTAAAGCCCGAGAGCTACAGCCTGAGAGCTCTCAACACTTGAACGTGCGGTAAAAATCTGAAGATGGCTGTCAGAGGAGGGGCTTAGGTAGAGGGCAGTCATTGGTTGGGGGCAGTATGACCCAGAGACCAGTGATTGGTTAATAGTAGAAAGACAGTTCAGAAACGAAACTGAAACTGATTTTTTCATTACCGAGGATTCCCAGCCTGACGACGGGGAATATTCATGAGCATGTGAATCCATGCCAGACCTCATGCTGGAGAACATCTACAACAATAAAACAGATTTTCTTGAAAGTCCTGATGCAGCCACTATGTGGATGGAACATAACCTGGCTAACAAGAACTACACTGACACCTGAACGAACACCTGGCCCCAAACACCTTCACTAAGCCCAGAGTCACTTCGATGCCCTGGTAAAGCCTTATTGTTCTGGTGAGGTTTAAGGTAACACTATGACATGTCCTGAACTTGGGCACCACACAACTCATAGGGCAATCATACTGTCGGCTATAATTGTAACTGAAACCGCTTCAACCATATTGTTTAGTTCAGTGGGAGCGAAAAGCCCTGTCTCCCACCGCTACTCTTATCTGCCCATCCCAAGTTGACACTGGGAACCGGCCGGTTGCTGGCTCCCCCAACCGGGTACTCAATGGCCGATTCTGGCCTTGGCAGTACCGGAATACCTAAGCAATATGCTTCTGCTGGGAAATGTTCCACAGTTCTGTTATTACTGCTATCTTTCCTTAGTTTACGCCGTGCACTATGGCTCTTTAAGGTGTTGTGACAATGGGGTGTGGGGGTTCGGAATGGGTACACAAGACTCACCTGTACTCGTGCGGAATGTGCAGCCCACCACAACACTGGCAGACAAGCACTGCCGGAGTCTTTGTGGTACAAGAAGGGAATGACGCCCTGGGTTGCGGAAAGTGAGATTCTTGCTGGTGAAGTTTCACATTTTGTCTACCTATGGCCCCAATTAGAATACTAACCTGGAAAGTGAGGGGGATGGGGACATCCCTATAGAAACAGAGTGAAATCCTTCCTGGAGCGCAAACGAATATCCTGGAAGACGAACAGGAAGCGATTCTGAATCGCTGGGGCGGGGCAGGATATGGGGCCTCATACTCCAAGTTTGCTAGAGGGTGCTCACCTGGATAGATGTTTCACTACCATTCCAACTACTAGACATGGAGAGGGACAGGGAGGGACGGTATATAATCTTGCGAGGCTATCTCGAACACAGAGAAATGTGCATCGTGAATTTGTATTTCCCAAGCCATAACATCCCATCTCATGTGTGTGCTATAAGCAGCTCTGCTGCGTCAAGACGCGAGGGCTTCTTCCTATGAGGTGGAGACTTTAACTGTATAAGGGACGCTGCAATGGGCCCACCCCCAGCCACTATCGCTTTAAACGCAGCAATAACTGACCTGGAGCTGGTGGAAGTCTGAAGAGAATTACACCCTGACACTAGAGGCTATTTCTGTTACTCATCTCCCCATGAATTGCACAATCTAATTGATTTAATTCTTTGCTGGGTCGGGACAGATGACCGAGATATGCAACGCGGAATACCTGGGCCGCTCCATATCCGACCACTCACCTTTGGTGATTGAATGGAACGCCACAAGCCCAAAGGTCCCCTTATCCCGTCTTGGTGTATGCCGGTGGGAGCTCTAACCGACCCTGCCTTGAGAAAGACGCTCCAGGACTCCCTGACTGACTTCTTAGAACATAATATTGGAAGTGTTAAAGAATGGGGCACTATTTGGGAAACAATGAAAGTGGTGACCAGGGGCGAGGTGATAGCAGGTGCTGGCAGCATACACCAGAAACTACGAGAAGACCTAGAAGCTGTGGAGGATGAAATTCGAACTCAGGATGCCCAGCACACAGACCTGCGGTCTACTGAGAACTAGCAGAGACCTGAACCCGCTGTCTTGAAGCACTGGAAAGGCTCTCCAAGTTTGATTACGCCACAAGTACAGCCCGGTCACAGGCTGAGGGGGACAAACCTGGTAGAGTATTAGCAAGGCTCTGCAAGAGAAAACACACTATACCCTTGACTACCATACTCCATGACGAATGCAGGGCCCCGTGGAGATCCCAACTCACAATAAATGTCATCTTGACTACATATTACACTCAGTTGTACAGTCACAACAGGCAGTTACCTCAAATAATATCACTGAGGCACTCTGTCATGCCTGCGCCATGGGCGCACACATTGGCGACCATCATGGACTAATTGTTATTCATTTACCTACAGAATACTCTTGGAACAAACCCTATTCAAATTTTGGACCTTAATTCCCATTTGCGTGACTTTGGTGCTTTTTTATTTTACTCAACTAACTACACGTACCACAATGCACTTTGCTACAACTATCTATTCCTGGCCATTACCATTCGTCAGCATCGGAACCACAATCCCCAGAAGCCCTAGGGATCAGCGCTGCTTCCACCATCTCAGGACCAGAGAGGGAGGAGGCAGATTGTATTCAGGTGTGCTGCTCCAGGTGCTGCCAATTAGCCTGTCTCAGTACAGGGCAGGGCGGTATTTAAGCAGCTGCCTGCAGGAGCTCAGTCTCTTGCATTAAGAGTCCTTCCAGCACCTTTTTGCTTCGAGCCTCGAATTTTGTATGCTGTTCCTGCTTCCTCCTGCTTTTGATCCAGTGTCCTTCCGGGCTCTCTGCATTGCAGCCGATCACGCTCAGCTGCCTTCTACCTACCGCCCTTGTCTTCCGGGTTCCTGCCTTGCAGCCGATCATGCTCCGCTGCCTTCTACCTACAGCCCCTGTCCGCTGGGCTTCCTGCCTTGCAGCCTGCTACACCCTGCTGCCTACAGCCCTAGCCTTCTGGGCTCCCTGCCTCACAGCCCTGCTCCTCTGGGCTCCCTGCCTTGCAGTCTGCTTCACTCCGCTGCTTACAGCCCTTGTCCTCTGGAACCCCTGCCTTGCAGCTTGCTACACTCCTCTGCCTTCAGCTCTTGTCCTTTGGGCTCCTTGCCTACAACCCATGTCCTTTGGGCTCCTTGCATACAACCCTTGTCCTCTGGGCTCCCTGCCTTGCAGTCTGCTTCTCTCCGCTGCTTACAGCCCTTATCCTCTGGGCTCCCTGCCTTGCAGTCTGCTTCTCTCTGCTGCTTACAACCCTTGTCCTCTGGTACCCCTGCCTTGCAGCTTTCTACACTCCTCTGCATTCAGCCCTTGTCCTTTGGGCTCCTTGCCTACAGCCCTTATCCTCTCGGCTCCCTGCCTTGCAGCCCTGCTCCCTAGGGCTCGCTCCTTGCTGTCCTGCTCCTCTGGGATCTCTGCCTTGCAGCCTACTACAGTCCTCTGCAGTTCACAAGAGCTTACCTGCACGTTGTGCAATCGGTTATTGCAGCCCCCCCTGTTTCCTGGCTGCGGCTCCCTTGCTTCCTTCCTTGTTTTCAACCTTCTGTTCTTGATCCCTGTCCATTTCAGTTATACTGCTTTCCTTTCATTTCTTTCCGTTAGTTTGCTCATCGACTTCCTTTCCCCTGGATATTTCGGTTCTCGTCTTCTCTTGTATTGTATTGTTGGTTTCCGGCAGGCAACCTCTGCTCCTTCCCTTGTCGCGTTTTCAGTGTTACAGACACCCACAGCTGTTGTTCCTAGCCATGAGCATACAGTGTGGGCCTCTGTTATAGCAATCTGTGCAGAAGGCTGGAGTTTCCTAAGGTCCGTGGAACACTCTTTCCCATTTATGCATACACCCCAAGAGGGAATCCAGTTTGTTTGTACCTTTTATTTTCCTGCTACACTTGCCTACTCTTTGTTCCGTTTGAACTTCCCGCTGATTGTGTACTTATCTGTCCACCTTACAGAAGCACAACAACCCAAACCCTACCAGGGTGCACGGTGCCACTCTTGACATCCGTGACACTCTTCCCTAATCCTGTTCCCAAATCTCACACAGACACAACAGGCCCTACTGGACCAGTCCATTACTGTGGAAGAACTTTCTGACGCAATAGCCTCCCTCTCTACCAAAAAATACCCAGGGAGTGTGAGAAACTCATGGTGACACAAGTAAGACAGACAAAAATGATCACAGTTCAAGGTTGTTTATTGAACAATGAGGAAATGGTGAGTGGGATGGAAAAACACCTAATCTAAACCTATATCCAAGATGGGGAAAGATTTCGAACATCAAATGAAAAATAAGGCAGTCCTAGTGGCGTTGTGTCAAAATAAAAAGGGCATATACAAAGAAATCTATTGCCAAACCTTACAACTATTACAGAAAAGGATGTGGGATAGTTCTACAGAAAAGAAAGAAGTGTTCTCAAATAATAAGTCACGATGCAGGGGTCTGGGTGTACCTTCCACACGTTTGAGCATGGGGTAGGATGGGAGGATGGTAGCTGGTGGAGCACAGTACAGTGTCAGGCTTCTCTAGCACGAGACGACAGTTGCAGTAGCAGACAATCTAGGGCTTCTCTAGCACAAGACGACAGTTCCAGTGGCACAGTGTCTCCTCTGGCTTCTCTAGCATGAGACAGCAGTTCTCTGGTCCGTCAATGGCCAATTCTCATTTCCTTTATGCGTTCAGCTAACCAACAAAACAAGAGTTCCTTTAACAAATGAAAGTTTGTTCCCAATATTCGATGGGTGATGGCTTCACCCCTCGGTCCCCCCTCTCCTGGGTTGACCCCTCTTTGCTTTCAATGTACTCTTTCTTTAATTTTATACAGTTCATAGGTTTCGGGATTCACTTCCCTCGCCTTCACCCCAATTCACGAATCAAAGTCTTTCGAATGTACCAGGCTTTTGCTCGTAGGACCACTTTGCATTCCTTTGGCAGCGTTTCTATGGCCTTCTAGTTTCGGTAGTTCTTCAATTTGGGGATTGGAGTCTTTCAAGTTAGCACCCACGCAGTGCTTTTCCTCTACAGCTGGTCTCCCCCTCACACTTTCAACAGTTCCTTTAAAGTTCATTAGCTTTGATTAAACTTTGCCACTTTGCGATTATCACTCAACACAGCCTGGTGCTCATCGATTCTCCCCTCACTCACTGGCTGTGTTGAACTGCTTGGCTTTTGGCTTCTCTTGAGTCAAGGCTGGTCCCAGAGGCGTGGGAGTCTCCTCTGCTCCGCCTTATCAGCATAGGCTTGCCCTCTGTACCGTTGACATTTGCAGCAGGAAACTTGCTCTGTTATACGCGGTCTCAGATTCCTCTCCGCGAAGGTTCCGCGGGCCTGGGGTGAAAAGGGCAAGGTTGTTTCTCACTTTGCCCCACTCTCGCCTTGCGCTGCCTTTTTCCTTCTCTTGAACTGCTGCCTTTTATTTGCAGTCTCCTCGTGCTGCCTGCCCTATCCATCTTGCTCGTAACTGTGCTCTCTGGCGCCACCTTTTATCCCTTTTATCCCAGTGTGAGTCTTTTGTGCGAAAGTGT
Source organism: Ambystoma mexicanum (assembly GCF_040938575.1). NCBI lineage: Eukaryota > Metazoa > Chordata > Amphibia > Caudata > Ambystomatidae > Ambystoma > Ambystoma mexicanum. The sequence goes on along the minus strand of NC_090923.1, from coordinate 590,069,811 downwards.
TCGCAGTGGAAAGGGGGGGCAGCGATTTTGGAATGTCCTACATTAGAGGATGGGTAAAAGCTGTTAAAGGAAGGGGGATACCGCTTCTCACCCGTCGGTGTCCCACTCCCGAGGACCCCCCCATCCAGGTGACCCTCCCTCACTAGTCCACACCCACGAACTGGATCGAATAGCGATGGCCGTGTCCTAGCCACCTGGATGACAGATCCCCAGGGATTAGCTAGGGAGACACCTTCAGGTTTCTCGCAGGAACGACAGACTCCCCCCGGAATTTTATAAGACCTACAGCGCTACTTTGGCCCCCTTGCTCCATAAGGTTTTTGTGGAGGCTTACGATAAAGGCATACTTATGGCTAGCTTGAGACAGACCCTGGTTGTGCCTATCCCCAAACCTGGCAAACCTATGGACAAGTGCGACTCATACCGCCCCCTGGCCATGTTAAATTATGATGTGAAAATACTCACCACTGTGTTAGCCGCTCGCCTTCGCCAAGTAATTGCCTCCTTGATACACATAGGCCAAACAGGGTTTGTCCCAGGACGCAGCACAGCCCTGAATCTCCATAGGCTACAACACATCATTGACAAGACCAATCCCTGCGTCGAGAGCTATGCAGTGGCATCATTAGAAGCTATTAAAGACTTCGACTTGGTCTATTAGGAATGGCTGCTCGCCTCACTGCAGAGCTTCGGGTTGGGGGAAATCTTCCTCTGCTTCATTACGCTGTTATACACCTCTCCAACAGGTAGAAAGATTTCCAAATTGTGGGACATACGTCGTTGGACCCCGCCAGAGGTGCCTGTTGTCACCCATGCTATACATATTGGCTCTTGAACCTCTTGCAGCATATTTGCGCCAAGGATACTTGAGAGCAGGCATCCTGATAGGGGAAACCCGACATTTCATATAATTGCACGCTGATGACGTCCTACTGTAAATATGCAAACTGCAATATAACCTCCTCATGGTACTAGACATACTGGACAACTTCGCAGAACTGTCTGGAATAATAGGTGGAAATCCTGATTTCGTCCCCCCGGCTGGCCTCCGAAGGGCGAGGCCTCATTACCAGATTTAGGTCTTCCGTGGGAGGTGGTCTCTTTCAAATATCTGGGCATCCACATCATGCACACTGAAAGGTACCACACTCTCAAGGTCATGGAAGTCCTTAAGAGGTCCATGTCCTTCTGGTCCCGACTACCACTGACCCTTATGGGTAGAGTTGGTATCGTGAAGATGATTTTTCTCCCGAGATTCCTGTACTGTTTCATGAATGTCTCCTACTACACTGGTGCCCAGTTTTTTCACCTCCTTAACACACAACTCAGAGATTTCCTTTGGGGTGTTAGGGAGAATTCTCTGTTAAGGCTAATTTCCCAAACCTAGTGAGTCACCCAGCAGCTTTGCTGGATTTTTGGGGGTTTGTTTCTCCTGCTAAGAGTGAGACTCTTTCTCCCACATTTAGGCATGATTTGAGAATGACCTTTGACTGTAAATGTGTTTTATGGGCTATGGGGTCTTTCACTCCATAGGGGTTCATGTGTTTTTGGTATGTGTGTTACACAGCACCCTCAGTGCAGTAACACAGGGGTGTCATAGTGACCGCCAATCATAGAATCCATACCCTGGGACTGACCGTCTCCCAGGGCATGTAAAGTCACCATTGGCTTTACTAGTCTCAAATTGTGAACAGATCCAGTACAAACCATCATATTGTGAAAGTACTGGTAGGGATAATTCGATTGCCCCTGGGTCTGTTTTCCAAGGGGGCACTGTCCAGTCCCCCCTTGTCGAGTTTCTGGCTGGTGGCAGTGGATACCACGCAAAATATTCCACCGGAATATTTCCTATGGGATTTTCCCATTCATTTTAAACGCACCACTTTTTGGTGCAATGTTAAAGATACCGCCGGGTTATTTATTTAATATTTATTCCCCGGTTGGGTCTTTTTGCCAGGACTCGGTTTTAAAATGGCGTTTGTGTTCGCCTCTGAAACTCTAACCGAAGTCGAGCCCTTTGTTTCACTTTTTGGCAGGCTTCTCCACAGAAGCCCTCCATATGTTTCCACTCTGTCTGGGGTCTACAGGATGTGTGGGAGGGGGATTAGGCACCCTGGACTGAGTTGCTGTGGCAACTCAAGTCGCACTCTTGTGTGATTGGCCCAGTGGTGAGCCGCCCAGCTCACCACTTCGCATGTTTGAGGGACAGCTAGGCTGTTGAATGGGGGTTTTTCTGCATAAGATCAGGGCTTTGGGGACTGGAACTTCAGAAGTCGCCACAGGACCTAAAGAATCCAAAGAGGGGAGAAGCTGAGCCATCTACAACGACGACACCACCGGTGGAGCCCTGCTGTACGAACTCACCACTTCCCCGACAACAGAGGAGAGCTTTTTCCAGGAGAGTCTTCTTCCCTTTGAGCTGGTGGGACCAACCAGTTCGCCTTTTTCGCCTTCCTAGATCGTCTCGTGGTCGAATCACCCGTGTAAAGCACCCCGGCGGCCGGATAGCCATGCTTCACCAATACGGCGAATAAAAGGGTCGTACCTTTTAACCGGGAAACTCCGTGGCTGGTTTCTTCCCTGGCAGTGCAACGACCTCCAGCTTTCTTCCTCTGGTTGAAGCCACGACTTGCACCCGCTGCTGAACAACTGCCACTGCTGGAGCTTTCTCACCATTTCAGGTACTGTGTCCCGCCTGTTCTCCCTTGCAACAGATTGTCCAAGGTGTCCTGTAAATCCTTGACTTTCTACTTGGGTTGACCTCAGACCTGCTAACTTTGCCTTTCTGAACTGATCCAACCCCTTTTGACTTTTCTGCAAAGACTTTGAGTGCATTTCCACTGTGTGATCTTGGGCACATTCCGCCTTGCTCTCTCCAAGAGTGGGCCTGGCCTATGAACTTTTTGCTCTACAGTAGACCCTGCCTTTCTTGACTTGCTGTGGTTTCTAAGTGTTGGTACTGTGTTATTTTCCTACTCTGCCTTTTCTCTCCCTTTTTAAACAAATTATTGGAGTGCCATCTACGGTTACGCGCTCACCTCTGTTTTGCTAAATAAGTGCTGTCTTAACCTAGCATTGTCGAATAATTGACTAGGGAGGTGTATATACTTATAGTGACTGTGTTTGAACTTGCTTGATACATTAGTGCCAGTTTATTTTCATAAGTTTGTTTTTAAATAAATAATTATATACTTTTATACCAAAGCTTTGGTCAGTGTTTGCTTGTTCTACTGTGTCTTTGGCCCTATTGTGCATACTCTATATACTGCCTAACTCTTCTTGAGAGAAGTCTGACTGCTCAGCCACAGCTACCAGGTAAATCTGAGTAGTGCAGACTGCTACCAATTGGGTTTACTGCTTACTCCTGTAGTCTTAAACTTTTTGCAGTGGTCCCTAAGGGAACTGCACAGGTTTCTGCCTAACACTGGGACCGAACCATCACAGACTCTCCCTAAAGGTTCTGTCCCTACCATATTGTGCAGGTGGTGTACAAGTACCTCGGTGGGAACTATACTATCTGGCCGCCCAACCAAGCTCTGTTACGAAATGGTTGGCTAACGACCCCACTTCCGAGTCAATGCTGCTTCAGTGCTTGATCTCACCCGCTCGCCTCAAAGAAATCCTATGGCTTCCACCCAGCTGCATGAACGCCCTACCACTCCTTGTGACCCTGGGCAGGAAAATCTGGTCCTGAGCGCTGAAGCTCCTCCATATCCGTCACCCTTATTCATCCAACGCTCCTATTGTGGCAGGTGTATGTAAAACTAAGGAGGACTTGGCAATCATCCGGCACTGGGAGGTATGGGGACTCCCCACATGGGGTGACATGTATGGGAACAGGACGTTAAGAGACTTAGATACCCTAACCCAACAGATAGGGTTGCCTAAGGGACAATTCCTGGGATACATGAAAGTTAAAAGAGTTGCGAGTGTCAGTTGGCAGGGGAGGCCGGCCGAGCCAGAGGAGACAACTTCTGGCCTTAATGTATATGCTTGAAGATGGCCTGTTTCCAGACTGTACGGATGCCCACTCAGTGGGTCAAACTTACAAAACCCAAACCTGAAGATACTATAGGAATCTGATATAGGTGCCATGATTGCGGACCATGAATGGGCACTTGTACTACATTTCCCCAAGAAAGTCTCCCTGAATACCAGATTTAGGCTGCTCCAGATTAATGTGCTCCATCGCACGTACATGACCCCCAACAGAGTAGCTAAATTTAACAAAGATAAGTATTCGTCCTGACCGCGGTGCAAACTTGACAATGCAGACCTAATCCACATGTTCTGGAAATGTGCCAAAGTACAGCCTTCTGGTCCTGTGTTGAACATGCCTGCAGCGCGGCCGGTATCGCAAGATATAACCGAGTGCCTGCTTGGGGCATACTCCAGAACAAGGGAAATCAGACTTATGACCAGGTTCATGGACTTAACCTGCATCCTCACTAAGCGCTGCATCACCATGTCCTGGAAAACAAAAAAGGGGCCGCAAAACAAACTGTGGTATCTTGAACTTGAGAATTGGTGCAACGCGGAGGCAAAAGCATGGGCAGGGTCACTAAAAGGCCCGGACGAGCTTCAAGCGGGAACTAATGAATCTTGGAAAGCACTTGTCTTTGATATGTTCCACCCCTCCAACAACAAACCCCCATGAACCCCCGCCAAATGTTATGCTTCTCTTGCCTGATAGGATTGTGAATTGCCTCCACCCCTTCTAAGCCCCTGTTTACATTATTAATTTGGACTCCTTGATCACCCATTCCTGTGTGCCCGTGTCATGCCCCCGTTCCCACATTAGCGTCCTCATAATTTCACCCTAAATGAGAGCCCAGTTGTTAAGCACAGAAACTTTTATTTATGTTTGGTTTGGTTTCCCTTTCTCCTTATCCCCTTGGTACAATAAGCACTAACCTGTTACCTAGCAATGTTTGTCTATATGTAGACCTGTCATCTGCTTATGTTAACCGCTGATGCGCTGTCATTTACACCAAATGCCAATAAACAAAGTTTAAAATAAATAAATCAAACCCCAGATGGGTCGAGTGGAAAGAGAGTGAAACACAAACTCAGAGGAAGGACTGTAAGAGACTATATCTTAAGAAAACCATTAAGGAAATGGCTGAGAATACTGATAAGCATTACTCTGTCTGGAACACCAGACCTATGAGCAGGAGCTCATAAATAAGACAATGAGAACCAGATGAGACCATCTTAGTGAACTTGCTCCTAGAGAACGACATTTTCATATCTGAAATATATATGAATTAAGAGAACACTGAAGTAAAGCCTTGAGACAGACGGCCGAAGGGAAGCAGCCAGTAGAGAGACATTCTTTTGGCAAACTTTAATTATTAGTATTAGTGGTAGGGCCAAGTAGATTAGATTTTGGACAGGACATTCTGATTTGGACTTCCTGTCGACAGACGAGCACATTTAGTTAGTTTGGTTAGATAGGGAACATCCCTGTAGCAAAAGGATAAGAGAGGCCTTTTCTTTATATTTTGAATAAAAACTGAAGAAATGTCCAATTTGTGTCCACTATGTGTGGAACTCCTCCTTCTGACCCACCACATGAGTAAAATTATGTTCTGATCTTTCAAGTATAGCTACTTTTAGATGTGATGATCAAAAAGTGATGGAATGGAATAGCCCCCGACTCCGATTTTCCCAGATAAATAGATGAGTCGACTGGGTGAGGGGCAGGGGCTGGACGATGGACGTTGGAGGCATGTGCGTGTGCAAAGACTCTTCCGGTTGGTTCAAGGAGTGCAGCCCTAGGTGATGAAGAAATGCAAACGAGAAGGCACCGATATAGACCATTTCAGGACACTTCACCAGACAGGAGAAGGATAGTTCCAGTGATGGCCACTGACCTTCCAGAGCAGAATCCCTTGAAGCTGGGAGGCTGAAATTCAGCAGCAAAAGCAACTTACACTACAAGCTGGCGACTACTGAAGTTCTGGCGGAAAACCGAAGCTTCTAGCGAGGTAGTCCACTGGAGAGCTGGTCAGTCCACCAGGTGGTCCAGGGACACTTCCGAAGGCTCAGGGGACCTGGATCCTCAAGAATGCGTCAAGACTGGTTGGTCCCATCAGTCCAAGGGTTGCAAATCAGGGAGTCCAGCATGCCTTCACCAGGCCAAATGCGGGAAGGGATGCTGGGCCTCTTTGGGAGTTGTCCACAGATCTTCAGTCAGCTGCTCTTTCACACAGGATACTTGGTTCTAGTGCTGATCTGAGGATATGGCTTCAGGAGTTCTCTTCTTATCCAAAATCCTGGCTGGAAGCAAGTACAAGCGGTAAACGCACATGTACATGCTAGAAATAACACAAAAATGGTAACATATTTGCTGTCACCTGCTTGTCTTTAGGCACATATAAAAGTAACCAACACTCCCAAGTAGGGTGATACAAAAGTACCCGACTGCACTGCATTGTATGGTGCTGTGTGCACTGTTTAAAAAGTTACAAAAAGGTAAAAGGTAAAAAGACAAAAGGGAAACTTTGTTTCCCAGCACTGAGTCTGAAGGACTGATCAGTTTCCCCATAACAAAATGAGCAAAAGGCCAGGGGAGTGAAGCTGGAGTTTCATTAGCCTTTAAATTGAGGGCTTACGGTCAGTCTGCACAGTGAAGTGAGTCCAAAAGTGTAAGGGGTGTCTGCTTCTGATCGAAAGAAATTCCTCTTCCACAGTCGCCCATCTGAGCTCTCTGTTCTTAAGCTGGTGACTAATAAAACATATAGGATGTTGCCTGGCTTTGTTGACAGAAGCAGAGTCTCTTCTGCAAGCTGACAAGCAAGAAAGGCATCAACATCTTCTGTGACTAGCAAGGACCTCAAAGGAATCCCCAGGGATGACTGACGACAGGAACTACTCGACAAGGGAGGAAGCTTTGCAGAGACAGATTCAATTCATGGAAATCTGGGGTTACGGACAATTGAACTAATAACTGCTTATGCTGTTTTGGGAGAACCAACCTCAGCTGCTCATAGGCGAACAGTTGGTTTTGGCTCATTCAGAGACAATTTAGGTTTTACTTTCCAATATCTTCTTGTAGTACGAGACTTTATGAATTACTGTTTGTCATTGGATAGTCCTCTGGAGACTGCTCTTTGACTGCATGTGTTCCATACTGATTTCTTTTAATCAAGGGCTCCAAATTGTAGTTGGATCCTTCTCAGAAGGTTCTCAAATGCTTTGATTTGATACAATGATCACTGTTGGCTTCCTGCTGTCAATGTTTTTCGTTTGGTTGCTGGTGGGTGCTCCTGGTGTGGCTAATGGGGATAGGAAATCCTGGTCCTAATGCCTTAACAAGTCATGTGTTTATTTGTACTAGTGGAACTGTAAATACAGCTGGGAGTGAGTTTAAAATTGGCAGCTGAATAGGTATGAGGAGATTTAGAGTATTTATAATGAATTATATGACTGCGTTTTCCCTCTTTTTATATGACTGTTCTATGTAACACATTTTCTGTTAATCAGGTGGACGATATCTTGGGTTAGATTGACCCATGGTGGTTTCTTTGGTGGTTCTTGGTTTTGCATGGGAGGTTGGGTGAGGACACAGTATGAGGTTTGATGGTGCAGAGAAATTAAAGTTACTAATCGTAGTGACTGGAGTACTCATAGTCCCCTTTCCTACATGCTTGTAGGCGTTCCCCCAACATGGGGACGTACCGGAACCTTTGGCAGCGAAACAATGAGCTTCCCCTTTAAATTCAGTACAGCAAGTGGGGGCGCGGTCTCAGGAACACCCCGCAGAGGCCCTGTCCTCTGGCGCCTCACCTCCGTCCCCTTTTAACAAATCGGACGCTTAGATACCTGGCTAATATTACCTATAAGCCGTTGACATACTAGCGGGGGAAGGTGGGAGGGACATATGGAGAAAAGGGGACTATGGACTATGAGTACTCTAGTCACTACAATAACTTTAATTACTCATACGTCCTGCTCCCTTGCCTCCATCCTTGTAGGTGATTCCATTGAACAAGAACATAGGGTGGAGCTGTGCAACCTGCCTCATAGCTAGGATTAAGCGAAAAGGTTCTTCAGAACTGCCTGACCAAACTCTGCATCATGCCTCGAGATGGTGTACAGCGAATAGTGTTTACAGAAGGCTGACGGAGTGGCCCAAATGGCCGCCTTGCTGATGACATCCCAAGAAGCATCTCTCTGAAACGCGATGGCCGTGGCTTTAGCTCTGACTGCATGGGCATGAAGTGCCTCAAGAACAGGTTTTCCCATGGCCGTGTAGCCCTCTGAAATGGCATGGACATCCAACGGGCACAAAGAAAGCCTTGGATGCCCAAGAGCTGGTGGGGGAGCCACCAAAAGTCACAAACGGTGTGTCAGACTTCCAGAGGATTTCGTCAGAGAGAGATAAAACTTGAGAACCCTCTTGAGGTACAAGGAATGTAGGGCCCTCTCTTCCTCAGACTGTGGGTTCGGGAAGAACACCAGCAGGCAGATCTGTTGATTCAGATGAACAAAGAGACTACCTTGGGCAAGAAGTTAGGGTGAGTGCGCAAGATTACCTTGTCGTCGAAGACAACACCTGCAGCTCACTAACCCTGTGTGCAGAGGTGAGAGCCACCACTAACACTGTCTTCAGTGTCACCAAGCGGATGTCCACAGAGGCCATCGACTCAAAAGGCTTGCATTGCAAAGCTGCGAGAACGAAATTGAGGTCCCATACTGGGTGCGGTCTATGCACCGGAGGAAAAAACCTAGACAATCCCTTAAGATGGGCCTTAACCACTGGGTTGGCTGCCGAAAACACATGCTCTGGGTAATTCTAGTAAGCCCTGATAGCCGCCAAATACATGCAGCAAGTATCCACCTGAACTCCAGTCATCCAGAGAACAGTTGACAGGGTCCAGACCCTTGTCGCAAATCCAATTTCAGAACCTAGTCCATTTGCTTATATACTGGGACAGAGTCGAGGACCTCCTGGCCTGCTGAATGATGTCCCAGTTGTCATCTGAAAATTGAGCATGCTGAAGCCTCAGCTAATCAGGAGCCAGGCTGCCAGGGCCAGTTTGGCTTGGTCTGGATGGCCCACTGCTCCACCCTGCTGTGTCAGGAAGCGCCTGCTGGAGATCGGAAGATGAACAGGACCCTGAGAGCACATATGCAGCAGATCCGCAAAAAAACAGGGTCTCGAAGGCCAGTGGGAGGCAACCAGGATGAGGCTGCTGCCCACAGAAGCCCAGAACTTGCTGAGGGTACACTGGAGCAGAGGCGTGGGCAGGATCGCGTAACACCTGAGGCCGTGCTAGCAAATCTGGAAGGCGTCTCGCAGTAACCCCCGACCCTGACCTGCTGATGAGGCAAAATGGGGGCACTTGGCATTCAGAGGAAAGGCAAACAAGTCCAGGTCCGCGAACCCCCACACTGGAACAGGGGCAACAAGGAGCCGTTGTGCAACACCCACTCGTAGGTGTTGAACCCCAAGGTGATCCGCTTCTGCATTGCTGTCTCCCGGTAAGTGGACTGCAGAAATACAAATCCTCTATGCGAGGGCCCATTCCCAGATCGAATCTGCCTCCATGCAGAGGAAGAATGGGTGTAATTTTAGGGGGGACAGGCGTGTTTGTCCCCCCCCCAACGTTCATGGCAGACCCTTTGTCCCCATTCATTTGGCTGTGGCACCTTTTCTTCAGATGTCATGTCCCCCCCCCAACATTTTCAGCAAAGTTACTCCACTGAGAGGAAGCGGGTGCCACCCTGCTTGTTCAGGTAAAACATTGCAGTAGAATTGTCTGTCCTGACCAGAAGCAACTTGTCCCTGATCAGGGGCAAAAACACCTTGAGGGCCAAGCACACTGCCCTGAGCTTGAGCAGATTTATATGTAGGAGGGTTTACGCCCTGGACCACGCCCCATGAATCTTATAGCCCTCCAGAGTAGCACCCCAACAGGAAAGAGAGGAGTATGTTGTCACCAAAGGCAAGGGGGCTCCGACTGAAACATTGCCGTCATCATCCAACAGCGAAGGTCAGGCAAAAGGAGCTGTGGTATTGGGGATACCATCCGACTGAGACCCTGTCTCGTGATCCCAGTTGGCCGCCAGGTGGAGCTGGAGACGCCTCATCTTGAGACGGGCATGCTGCACAGTCAGCCCTTGAGTGACTGTGGGGTCATCAGTACTCAATATACAAATAAATTGTGGGGGCACCTGAGGCATGGGGAACCAGAAGAAACAGTCAAAGATGGATCAATACGCCCGCTCCGACCCCCCACAAGAGGGCAACAAACCTAGCTCCTCTCAGCTGGACATTTCTACACTTAAACACTGCTGGCGCTTAAAAGTAGCACGGACAGCCTGAGTGCAAAGATAGACGCACTTACTTGTAAAGTGGATGTCTCCGCAGTTCAAATTGACAAACTGTGCCGCAGGATATCTGAGGGTTGGGACGGGTGAAGACAAAATTGCGGAACTACAGCGAGAGGTGGCCTCTTTACAGCAAACGGTCAAAAAAGTGGTGGCCAAGAACAATGACCTGGTGGGGAGGTCGAGAAGAAATAACATTAGGATCACAGGGGTTGTGGAATCCACTCCAATAGACAACATGGAGGCGTTTGTGGAAAAAGTACTCCGGGAGATTCCTGATAATCCGCCAGTCACAGACTTGTTCATGGTGGAGCGTGCCCACAGATCCTTTGCGGCTAGACCACTCCCTGGGGCCCCCAAGAGGGCTATAATTGCTTGCATCTTTAAATATCGAGATCGGGACAGGCTGCTTCGAGCTGCACGAGATAATGGGTCCCTGTTAGGGAGAATTCTCTCTTTAGGCTGAATTTCCTAACCTAGTGAGTCCCCCAGCAGCTTTGCTGGATTTCTGGAGTTTGTTTTTTTCCTCCTGCCAAGAGTGAGACTCTTTTCCTCCCACTCTTGGACATGATTAATGGTATTCCTTTGACTGGTAATGTGTTTTATGGGCTATGGGGTCCTTTACTCCATAGGGTCTCATGTGTTTTTCCTATGTGTGTTACACAGCACCCTCCGTGCAGTAACACAGGGGTGTCATAGTGACACCCCACCTTAGACTCCATACCCTGGGACTGACTACTGTCTCCCAGGGCATGTAAAGTCACCATTGGCTTTACTAGTCCCAAATTATTAACAGAAACCAGTACAAACCATCATATTATGGACGTACTGGTCGGGGCAATTCGATTGCCCCGGGGTCTGTTAGTCGAGGGGGCACGTCTCCATCCCCCCTGATCGAGTTTTGGCTGGTGGAAGTGGAAACTACTTTTTATATTCGACCGTGAATATTTTCCTATGGGATTTTCCCATTGTTCGAGGCTACCAACTTTAAATATTAATTCTCCGGTTGGTATTTTTTGCCAAGACTCGATTCTAAAATGGCGTTTGTGTTCTCTTCTGTGACTCCAACCCAAGTCGAGCCCTTTGTTCCACTTTTTTGGCGGGCTTCTCCACAGAAGCCTCCAAAAGTGGTGCCACTCTGTCTGGGTACCACAGAGGGGTGTGGGAGGGGGTTTAGGCACCCTGGACCGAGTTACCTTGGTAACTCAGGTCGCACTCTTGTGTGATTGGGCCAAGTGGTGAGCCGGCCGGCTCACCACTTAGCATGTTTGAGTGACAGCTAGGCTGAGTGAATGGGGGTTTTCTGCATAAAAGCAGAGCTTTGGGGACTGGAACTTCAGAAGTCGCCACAGGACCTGAGAATCCGACGAGGGAGAAGCTGAGCCGACCTACCACGGCGACACCACCGGTGGAGCCCTGCAGAACCGACTCACCACTTCCCGATGACAGAGAAGATCTCCCCGGCTGGAGAGGCTTCTTCCCCTGACTGGTGGGCAAAACCAGTTTTCCTTTCTTTCTTCGCACCCCAGCCCGGTTTGTAGTCAAACTGCCCGTGCCAAGCACCCCGGCAGCCGGATAGCCACTCACCACTGAACCGCGACTCACCGGACCGCTCCTTGTACCTGAGAAACTCTGCGGCTGGTTTCTTCCCTGGCAGTGCAACAGACTCCTGTTTTCCTCCACGACGAGATCCTCTCTTCCCCCAACTCCTTTTTGAACTTTTACAAGACCTTTTGTGCACTGCAACCGTGTGACCTTGGACACATTTCGCTTGGATCCTCTGACAGTGGATCCGGCCTCTTGAACTCTAACTTCACGGTTTTCCCTTGCCTTCCTCTCTTGTTGTGTTCTTGAAAAAGTGTTGGGATCTGTTTCAAATTGCTCTCTGCTTTTCTCTCCCTTTTTAAAACGAACTATTAGAGTGCCATCTACGTTAAGCGCTCACCGCTGTCTGAAAATAAGTGGGGCTTCACTTAAGACTTGTCTAATATTCTTTTAAGGGAGTGTATATCTTTTAGTGACCGTGTTTTTGAATTGCTTACTATTAGTGCCTGTGTGTTTTTCTAGATGTGGTTTTAAATAAATAATGATATCTCTTTTACAACAAGCCCTGGTCAGTGTTTACTTGTTCTATTGTGTGCTCTTGACCTATTGTGAATACTCTGTATACTGCCTAATTCTTCTTGAGGGAAGTCTGACTGCTCAGCCACAGCTACCAAGTGAATCTGTGTGGTACAGACTGCTACCAAGTGGGTTTACTCTCAAACACCTGTAGTCCTAAATCTTTTGCAGTGGTCCCTGAGGGAACTGCACAGGTTTCTGCCCAACAGTCCCTGAGGTGGGGCTCGGCAACTATTAGATTGTTTCCAGATTTCAGTCAACAAGTGCAGGAGCTACAGAAACCTTTTCAAGCGGCAAAAAATACCCCGAGTAAGAAAAATGTACGGTATTCAATGATGTACCCTGCTAAGCTTAGGGTGGAGCATGAGGGAAAAACCATATTCTTCACGTCTCCTGATGCGGCGGAGAGGTTTGCCCTGGAGATTCCAGCCCCGAGGGCTTTGCCTCGTCACTCTCCCTAACCAGACTTTAGGGGCTTGTGCTCTTTTTACACTTGTCGCCCAGTCCCAGATCTCCTACTATGGGAACTTCTTGAGCACTGATTGATAAGGTCCAGCTCCTCAGTACAGACAGTTGCATCAAGCCATACAATATATATGGTAACCGACCCTCTCGCCATTGGGAGGCACAGGGGCCGCCGGCTCCCCCAGTGCCCAGCGGCACTTAACTAGGTTAAAGTGTAGGTTTGTAGGTTAGAGGGTGGGGGGTGCGTCATGGTGGCCGGTAGGTTGTTGTTTTTGGCTTGGGTGGGTGGGGGGAGGACAGGGTCAGTTTTGATTGTGTTGTTGTATTTAGTTCAAGGGGACAGGGTGGGTGGGTCTTCCGCCTATGGCATCATGATCTGGTAAAATGTCCTTGCAAGCCTTACACCAAATGATACCTCTGTGGCATCAGCCCATTCAATTCCTGCCAACCCAGCCATAACGTAACTGTCCCCCTGGGGTTTCATACTCCCGTTAATTCTGATATTATTCTGCTTACATGGAACATTTGGGGCTTCACTAATGCAAAAAAAAAAAAAAAACACGTCTCATTTCCAACTATGTGAGAAACCACAATGTTAATGTCCTATGCATACAGGAGAAATATCTAGGGAGGGTTCACAAGCTCCCTGCCCTATTAGATTGGTGTATCCACAGGTACGGGTCCTCCTATTCGACACACTCCCGGGGAGTTGCAATCTACATACATCGCTCTCTGGAATTTAAACTACACTGACAGGTATCAGATGGGGAAGGCCGGTTCATCTTGGTGGCAGGGTAGATCACGGCCTGGTCCGTTTTATTCATAAACGTTTATGGTCCGAACTATGATTCTCCCGATTTCTTTCAAGCATGTTCGGAACACCTATGAACATTCCCGGGGTATGAGGTGGTTTGGGTGGGAGATTTTAACTTAGCCCTTTCCTCAACTTAGATCTACACCGGCCCAGAGGCCTCCCTCCCGTGCAGCCCAAAAATGGCAATCCATTGCATCGGATTACACCCTGTTCGATATTTGGCGTTGGCACCAGCGTGTTGCTCGGGAATTCACCTTCCACTCTTGTGTACATGGGAGTTCCTCCAGGATTCATTATGTCCACTTGTCTCTAGAACTGTCACGCGTGGTGGAAATTCTCCCCCGTACCCTATCAGATCACTCCCCGGTGCTAGTGAAATTTAAGGGCCCACCATCTCCTCCCAAGCAACTCCGATGGTGTCACAAGTCTCTCCCCTTCTCACCTGCTTTTTGCTTTTGTTGTTTACTTGTGACCTTCTGTGATGTCTTCTTTCTCACGGTCCGGGATTTGTACAAATTTGTGCGCTTGCCTCGGATTCCAGCGTGATGTTCGCAGTTCAATTCCCGGGTACGTTCAAGTGTCCAGGGCGAATACCAGGAAGGAATGCTGTTCGCACTCGGAGGAACAGAAGGCCGTGACCCGAGCATGCAGTGAAAATCCAGGAAGATCGAAGGTAAGGTAGAGGAATGGGAGGAAGGAAGGGGAATTCAAGGAGCTGGGAACCAGGAATCAACAGAAAGCCCCGAGCGAACTCCGGCAGCACACGTCCAACTACAGCAAGTGGTAGCATTGAGACGCGCAGAGCCGCGGGGGCGTGTCTGTTTTGTAGAGCGTAAAGCGTGAAGTGTAGAGACTGGTAAGCAGCGTTCCATTTCGAGCGGCCATGTTGGAAGGATCACTGTATTCAATACCCTATGGTTCAGGGACCAGGAAGTCCAGAAGGGACGCAGACGACGGTTCATGACAGATGGAGGTTTCGGGCTCGGGCTCTGGAAGACACAGCGTTTCGGGAGGATCTGCGCCAGGCCATTGCAGATTTTTTCCATCCGAATACAGAATCGGTCCCTAGCCCAGGCGTTGTATGGGAAACTTTTAAGGTGTTTTTGTGGGGTTGGTGCTTGTCGCAGTAGGGAGGGGTCCTGAAAAGTATCCGCAGAGCAATCGCCCTTAAAGAGAAAGAAATAAAAAATATGGCGCTCCTTCAGGAAAGGACGAACTCCACCCTCACTTCAGGCCGACCTGTCGACGAAAAGACAGGAAATTCGCTCTCTAATGGATGGGGAGGAGAGATTTTTGGGCAACCCCATTATGGCAGCGAGATATGGGGAGGGGGATCGTCCGAGTAGAAGCCTTGCTTGGGCTATTAGATAGGAGAATCGCTTGGAACCTATATTAGAAGTGGAACCCCTGGTAGGAGGGCCTACCAGGGACGCGGTGGAGATAAATGGGGTATTTCACCAATACTACGAGAAGTTGTATACTGCCCATAGTACGGCGGGGGCATGATGATATCACCCAGTACCTCGATAGGATCGAGGATCGCTCTGGGATGGCTGGACTCGGAGATTGGGGCGCTCCTCAAGGATCCCCCTACGGAGGATGAACTCTGTAAAGTGATAAAGTCATTCCTAAATGGTGAGGCCCCGGGTACAGACGGGATTACGGATGAACTAAACAAGGCTTTCCCTGATCCGCTTTTCCCCCATCTATGTAATATGTTAGAGGAGGCGGCTTCCTCTGGGGTACTTCCGGAATCCACTCGGACAGCCCTGGTGACGGTGTTGCTCAAGCCTAATAAAGACCCTAAAAAATGCTCATCTTATCGCCCCTTGTCACTGATAAATACTGACAAAATCTTTGCGAAGTTGCTCGCGGATCGGCTCCTTCCCCATATGCCCGCTCTGATCCTCCCAGATCAGGCGGGATTCATTCCGGGACGATTCACTCAAAATAATCTGCAAAGATTATTCACCTTGATACATAATGTGAACCCGGAGGTTCCTGTTGCAGTGGTGGATTTTGACGCGGAGAAGGCGATCGATTCTGTTGAATGTCCTTTTCTGTTCGATTTCCTCCGACGCACTGGCGTAGGTAACAAGTTTGTTCGCTGGATCCGTATTAGGGAGAATTCTCTGTTAAGGCTAATTTCCCAAACCTAGTGAGTCCCCCAGCAACTTTGCTGGATTTTTGGGGTTAATTATTTTCTCCTGCTAAGAGTGAGACACTTTTTGTCTCCCACTCTTAGACATGATTTGAGATATCCTTTGACTTTGTAATGTGTTTTATGGGTTGTGGGGTATTTTACTCCATAGGGTTTCATGTGGTTTTTGGTAAGTGTGTTACACAGCACCCTCAGTGCAGTAACACAGGGGTGTCATAGTGACCCCCCCAACATAGACTCCATACCCTGGGACTGACTACTGTCTCCCAGGGCATGTAAAGTCACCATTGACTTTTCTAGTCTTAAATTGTGAACAGAACCAGTACAAACCATCATATTGTGTAAGTACTGGTAGGGGTAATTAGATTGCCCCTGGGTCTGTTTTTCGAGGGGGCACTGTGCAGTCCCCCCTTGTCGAGTTTCTGGCTGTTGGCAGTGGTTACCACAAGAAATATTCCACTAGAAAATTTCCTATTAGATTTTCCCATTCATTTTAAACGCACCACTTTTTGGTGCAATGTTAAAGATACCGCTGGGTTATTTATTTAATATTTATTCCCCGGTTGGGTCTTTTTGCCAGGACTCGGTTTTAAAATGGCGTTTGTGTTCGCCTTTGTAACTCCAACCCAAGTTGAGCCCTTTGTTCCACTTTTTGGCTGGCTTCTCCACAGAAGCCTCCAAAAGTGGTGCCACTCTGTCTGGGTCTACAGGATGTGTGGGAGGGGGGTTTAGGCACTCTGGACTGAGGTGCCTCGGCAACTCAAGTCGCACTCTTGTGTGATTGGCCCAGTGGTGAGCCGCCCGGCTCACCACTTAGCATGTTTGAGTGACAGCTAGTACTGATGAATGGGGGTTTTCTGCATAAAAGCAGGGCTTTGGGGACTGGAACTTCAGAAGTCGCCACAGGACCAAAGAATCCGAAGAGGGAGAAGCTGAGCCGACCTGCAACGATGACACAACCGGTGGAGCTCTGCTGATCCGTCTCACCACTTCCCAACGACAGAGAAGATCTTCATCCCGGAGAGTCTTCTTCCTCTGAACTGGTGGGGATAACCAGGTTTGCCCTCTTTTTTGCCTTCCTGGATCATCTTGTGGTCAAATCGCCACCCCGGTGGCCGGATAGCCACGCTTCACCACTACGACGTATAAAAGGGTAGTACCTTTTAACCAGGAAACTCTGCGGTTGGTTTCTTCCCTGGCAGTGCAACGACCTCAAGCTTTCCTCCACGTCGAGACCTTCTCTTCCCCTGGACGAAACACTGACTTGCACCTGTTGCCAGGGACAACTGCCCCTGCTGGAGCTTTCTCACCATTTCAGGTACTGTGTCCCGCCTGGTCTCCCTTGCAACAGACTGTTCAAGGTGTCCCGTAAATCCTTGACTTTCTATCCTGGGGTGACTTGGGACCTGCTAACTAACTTTTTCTGAACTGATGCAACCCTTTTTGAACTATCTGCAACAACTCTTAAAAGTACTATTCAACTGTGTGATCTTGGACACATTCCGCCTTGCTCTCTCCAAGAGTGGGCCTGGCCAATGACTTTCTAGCTCCTCAGCAGAGACTGCCTTTTCTGACTTGCTCTGGTTCTCTTAAAGTGTTGGTATTGTGTATGTTCCCAATTCTGCCTTTTTCCCTCCCTTTTTAATGAGCTTATTGGAGTGCCATCTTAGGTTAAGCGCTCACCTCTGTCTGTAAATAAGTGGTGTTTTAACTAAGACTTGTTCAATAAGTAATCAGGGATGTATATATATTAATAGTGACTGTGTTTCAACTTGCTTGCCATATTAGTGTTAGTGTATTTTACAAAGTGTGTTTTTAAATAAATAATTATATACTTTTATACCCAAGCTCTGGTCAGTGTTTGCTTGTGCTACTGTATTTTGGTACCTATCTTGTATACTCTATATACTGTCTAACTCTTCTTGAGAGAAGTCTGGCTGCTCAGCCACAGCTACCAGGTAAATCTGGGTGGTACAGACTGCTACCAATTGGGTTTATTGCCAACGCCAGCAGTCTTAAGCCTTTTGCAGTGGTCCCTAAGGGAACTGCACAGGTTTCTGCCTAACAATCCGGCTTCTCTACTCAGCCCCGCGAGCCCTGGTGTATACAAATGGAATTCAATCAGCTCCTATTTATCCAACTCGAGGCACCAGGCAGAGATGCCCCCCGCCCCCCTTTTATTTGCCTTTGCCATTGAACCGGTGGCTTGCGCCCTGAGAGATTTTCACTCCCACCGTGGAGTGATAATTCGTTCATATGTATATATTGTCTCCCTCTACGCGGACGATATGTTGTTATACATTAAATACCCTCTGACCAACTTACGGCCCTTGATGGAGGAGATAACCACATTTGGTGCTCTATCCGGCATACAAATAAACTGGTCTAAATCTGAGGTGCTTCCGCTCACGGCAGGGGTCGCCCCGCAAGATGTGGGGGAAGCCTTTGCTTGGTGTCCACAGGGAATCCGCTATCTGGGTATAAGAGTGTCCACTACCCCTACATACTTATATGAGGAGAACTACATCACAGCCTTGCAATACTTGGAGCACAGAGTAGACACATGGACATGGCTCCCTATTTCCCAAGCGGCCCCCACAGACTTACTGACACCACTGCCAAAAGCCTGATGAAGACCCTCAGGGAGAGGTGAGCCCGAAAAGCAGGACACAAAACTTGTAGTGAGCACTGCCGATGACAAACTTTGGGTACTTTCTGTGCTTCGGATGATCGACTTAAAATAAGCGTCCTGGAGATTGAGAGACACCAACCAATTCTGGAGCTACAGAGGCTGAAGGATATGTGATGTCCTACTTGAAGAACTTGTTCAAGCGTCTCAGGTCCAAGATAGATCGCAGTCCTCTGTCCTTCTTTAGAACAAAAAAGTAAAGGTAATACCACCCATTGTTCCTTTCCGCTTGAGGACCATTTCTATGGCACCTTGCTCCAGCAGGGAAACTATCTTCTACTGGAGTAGCAGGTCTGGAACACAAGGTGGTTGAATGGACAAGAACAGTCTGGTGAACAGCATAGGGTAGGCAGGCAGTAACATTGGGTGACAATCTGTTATGTCCATGTGTCTGAAAAAATACTGCACCATTCTTTGTAATGATGGAGCGGAGGTCCCTCTACCTATGTCACAGAAGAAAAGTTCTCCAAGCAGTTTTGATCCAACCACAGCGCTGGAGGGGACTGAAGTGGGAGAGGACTAAGATGGTTTACAACCTCTCCCTCTCAATGGGCTTGAAAACTTTCTCTGCCCTTGTCTTGTTGCTGTTGGCTGTGATAGCTGTACTTACAAAGGCTTTCTTTTCTTTCCAGGTTTGGGTTGCAGGCTGAGGGGATTAGTGTTCTGCCACCCCTGGGGATTCAGCAGGTTCTTTTGAGGCTTGTAACTGTTCCAAGCTGTCATCCATGTTTGAACCAAATAAGTTGGAACCATTGAATGGCATGTCCAGCAGTCTGGCCTAAACAACCTATGCAAACCCTCACTTTCCTATCCAAGAAAATCTCTGAGACAGAGCTTGTACCGATGGCTCTCCGCAAGTAATTTACTACATTCAGTCTGGACTGGAGTGTTTGGCACATAGCGTCCTTGCAATTACCCATTATGGTGAGGAAGCCCTCCTTCATTCCCACCTTCTCGGACATGTTCTGCAGTCTCTCATATCACTGCTCACATGGTGTGGGTGTATTTGGTCAGGGCACATGTCTCATTAATAGCTTTCTTTAATAAGTCATCACACTTATTTCATTCCTATCACGGGGCAAAGATGGGTATATGCGTGACTTGGTGCTGAACGTTGCTGTCTGCGCTACCAGGCTCTCTGGACTAGAGTACTTGGATAGGAAGTCTAGTCAGAGGACGCCTGTTTATACTTCCTTACCAGATCCTTGCACACTGCTGGCACCAAGCAATATTTCTTCCAAAGCTCCAGCTTGTGTATGCTGCTCTCTTAATCCGCCGGATACCTTTCTACATCGCGGCCGCCATTCCAAGATGGCTGCCTAACTTTAGCAGCCGACTCTTTTCGTGCCATCGACATCACAGGCTGCCGCCCCGACTGACTGGCCCACCTGACCATATCAGGAGCCTATCCGACGCCGGGAGGTGTAGCCAGCCTTCGCACCAAGGCCTGTACAAATGCCTTCTACCTGTCCAAGCCTGTGATCAAACAAGCACTGAGGGTACAGGAGCACCCAAACACTGCTGGAGCAGTGCATCGTCGTAGGGGGAGAAGCAGGAGCTTCTCCCCACACTCAGAGGTAAGCCCGTGGGCTCATCTTCACCCGAACGGAAGTCGCTGCAATTCTCTGCTAAAGCGCCACTTTAATGCGCTATGTCCAATACTCAGCAAGCTTTCCTCCTGTGCTGTGTAACATACGTGTTATCATGTGTATGCTGCTCTCTTAATCCACCGGACACCTTTCTACATCGCGGCCGCCATTCCAAGATGGCTGCCGAACTTTAGCAGCCGACTCTCTTCGTGCCATCGACATCACAGGCTGCCGCCCCGACTGATTGGCCCACCTGACCATATCAGGAGCCTATCCGATGCCGGGAGGCATAGCCGGCCTTCGCACCAAGGCCTGCAAAAAGGCCCTCTACCTGTCCTAGCCTGTCCTTGCCTTTCCGGCCGCCAGCCAGAAACTCTGCCTCCCACTTCGCTGCCGTGGATCCATTTGCAAACTTACTCATCAGGTATGCCTACACGATACAAGAACTCCCCACGCATTCCCTGTGCTATCTTTATATTTGATGCGCCCCCCTCTTGCATGTCGCCACTAAGGTTTCACGGATCCCCTCACCCAGCATTGACCACGACTTGTCTGAACCATCATCCCGCAGCACGACTATGAAAATCATTGCCGTGCCAGTCTCCCTTGTGGTCCTATGCTTATCTGCTCTCCACTGAAAGGTCACCCATACAGCAGAGTACCGGTACCTAATACTCCTCACGCACAGGCCTGCACTACCCCCCTGGCAAATGAATATGCATATACATGCATACTATCAAGCAGAGTCTGATTTCGGAAAGAAATGAACCTTAACCATTGAAACAATCACATGACTGTCCTCACTCTGTACATTTGTCGACATTGTATCTCCGGCTTC
Source organism: Ambystoma mexicanum (assembly GCF_040938575.1). NCBI lineage: Eukaryota > Metazoa > Chordata > Amphibia > Caudata > Ambystomatidae > Ambystoma > Ambystoma mexicanum. Next base: position 590,048,796 of record NC_090923.1, on the reverse strand, counting down.
TCTAGCTAACATGCCTACAGTCTCTTTAGCATGAACAGTATGAATATTGCCTACTACCTGCATGTATCACACACTTGCGTACCTAGGTACCTACTGACTGTGCATACTGCTGCATTTATACTGCTCTCTTAGCCTGCCTTGCACACATTGAATCTAGGTGGTCCACTGCCTTGCATATCTTGAATCTAGGTGGTCCATTACCTATGCATACTGCTGCATCCTATTGCTTTCTTAGCCTGCCCTGCATATTTTGAATCTAGGTGGTCCATTACCCATGCATTCTGCTGCAGTTATATTGTCTTTTTATTAGCCTGCCTGCATATTTCGAACCTAGGTGCTCCATTACAGGTGCACACTGCCGCATTCACATTGATCTATAGTTTGCTTTGTAAATCGTGTATCTAGGTACTTCATGGATTGCGCATTCTACTTATGCTGTACACACTCACACATACTTATACACTGATGCCCATGTATGTAAGTATTGCCACTCAACATGGACTGCAAACATTGAACTTAGGTGCCCCATTGACTGCGAATACTGCCTACTGCCGCTTCTTTCACTACTCTCTAGTCTGCACTGCCTATCCTGAGTTCAGACGCACCATTCTAGTGAAATGGCTCTAGGAGATCTCTCTGATACCAAAGTTATTAGTAGCAACATGTCCCCATCAGATACCACCCACACCCTCCACACGATAATCTTTGTTCTGAGCACTTTGTTCCTCACCATGGCACCTATCACTTCTGCCAACAGGACATTGCCATCCGTGTCCTCCACCACCTCACCCACTCTGCATACTGCGACACCTCCGAATTTGGTAGACACCTCTAACTACTTCCCATGCAAACCATGCCCAACCATTGACAGAAATGTACACCTTAGAGCAAGACTAGCCAAAATATACGAGCCCCTCTCTAGGTCATTAAACATATCCCCAGAATCTAGGACATCGAGCATGCCCTTAGCCCCCCATTGCGGCTCCATGCCTACAAAAATGAGCTCAACCAAGCACAGCAAACCGAAACTCCCTCTGGCCCCCTTGCCAACCACACAAACTACTATGAGTCCACAAATAAAAGGAGCCTTAATAAACTCCAGATCCCTGGTAGCACATGATACAGAAGTAGCCAATCTTATCCTGAAGAAGATTTAGACTTTCTTGCCATCACTGAAACATGGCTACACCCTGCTGCAGGCCCCATGATCATGCTAGCAGTCCCTGATGGGTTCGCCATCCTGAGACACGACAGACCTAACTCTAGAGGAGGAGGTATCGCCTTCATCTATAAATGCGGTCTCGCCATGAGACTTGTTACCCAGAACGATATCCAGTCGTGCAAACTACTCTCAGTCAAAGTACCTCTAAACAACGTCCAAACTCTAAACATCCACCTTATATACCGCCCGCCAGGTCCACCCGGAACCTTCATGGACGACATCAACTCTATACTTACCAACAATCTTAAAAGTGCCTCGCAAGTACTTCTTGCGGATCTGAACATGGACTTCAATGACCAATCAGACCAGCTTGCTACAACCACAGCTAACGCCCTATCAGAACTCGAATTCACCCAAAGATGCAACAGCGCCACGCATGAGAAAGGCAGAATACTGGGTGGCTGACCACAACTGCCAGGCCAACATCTTAGTCATCTCTCCTTTAGCCTGGACGGACCACCACCTCGTGTCCTTCATGCTCTCTACCAATAAACCTCCACCGACTACAGCCCCTAGGGCTCCACCCACACTAACCAGAAATAAAAAGAGTATTACCGCAGACAAGCTGATCCCATTAGTACTCCCCACTCTCAACTCTCTCCACGACAACACTGACTTGGAGAGTTTGGTTGAAGAATTTAACAAAATCATAACCTGGTCATTGGACCAGATTGCCCCAGCAAAAACTAAGACCTAGTAAGCAGAAAACCCATTTGAATAAATGGTTCACGCCCTTCTTAAAAAAATTAAGACAACAAAAAAGAAGCTGCGAGGCTATATGGGTGAAACATCCAACTGAAGCCAATAAACAAACTTACCAAATTGTCCTCCCTCTACAAAAAAGAAATATTCCTAACCAAACAAACTTCCTTTGACACACACATATCTAATGCCAAATCTAACCCAAAGGAACTGTTCACCATTCCCAAAGAAGAGACTCCTGTCACCCCACCCGAGACATGCCTGAAAGATAAAAACTGGTGTGAAGATATCCAACATGCCCTAGACAACAAAATAGCCACCCTACAAAATAAAATTTCATGTAAAAGAACTAGCATAAATGATCCCCCTGGTCCCAACACATCCAGGAAGGCGAGCAGAGACGAATCTACGCAATTTAATTTCACCAAGGTCTCCATCACTGAAGTGAAAAAAGTCATTTTGCCCATTAAACCCTCAAACTGTCAGGGCGACCTATGCACTGCGCAGCTTATCCAGGATGCTGCCCGCAACCTATCTCCATTTATCACTAAACTCATCAATGCGTCCTTCTCCACTGGCATTATTCCTCCCAACCTCAAACAATCTTGGGTACTCCCTCTCTTAAAAAAACCCACCCTTGACCCATCCTCACCCACTAACTATAGACCTATTACTACTGTCCCTTTCCTTCTAAAAATCTTGGATAAGGTAGCATATACTCAAAATCAAAAACATTTGGAACAACAACTACTAGGCGCTAGACAATCCGGCTTCCGTCCACAGCACGGAAACTGCCCTTATTGACTTAAAGACCCAAATTGTCGAGGTCAAAGATAGAGGGAAATCGGCACTACTCCTCCTCCTAGATCTCTCAGCTGCGTTCGATCTAGTCGACCACGCTATCCTATGCAACCATCTAAATACAGCAGCACACTTCTCGAATGAAGCTGTCACCTGGATCAGATCCTTCTTAAATGGCAGAACTATGAGGGTCTTCTCGCCACTAGCAGCCACCAACCCCATACCCATTACCTGTGGTGTGCCCCAGGGTTCTTGCGTTTCACCCACACTTTACAATATTTTCACCAAGCCCCTTTTCGATGATCTGGACCATCTCGTTATCACCTAGACCAACTATGCAGATGATACCCAGATCCTCCTCTCGCTTTCAGGGGATTATGAAATGGATTTGGCCTTGGTGAACAGGGTGTATATTATCATTCAGGCATGGATTACCACACATGGTCTATGCCTGAATCATGATAAAACTGAACTCATCATCCTGGGAACCCCGCCCTACCTGAAAAAATTAGGTCCCAATTATGCATCATTCACTATCGATGGCAACATCATAAATGTAGAGCACAAGGTGAAAACACTTGGCTCAATCTCTCATTCACAAAACAGGTCAACTCCATAGCATCCTCGACAGCCTACACATGAAAACTGATACGCACGGGTAAGCCCTTCCTCTCTGACAGTAGTTGCATTACTCTAGCCAGAGCCCTCATCCTTTCACGTCTGGACTACTGCAACACACTACCTAGGATCGCCCAAAGCTACCATTAAAAGAATCCAAATTCTACAAAATAATGCTCTTAGAGCTGCCCTAGGTATGTTTAGAAGAGACCACATTTCAGAGACTAGTCGACAGAACAATTGGCTCTCCACCTATGAAAAAGTCATCCTAAAAATTCTATCACTGACACACAAATCCCTTAACAATGCCGCACCCATCTACTTGGCTGAGAGATTTCACAAGCAGACATCCATTAGACCAGTAAGACTCGTGAACGAAGATCGCTTCATCATACCTAGCTTCAAAAGATCCTCTATTGGAGGCAACAGCTTCCCGGTGCAAGCGTCCAAATTTGGAACACATTGCCTCCTAGCCTAAGAACAGACCAAACATATCACAGGTTTAGAGCCAATGCCATTACATGGCTAAAATTTAACAACCAACACTACTAATCCCATGATCACCCTCTACATCTTCTCGCTATTCTTTGTAGGTATACTTACACTACAGTACTTACTGTATCTAGGACTGTAAATAGGTTTTTTTTCCCTGTATATAATTTTCACGTGTTTGTATCTTTATATCCTGTATAGATCTATGTAACCCATGTAAATTTCTATGTAACCAAGCTTCGCAATTTCTTGTAACTGCTGAGCCTTGCTACCCCCGGGTATGATGCGCATTATAAATGATAACAAACAAACAAACATACAAACAAACAGCAAGGGACCTTTACGGGCAAGCCTGTAAGTGTAGAAAAGGTTTCACCCGTTCCGCCTCTGTCAAAAATATCAGCGAGGTCATACCGAGTAATTTCCTTTGCAAGGGGACCCCATCCCAAGGCATCTGTGACCTTAGTCATGACATTTCTTTATGCGTCATTACAGTGACCATGGGGATCTGATTGTTCAAATTCCACCTCAGGGGAGGTGTGAAAGCCACTCACATCTTTTAAATTCAATTCCATATCTGTTACTGTGGCGTCTCCAGACTGATATTCTTCAGGGGATCGAGACAATGTTAAGGGCTCAAAGCCAAATGAGAATGGTTCACCATCATCGTCAAAAATACTTTGTAATACACCCTTAAAGTCTTTTCTAGATTGAGGGTGGTATCTCTATGCAGAGGAGACCTTGAGGGGCCTTAAGCGAGGGAGCAGCGCCGAAATTATGTTGAATGACCAAGGCGTCGATACCACAAAGATCACAGAGGGCTCAAAAGGTTGCTTTGATGCCAATGCCATAACCAGGCTTTTGTGCAGATGGGAAAAATGGGACTCCGATACCCTTCAAGCTTTCTTGGGTGTGGTCGGCTCGATAGTCTTTTAATTTTTATCTCCAAAGAAGGAAGCAGGGTTGTACTTTTTAGAAAACTTACGTGAAAAAATAATGAATTCCTTCCATTTTTGCATCATAGCAGATTTTGTGGGGGAAACGTACCTGTCTGTCAGATGAGGAGTCCGATGATGAATACCTATGCCTCTTCTTGAAGAAGAGGATGGCAAGTGCTTGGTTTCACTCCTCGAAAGGGATCCCTTTCTAAGTTTTTTAGCTCATTGGACTGTCTCAGAGCTTTTCTACGCAGAAGATGTCTGCTTCGATGGGCTTGTGCAGGGCAATTTCCGAAGTCGAACGCCCGAGAGCTAATGCTGATGCCCTCTCTTTCAATGCCTTCCGTGTCATTGTTTGGCATGAACCGCAATCGACCACGGCAAGATCGGAACTGATGCACCAAAGACAAACCTTTTGAGGGTCCGTTAGTGACATCTTCATGTCAGCACTTTTTAAAACCGTACGTTTTCAGTATCTACATTTTGAAAAAATATCGAGTGCATCAGAAAAGTTTTTCTGAGGTGTTGAACTTAGTTCTTAAGAAATATGCTGAGCATGCGGAAAAATAGAAATTAGGTCACAGAGGCACAGTACAAGCTATTTGTACCGACGTCAACATCATGTCTGGCATCAAAAATAGAGAGAGCTGAGGGACCTTGGTGCCAATGGTGCACAGCGCCTTCTGCCGTCAAAGGTTTACGAGATTCTCTGCTGCAGGAAGACATCCGAGGAGTCAGTGGAAGGACACAATTCAAATAACGCCCAAAATATGGGTGTATCCTGCAAAATCACAAGATGCGTTGATGGCATGAAGCGTCAAACTACCTGAAAATGTCTTTGCGAGAATATCATTTTGTATCATCTGTATAAGGAGGCATAGAGGGAAAAGAGGTTGACTTTGCCCCGGAAGTGGCTGCTTGGACCACAAGACTCTCTGGACTAGTGTGTCTTTACGGAAATTCCAGATCTGTAGAGGCCAGTCTGTTCCCTTTTTGTTAAATCCTTGCCCACTGCTAGTGCAGTGCCTGATTTCTGCCAAATATCCAGAATTGGATCCTTTAAGGCTGCATGGAAGGGAAATACCGGCTTTATATGTGGGCACTTGTTGAGTATGTCTGTAAGGTCATACTCTGTGACTGGTCTTGACAGTGGACCCTATTCTAGAGCCTCTGACCCCTTCGACGACATCCTCTGTATGATGCCATAAGGTGGGCATAAGGATTTGGCTGCATCACCAGACTTAAATGGGAAGCGCACCTGTTCTCTGTCTGGCTAGGATGCAGACTATAAGAACTGTCTACAGCGTCTCGTCTTCGATGAAGACCAGGATGAATGGTGGGAATTACTCCTCTAGTGTGACATTTTACTGTGCTTATTTGCTTTCTTTTTGAGGATCTCGCAACTGTTTGCAGCTTCTGCCCTGCTCTCATTTTCTCTTGCCAATAGTGCTGTTCAATGATTTAGAAGCCGCGACGCCCAGGGCAAATTTGGACGATCTTTCTTTAAAAGCCTTTCGGGTCGTAGACTGGCAAAACCGGCGATCTGTGACTTTGCGTTCGATGCCAAGACACCAAAGACAAATGCGAAGTGAGTGAATAAGCAAATTATAGTGTTGCAGTTTTTGCATTGCTTGAACCAAAATGGTTTTGATTGACATTTTAGCAGAAACATCAAAGATTTAAGAGTGCTCAGTAAAGTGTGCTCAACATGCAAAAGAAATGAACCGAGTTAACAGTGGTCGGTGAGAGCTATGTAAACGGATGCAGAGGTAGCATCCGGTGTCGAGGAAAGAGCGTGTCATGGGATACCGATGTGGATATGGGGCACTATATTGAGGAAAAGGTTTCCGTGATCAACTGAAGCTGGAGAATATATATGAGATGAAGAATTTGAGGTAGTACACAATCCATTATAACAGGAGCATCCCACTCTGGAATCTCCATTCTCGACAGAGGAAGTTGAGGCAGTATTAGCATAATTGACCAAAAAACATTTGACCAAATTTTTGGGGCTTTTATTTTTTCGGTCAAATTTAATTAAATATAAATATGGAGTTGGGTAAGGGTATAGATTAGGTTGAGGGGAAGCGAGAGCGTTGCAGGGGGCCTCCCCCACATTTTAGACTGAAAAAATAGGTCAAATAAATTTGATCAAATGTGATTAGGTAAAATGTTTAAGGTCAAATAGACCCAAACCCCCATAGGCAACTATCACAGAATAACTAAGTGCCAGGCCCTGAAGCTTCTCATCTCTTTTCTGTAAAATGTTTAAGCTTCAGTTCCTTGATCCTCCAGTAAAGCGCTCCAATAGTTCTCTAAAAGCTTTGGAAAGATGGGACTCTTGATTTATTTAGGTTCTCCCTTCATTGAAAGGAACAGACAAAACAGGCTTCATTGAAGACTGCAGTGCCCACGATAATATTCACAGGACAAATAATATTAATGACATGCACAGGCACTCTGCCAATATCATCTCCGTTGCTTATCATGGATTGTTAGGGAGAATTCTCATTCAATGGCTAATGTCCCTTACCTAGTGAGTCCCTCAGCAGCTTTGCTGGATTTCTGGAGTTATTTTTTTCACTTGGTAAGAGTGTGAGCTTTTCCCCCTCTCTTACCCATGTTTTGCCATGTGCATTTCATCTGTTTTTGTGATTGTGGGCTCTCGAGTACACCACTTAAGTAGCCCCCTTTTTTTGTGTGTTACACAGCACCTTCAGTGCAGTGACACAGGGTTGTCCTTTAGACTTCCCACCGACTCCATTTCTGAGGCTGATTACTGTCCCCCAGAAAAGGGTAAAGTTGCCATTAACTTTACATAGTCATTTAACCAAAGATCCAGTACACCTCATCTTACATGGAGTATTGGAAAGGGTTACTTCTAAGCCCTTTTTATCTGTACCTCCTAGAGCCTTGTTTTGCTCTTAACATTTAGACTTGGCTGGTGGCAGTGGTATCTACCCTAACTTTTCTACCACGTTTATACTATATAAATGTGGTATTGTTTTAGGCTATTATATGACCCTCGAACATAAACCCGTTTGACCAAATACTTTTTCTTTTGGCTCCGGTCGAGTTTATTCGCCATTTCGTTTTGTGAAAGTCCTTCTTGTGTTTTACTTTGCGCGGCAAACCATGTTTGCCTTCTTTGTTCACCGTCTTTTGGCGGGCTTCTGCCAAGAAGCTCTCCTCTAGGCGCCTGGGTGTCTAGGTGGGCTGAATGTGAGGGAGGGGTGTAGTCACCCCCTACACAGGGTACCCTAGGAAACCCAAGTAGTACTTTGCCATGATTGGCTGAGGTGGTTGTCCGGGCTGGACAACCCCCTTGCTGCTTGATTGACAGCCAGGCTGTGTGAATGGGGGATTAGGCTGGAAGTCAGAGTCACCACTGGAACTATAAGGAATCGAAGAGAAGCGGAGAAGAAGACGGCTGCTGCAACTATCCCGTCCCGGTGAAGCCCTGCAGCAGTCTTGAGCTATCTACCCTTCGACGACCAGAGAAGATCCAGTACGGAGTCTTCTTTCCTTGAGCCTGGTGGGGTCAACCAGATCATTTTCCACAGCCAGAGGATCCTCTTCTTGGTCGAAATCACTGCACACTGCTGTAGTGGTCCGGATAGCCATCTGAAGAGCCTCTAAGGAGCACACCTTTTATTCCCCGTCGCTTGCTGGCTTCATCCCTGCATAGTGCAGACCCCTGCAGACGTCGTCCTTCTTTCCGATGCTCCAGGAACCATGGGTCTGCAGGAAACTACCAGGAACAACTGCCGTGGCACCAGCTTCTTCCTTGAATAAGGTACTGTGTTCTGCTCGAGGAGCTAGGGTGAATCCCTTTTCTCCTCCTCCAAGGCTTGCCCTCATCTTCCCTCCTTCTTATAACTTTTGCTTCCTCTGTTGACAATATCTAAGTTCTCCTGGCAACATTGAATCTTGAACTGTCTGACTGTGTGATCCTCGACAATAGGAAGCCGGTTCCACTCGACACTGGCTCCGGCCTATTGACTCTTGAATTCCTGTCAACTAGTTTTCTCTGATTTTGTCTTTCTTGACAAAAGTATTGCCTATGATTTTTGCCCCCAACTCTCTCTGGTTATCTTTAACTCTGGTGCTAAGTGTGTTTTTGCCCCGGTAACATTTCTTGCCGTGGATACGCGTATCTTTAGTAAGACCGAACTGTCATTACTGTCAAAAAGTGATCGCATATGTATTCCCAGTAACATCTTTTGTTTCACAACACCCCGGCCCGTTAAAACATAGGGTACTTACCTTGAGTTATACTGTACCAAGTGAATTGGTTGGTTTTAGTGTATTTACCTGTGGTTTTGAATTAATAGAAGTGTTGTGTTTAAAACAAATGGTTTAAAAATAAATGTACTTATATTTTTTACCTGAAACCTTGAGTCAGTGTTTGCTTGAGTCACAGTAATTGTGGTCCCTTTGTGTAATCTCTACTACTGCTCATATACTCTTGAGATAAGCCTGGCTGCTCTGCTACTGCTACCACTATAACTTAGTAGTACAGGCTTGTACCAAAGGTGAACTTGTATTACCACTTGTGGTCTTAATTGTGCGTAGTGGTCCCTAAGGGCACTGCACAGGATTCTGCCTAACATGGATGACAGCAAAGTGTTTCATTGAGTAGATTGGGGATTCATTAGGGAACCTGTGGATGTGTTTGAGTTTGGGTACTGGTGCAAAAGATGGATTCAGGTATGTTTCATCATACATGTACTAGAATTACAATCAACAAATCTCTTACTGATCGTACAGATTTCCAGGGCTCAACGCCAGGGTTGCTATCTCTCTCTGCTTAGCTTTGCCTTCACAATGGAGTCTGTTGCTTGCATTATTATTTGGAGAATGGTGACTGGTTAATGTTCACATACATGTGCTTGTATATGAAGCATACTTAATCCTCCTTACGGTTCTACTAGGTTCTCAACAGACTGAAGATACATGTAAGAGGCTGAATATTACTTAGGAACCGACCACAATAGGAAAGCTAAAAAGAAACCATCTTGTTCATTGTCAAGACACTTCCTTGCACACTGGTAGTACCCTACACCACCACTTTTCTTGAGGTAATGCATGCCCACTGTGTTGTCTGTCAATATCAAGAAGTTCTTTCCCTGGATGGAGGACAAAAACGCCATCAGCGCCAGTCCGATTGCCCTCGGCTTTATAAGGTTTATGAGCAGCCTTGATTATGATAGGGACCAAAGTCTGTTCATCATATCGCTCATGAGCGCTCCTCATCCCATGAGGGAAGCCAAAAGGGTTTCCCTATCATGTTCTCCCTGCAGGCCCACCTGTGCTACATCGCTCAAGACCTGAAGAAGGTCCGTCATCCTGCCCGAGAACTTTGCCCATTGTGATCTGAGGGCCAACTGGAGGAACCTCATCCTCAGACGGGCCTCGGACACCTGGAAGATGCAGGATGTCATGAGGACAAGCAACCTCAGAAAAATGGATGCCGGTAGATATTGGGTGTTTCAAAATCTCATTACCATCTGAAAGATATGTTGAGCCGTCAACTCAGGAGACAAAGCCTTCCCCGAGTAAGAGTCCAGGGCTGCCCAAACAAAATAAAGCGTTTGAGAAGGCGTCATCTGGGACCTCTTAAAATTGAACGAAATGCCCAATTTGTGGAGAGAGTGTGTTGTACGTGTCACAAGGGCGCAGCATATCTGGTTTCGCTGTGAAGAGGTAGCCAGTCTGTCACGAAGTGCTGACGAGAAGAACTTGTAACGTGGGGTGGCAACCCAAAGTCCCCCTGGTAGGAACAGGTAGACCCTGGCTTAGCTCCCAACACCACGGTACAGCACCTCCCTGATTTGCGTGGTGTTGGAACAGTGCAAGCACTGGGAGGGAAGGCCAAGCTGGATATTCAATTGCTGTGATGGTGCTGAGATATTCAGTGGGCTGAAGCTGGTCTGGCCCCCAGGGTACTGGACACCGGCCGGGGGCACAAGGCAGAGGCAAAGACAAATAACCAAATACAATAGTAGGGAAGAAAGGGAAAAGTAAGGTTGACCCAGGCAGAAAGAGGAGCAAGAAGCAGACCCCAGGACCAGCACAGGTCAGAAAGGAATAGGACCTGTATGGGCGGACGTAGGCTGCAGGGAGGCAGGACCCCAGGAACAAGACAGGTTAGAAAGAACCACCCCAGAAGGAAAACGAGAGCGAGGGTCAGGAAGGAAGCCTAAAGCTTAAGGAAAGCAGAGGTAAGGGAGGAATCAAGAGGTTCAGGAACCCTGAAACCAACAAGAACCGGGCGAGGACGCAGCTCGGGAACAAACTGCGTTGAGACTTGATATCTGAGCATCTGTGATGATATTGTTGCTGGGCCAGAACAAGGCTTGGAACACAAGCGGATGTTGCTGCAGGGCCAGGAGGGCCGTGCATGCGTGTAAAGACAATCACGGCCGTCCCCGCACATCCCCGTAAGCAGCGGCACCCAGGAAACCAACCAGATGCAAGAGCAGGCGAGTGAGGCGCCATCAGGGCTACACCCTGCAATCCAGAACTCTCCCAGCTCGTTAACCTCATTACGGTAAGTGGTGTAAGAGTAGTAGGTGCTGTTGAAATGTTCCAGATCCTGTTCGGGAGAAGTATTTCTGATCAGCCAATCATCTAAGTCGGGAAATATGTAAATTCCTCCCCTCCTTAGATTTGCTGCCACTACCTCCCATTAACTTGCTTAAGACCCTTGTGGCAGAGGTGAGCCCAAAAAACAGTAACCAAAATTGATAGTGAGAACTGGCAAAGGTGAACCTCGGGTACATCCTGTGGTTGGGATGTAAAAGCACATGAAAGTAAGCATTCTGAAGATCGAGTAAGGTTTAAAGTTACTTACCTGTAACTGTTGTTCTCCAGCATCGGTCTGGCATGGATTCAAATGCTCATGAATAACGATTACACAGCAGTACATATACACAACCACAGGAGGTGGCAAGTCTCAACAGAAGCAATAAACACTCACCCCTGGAACATACTCACCTCAAATGAACAGGTTGCATAGCATTGCTTGGCCGAATCAGGACTCCTCCCTTGAATCCCTGTCGACACAGTAGAACCTCGTGAAGGTGTGCGTAGACCTCCACGAAGCAGCCCTGCAGATGTCGAGCAGGGGAACACCAGAGAAAAACGCTGCGATGGCTCTGGTGGAGTGGGCTTTGGCAGCGGCCTGCTAGCCAGCCGATGACCGTGCATGATGCAGCCGGAGAGCCACCTGGAGATGGAAGCCTTTGACATGGCCTTTCCATGATTCACAGGTCCAGAATTGACGAACAGCTGAGAAGTCTTCCGAAAGCTCTTTGTGCGTACCAAGTAGAATTTCAAGGCACGAGCATCGTCCAGAAATGCAAGGCCGTCTCCGCTAGCGACGACCAATTTGGGAAGAACACCGGCAACACCAAAAGCTCATTGAGGTGGAACTCCGACAGCACCTTTGTCAAAAAAGGTGGGGTGTGTACGCAGTACAACCCTTGAAGCGTGGTAGGACAAGTACGGCTGCTTGCAGGACAGGGCCTGGATCTCACGGACGCGCCTGGCTGAGGGGATCGCCACAAGGAACGTCGTCTTCCACGACAGAAACTTGAGTGGGGCCTGATGCATAGGCTCAAAAAGCACCCCCATGAGCTTAGTCAAAACCACATTGAGCTCCCAAGCCGGCGCGGGAGCCTTCCCCAGCTGAAAAGTCCTGAAGAGTCCCTTGAGGAACTCCTTGACGAGTCTGTGCGACCACAGAGAAGGCCTACCCAGTGCACTGGTGTAACGGAATATGGCGGCCAAGTGCACCTTGATAGAGGCAAGAGCCAGTGCAGCCTTGGCCAAGGAAAGCAGGTATGGCAGGAGCTACGGGACTGTGATATGCAGAGGGGTAATCTTCTGAGCCCGACACCAAACAGAGAAACGCTTCCACTTAAGGCCGTAGCACGTCAACACTAAAGAGCTCCTGGTAAAGGTAAAGAATAATGTCCAAACTCTAGGGCTGCAGGAGCCAGGCCCCCCCCTGAGGTTCAGCGACACTTGGTTGTGGTGATGAATCACTCCTCCCTCTCTGTAGAGAAGGTCCAGAAGTAATGTCTGCCTGATGGACTGAGCCGCAGACAGACGTAGCAGGTCTGGATACCAGATTTGCCGGGGCCACGTCAGAGCAACAAGTATCTTCCTACAGTGACAATGTCTGAGTGTGTTGATCACTCATAGCAGGAGTAGGAACGGAGGAAAAGATTATAGGAAAAGTCCCTCCCACGGGAAAGATCACGGGAAAGATAACGCCTCCCCCATGCTCCTCGGCTGCGGGAACCTGCTGGCGAACTTCTGACACTTGGAATTTGTCGCTGTCGCAAAAAGGTCTATTTCCGGTTGACCCTATTTGTGGGATAGAAGATCCACCTGGTCCTGGTAAAGCTCCGATTCGTGGCAAGACCATAGCTCCCGCCTGAGCGAGTCTGCAATGGTGTTCTTGGTGCGTGCCAGGTGAAAAAGGGATGAGAAACATGTCCTGACGAATGGCCCACTGCCACAGATCCTGGGCCTCGCCAGAGAGCCTGTCCTGCCCTGCTTCTGCATGTAGAACATGGAGGTGGTGTTGTCCGTGAAGATACTCACCACCATGAGCCTCAGCGATGGCAGGAAGGATTTGAGGGCACAGAAGGCAGGTCGGAGCTCCAGGTTGTTGATGTGAAGTGTCTTCTCTTCTGGCAGGCTGAGGCCTCTGACCTGCAACTGTCCGATGTGAGCTCCCCATCCTACCAGAGAGCGTCCGGTCTCCTGTTAAGGAGCGACTTGGGTCTCCATGGGATCTAACTGAGAGTGCCTCCAAAATAACAGACATTTTCTCATCCAACCTCTCCAACCTAGAATTGAAATCATCATGCGAGTTGGTTCCCACAACAACAGACCTATTCATTAAATTCATATTATTGAATAAATTCTCATATCCAGCCATACGTGAGGTAAGATCATTAAATGCCTTCTGCTGAGCAGCCGTAATCCCCCCCCAGATTTTCCTGAGTATTGCATAGGACCTTAAGTGCTAAGTTTAGACTAATGTGTAGGTTAGACAAAAGTGGGGAAATTAGTTCACAAAATCCCCTTCTCAGATACCCCAATAGGAACCTTCTTCATAGGCTGAGATTCAGAGGGTAACCCTATTTCGGGAGCACACAGACCAATGGGCGAGTTCATTGTTGTAGTCCAACTAGGGAAGACTTTCCCATGGAAGGGCATGGGAGGTGATGAGTCCAGATCAATATTATCACGCATCAGCTCCCTAGTAGCATTTACCACCGTATGGAAGGAATCCTCTAAACAGCATTCCGGAGTTAAGTCTTGTTGTGAAGTAACAAAAGAGCCTCCTACAGGGCCATGTTGATTAAGATGGCCTCCATCGCTTACAGGCAAAAGATGATGCACATTACTAGGGGGTACACCCTTGGTAGACTTTCCAAAATCAAACACATTAAATCCGGGGCATTTAGATGAATTTCTGAAGGCGCTCCCAACCCAAGTATGATCCCCCCCCAACCCACTAGTCATTCCACAGTTGTCAATAGGAGCACTAGACTTCTTAAAGGACCCAATGGGTTGAGGAGTGGAAGCATGAAATCTAACAATTTTCCTCATTGCCAGAGGAGCTACCATCTCATCAGTTTCTTGTAGGCATTCAGCATCAGTTAATTCCAGTAAGCCAACATCTAGAGGAGCATTAACTGAAGTATCCAGAGTCCCATCATGTGAAGGCAATAGATTTAGAGGTAATACAGCCATAGGCACATCCGCCTGCACAGAGTTAATTGTAGCACCAGTTGGGGAGGCATTGCCCCCGGCTAGTATCTTTTTAGCAACATCCTGGGTCCTTGAATTGTCATTGGCCACATATAGAAGTACAGGCAAGGACCCCTGTGTTATTTCAATATTAAGGTGAGGAATATATCCCAGATTCTGCGCTGGTTCGGGCTCCATTGTGCAGGTGCTGGCCCCGAAACCACTTCACAGGGTAACCATAGCAAAAAATAAATAAAAAGAAAGAAATCAATGTTAGAAGCAGCAAACTTCAAACAAAAAACACAGCTCAAAGGCAAAAAATCCCACAGTCACTGTGTCCCTTGAAATTTAAAAGTAAATTAACCGCCAAATCCAACTTGGGTCAAAGGGTAATGCCACAAAGCAGTCCCCCACAGCCCCCAAGAATAAATGCGGGATCAAAGAAGAAAAACCTCCAACAGTCCCCCGCACAGGTCAAGGAGCTACTGGCAAACAAAAGCACCGGACTCCTTCAAGGCCAAGACCTATATAAAAACAGCCTTATCTTGTGTGCATCATGTTCCGTCAAACGCAGTAAAGTGAAGTTCAGGGCACCTCCATCAAAACAAAAGTTTAAAGTTGAACAAACACCCTTAGCGGCCTTAACACCACGATCAGCGTGACACAAAAAAAGCATTTTCCTTTCCCCTTGTTTATTCTGAAGAAATGTGTTAAAAATCAAATTCTCAGGTACTCAATGTAAATATATGCAGGAGTGGAGGCTAGCTGTTATTGTGTCTCCTTTCCTCCGCAGCCTCCAAACAGCAGCAAACGGCACAGAAGTCTACAACACACCACCCTTGTCACCGCAGTCAGGCTTGAAAAATGCTCTACAAAGAATACCAGCAGCAAGAGCAAATAACCAACGTAATCCAGCTGTAGAGTCCGCAGCAGCTCAGAGAAAAACTCTGCAGTAGCCGCTCAGAGGAAAAATTAAGGCAAAATCACTTGTCCCGTCGGGGACAGGGGGAACAAAGCTCACCAAAACCACAAGTGTGAACAATGCGCTGATCACCAATCAAGAAAAAACAAATTGGCAACAAAACAAAAGCGGCCACTCACCATCCGCTCAGCGACGGCTCACTAGCTAGTACACCACTGCCACCAGTACCCCCCCCCCCGCCTCTGCTGCTTTCACCAAATGCTGTATGGTGTGGGGCGGATCATGGGGTGGGTCGTGGACGCGGCAACACGCGATGCAAGATGGCACTGGGAACCGCCGGGGACTCAGGCGGACACAGGTAAGTTCAAGTCAGGGGCTCCGGAGCACACGAGCTACAGAATTACTGCTCCGTCAGTCACTCTCTTGCTTCTTCCGGGGTCAGAGAAAAGGACCCAACACGCTTCACTCGGTCTAGTCAAGCCGCACTGTGACTCTCTCAATGCTCAAACAAAGCCGCTTCCGACCAGATCTGTCCAATCATCAGTAATCGATGTCCGTTGTAACTCCCTGTTGTAGGCAATTGATAATAAAACAGTAAAACGAATTTGCCATCTTCCTGAATTGGTCTGATTATTGTTGTACAGAGTTATTCTGTTTCCCGTCCACCTGTACAACACGCTATCTAAACAAAGGGCCATAAACTCACGTGGTAGCAGTGGTTGCATGGTTTCAGATCCATCAACCTGTTAGCTCCAGATTTTCAGACGATCGGACATCCTCTGATCTACGGGGAAGATCCCAGGGTTTCCTGTGGAGAGCGGCCGGTGGGCAGGATCCCTCTTTGACGAAATCCCTACCTGGTTTCCACAGGCGCTTTGCGGATGGACGGCGAAAGTGGTCAGTTGTAGGAGATGATACCGAGGGCCTTCAGTCAAACGACTGAATGGTGAGTAAATTGAGGGGAATGGCAAATTAAGGGGACGGGGTTGTGGTAATTTTAAAGTACCAGGAAATATTGTGTGAAGATCGAGAGGGAGAAGCGCCCATAATCCTGACCCAAGGGGTCTAGAAGAGGTTGTCTCGCACTCCAGTCGGGGTCTCTAGGCTAAGTATGAACAGGTTCATATAAGGAGACCATGTAAATCCCTTTACAGGATATTGATAAGGGGTGAGGAGAAAAAAGGTGATCACAGGGTATTTGCAGAACATGTGTAAAGTCGACTAGTCTGTGTGTATGTGTGTGAAGGAAAGGTGTCTAAAAGTGATATATGTTGTGAAAAAATTGAGATGAAAGTCAAGGAGTTATACTATCTATCTAGGGAAGTGGTTTTTACCAGTCCAGAGGTAGACAGAGATCATTGAAAAATAGAGGTTTGAGTGGCGATTGAGCGCCCTTATATTTGTTGTTTTAAAATTGGTGAGAGTATTTTATAAACTCTGTTAAGTATTGACAGTCAACAGAGACTCGTCACAATGGGAGACGCTCCTCTGATGCATTTATGTAAGACATTGCCAAAGCACATGCCCAAGCTCAAATAGTATAGTGAGGAATGGGTGAAAGCCATGGCAGATAAGATGTTCATGCCGTGGCCACAAGGGGGTTCACTGTCAAAAGCGGTACTGCAACACATGACCACATACTTGCATGCACGTACACAGGGACAAAATTGGAGAAAAGGTTGGCTATTCTAGAGCTTTGGAAAATGTACCAGAAAGAAAGGGAAGATCTGCCACCTGAGAAGTGGATGCTTAATCGGGGTAAGGAGGAAGGTGTTGAGCCTTCTGCTCCCCTTACCTTGCCTGAATTAAAAGACGCAAATGAAGAAGAAGTAGGATTGTATCCTTTAAAGGAACTAAAAGCGGAGACAGGGTATAGTAATCCGATATACGAACCGCCTGCGTATAGCATTGACGATAGTCCAGAGGAGATTAAGAGGAAAGATGACATCTTTAAGATCATACAAGACAAAGAAGAGAAGAGTGAGCGAGCGAATGTACTGACAGAAATCGAAAGAGAGATTAAGAGATGGAAAGGAGAGAAGGATAAAGCTGACGAGGTAACGCTCATGCAGAACGAATGGATGGGATGACAGATATTACTCAAACTAGATGTAAAAAGCATTGAGGAAGTAAGGCAAAAAGAAAATAAGGATGAACAGGCTAGAAAAGAGAACGAGAAAAGAGGAAGGAAGATGAACACAAAAGAAAGAGTAGAGAACCGTGAGAACAGATGTATCAGGAGGAGCAACAAAAGAAAGAAGAAAGGGCAGAGGAGCAAAGAAAGTATGACAGTAGGCAGAGAGCAATGGAAGACAGGGATAGTAGAGAAGACGAGGAAGCACAGAAATTAAGGGAAAAATGAATACAGAGATGAAGAGAAGAGGAAGAAAGGAGAGCAGGAGTGAGGATAGAAGAGAAGACAATTAGAGGAGAGAATCAGAAGAGAGGCGAGAAAGGAAAGGGAACTAGATGAAGAGTTAGAACGAAGAAGGAGACAGCAGGACTTTGAGATAAGCCTTGATCGTAAAGAACCAGTAGAGACAAGTCCAGCAATACGATGGTATAGAATAGAAGAGTTCATTCTGTTAAAGGGAGCAACGTCAGAGGCATCTAAAGTAGTGTTAGACGAAGGCTTTGATATAGGAAATATTGGAGACAGTATCGATAAGGCCTATCAAAAATTAAAGGAAGGTAACAAATCGGGAAGCCGAGGGAAGGGAGAGCAATCCCCGGCATTTCAATCACAAAGGGAAGAGGAAAATCCATTCAGCCTCGAGCATAGTGCCTTATCCTTAAGCAGACTGACCTTAGATAAAGGCGAAGGGGATGAGAGTCACACTCGTTGGGAACTAGATATGTCGGATGAGGAGAGAGAATCCTTCCTTGGGGAAGAGGGAGGGAGAGTGTGTGCTACCGAGGAAATCGTGCAGACAAACAAGGAAGTAAGTTGGTCCGATTTAGAGCAACCCAAAGAGAGGACGCCAGATCCCATAGCATATCCAGAGCGTCAAAGAGGACGATCGCGTAGTGAGAAGGGAGAATCACCGCCATATGTGAGCAGGTTAAGATCGTTACTAGCAAGAAGACGGTCCGGGACGATTGCCCTTGCCATGGATAGGCCGACAATGGGAGCCGACTAAGTTTCCTTTATTGGAAAAAAGGGGGTGCAAGACCACAGTCGATTCCATGGCCGCAGATGGATAAGAACAATTTAAGGTGCAAGCTGCCGAGTTGGACTTTGGGCGCTGGAAAATGGATATACGTAATTGAGAAAAATGACAGGAGGAAACACGCTGGCCATAGGGGACATCAAGGATCTCTTGGCAGCTATTCTTGCCGAGAGAGCTGATGATATATAGAGGAGAGCAGGGTATTCAAGTGTGACAGCACAAAACACAGCACATGATGGAGCGCCGTTTAATAATTGCAGAGCAGATGTGTGGAGAGCTCTTAGGGTGCAGTATCGTGACACATCAGACATAGGTGCAATTATGACACGTAAAATGAAAGAAGATAAAGACCCTCTTTCTTACATTTAAGATATTCAAGAGCGGTGGCAACTTGAAACGAGGGAGCAGTGGGGAAAAACAGTGGCAGTATTTTACCATATTTTATGTCAAGGGTTGCCCAAGAAAGTAGAGACAGATGAAGAAACAAGTGGGGATGGAAGCGAAACCGTGGGCTGAAATACAGTTAACGATAGTGCATTACCATCGACTATTGCAGGAGAAAAACAGGAAGAAAGATGAGCCTATGAAACTTGGGGTAGCCAAGTTAGTTCAGAAGAAATTGTCTAAATTTGCAATAGAAAGAGGCGGTACTGACTAGCGGAGGATTGGGAATGCAGCAAGCAATGGGTGCATCACAGGCAAATAATCAACGCCTGATGGACCAAGGAGGGAATGGGTTGATGCCACGAGGGAGAGGAATGGGCTATAGAGGAAGAGTGGGATTCCAAAACAGTCCAAGGAGGGTTTCAAAATACGCAGAATGAGAATCAAAATGCGCAAGGAGGATTTAACCAAGGGGGGACTAGTTAGGCGTGTATGTTGGACTTGTGGAATGACAGGGCACATTGAACACACATGTGGGAGCCAAGGGAATGTACAGAATGCTCAATTCTCAAGAGGGGGGGGACAGCTTATCCTCCATCATATAGCTCACAAGCTAGGGAAGGATTTGCGCAAAAACAAACAGTATGTCGGACACAAGTGCCGCAAATGCAACAGACAGCAACCAGAGCAGGTGCAAATGAATCCACCGCAAGGACAATCGAAGCACGCTCCCATACAGACACAGCAGTATGCAAAGACAGAACAACTATTGACAGCTAGAATAGGAGGTGTTACTGTGGTGGGAGGGAATCCCTTCACAGGCACATGGGTATAAATGTACCCATAATAGGACAGCTCACAGGGTGACTATGTGTTCAGTACTATCAGTGACACAAGACTCCCAAGAGGAACCAAAGATTGATGTGACGATAGGAGGCACATATTTTTCTTTTTTAGTAGACACTGGAGCTACTTGTTCATGCATATGAGAGGAAAAATACCCCATGTTGGGAAATGCCATGAATGCTCAAGTGTTCTCTGGAGCTACGAGTCGAGTTCCTTTTACTGATGAATTACCAGTCTCCATAGGAGAGTGTGATAGGTCTGTTCCATTGTTGTATTCTCGCCAGACACCAGTTAACATTTTGGGAAGGGATTTAATGACAAAACTTAACATGACTATTTAATTTACTGACAAAGGAATGGTGTGTTCCACTCCTGGAATACACTACATGAAGGTGGGTGAATGTATACTGGCGTTCACAGGGCAAGTGGCTCTGTGAGGCATTCCGATAGAGCCGGAGGTTTTTCTTTATGGGGTGAGCATTCTGTTAACATGGCTACCTGGCTTAGTGGGAAGAACTATAAGAATACCTGATGAATTTTTGTTTAGACCGCAGATACCGATGGGCGAAGAGGGGGGACAGTCAATCCCTATAGAATTAGATGCAGCCATAGTACAAAGGGAAATGGCAATGCTCGAAGGAACAGATGACAAGGGTAGACCATGGAGAATAGTGATAGCTATTGAAGAAGGATACCAGTTGACTGACATTACTGATGATGACATGTTTAGCGATGACCCAATAGATGATGAAGTAGTGTTCTTTATGAGGATTACATATTGGATTAGAATAGAGAAAAGGGAGATCCTACTGTGAATGACAATGCAGCAGCATCCAGCATTTGATGAGGAAGACTTGGCGAAGGTGCCAAGCGTCTTATGGACTACAGGCCCATATGACATAGGACTGTTAAAGTGAATAGGGGGAAGTCAAAATAAGGCTGAAAACATGAGCGATTTCACCTTGAGCAAGACAGTACCCCATGTCTCGAGAGGCCGATGAGGGTAATTTCAAGACTATTTCAGTACTGATGGAACAAGTTATTCTTGTGCCGTCAGAATCATTGTGCAACACTGCAGTGTATCCTAGCAAAAAATAAATCAAAGGGAGGGTCGTGAGATGTATACAAGATATGAGACTGATTAAACAGATTGTAGAGGCAGAGTTTCCTTTAGTTCCAAACCCGGTGACGATATTATACAGTATGCCAGTAGAAGCACGATGTTTCATCGCGATTGATTTGAAAAATGCATTTTTCTCAATCCCGTTGCACAAGACTTGACTTCATTTACGTTCTGTCATACTCGTCTGAAACACACTAGGCTGCCTCGAGGGTACTGTGAGCATCCATCGATCTTCAAAAGAGTTCTCCAGATGGACCTAAGCAATGTTGATTTGAAAAGTGAAGTAATACAGTACGTAGATGAGATTTTAATCTGTAGCACGACAGAAGATGAGTGCAGACAGGGCTCGATCCAGTTGATGATTATTTTAGCAGACAAAGGATACAAGGTAGACAAGGAGAAACTGCAGTATTGTCAAGAAGAGTTGTTATACATAGGACAACTGATTTCACATGAGGGGAAAAAAGGTGGCACCAAATAGCTGAGGCGATTATGAAAACTGCAAAACCGCATACAGTAAATCAGAGGCAACAGTTTTCGGGGTTATGTAATTATGTAAGAGCCTGGGTGTTTGACTACAGTTTGTACACAAGACCCCTTTTGCAGGCTTAGGAATTTTACTTATTTTCACACACGAATGGGACAGTTATGACAGCAGTGCTTACACAGAAGACAACATTAGGGCACAAACCACTAGCGTATTATAGTGGGATTTAGACCCATTTATGAAAGGACACTTTCCTTGCGAACAGTCATTGGCAGCCGCCGCGTTCGCAATTGAAAAATCTACAAGTATTGATATGGGCTGCTCTATGACTCTTCGTGGAGCATGCTCTTTTTGCCATTTTAGAGAAACCTAAATGTACACCGACATCGCAGATGTGAAATAGTGAATCCTGACACATTTGTAGCTAACCCAATAATAGAGGGAGGCCAAGAGCATGATTGTGCTAATTATGTTGAATTTAATGATGATATACCTTGAATAAAACAAAATGCCTGCCAAGAGGGGAAATTCTCTTAATTGATGGTTCTTTGAAAATTCATCAGACAAGTGGAGAAAGGCATTCAGGCGCCGCAGTAGTGAGACAGATTAAATGGCGAATTTGAAGTTTTAGCACGTGCCAGACTATTGTTTCACTTTTCAGCACAAGCAGCAAAATTGGTAGCGTGTATTGTCGCGCTCGAGAAACATGAAGGACAGGAAGTGATGGTGTACAGTGACTGCGCCTACGTGACGTCAACCGTACACACTGGGTTAGCACGTTGGAAAAGGAGGGGCTACCTCTGAGCAGACGGCACTCCAGTGCAGCACATATCCTTATTGGACAGGCTTATTAAAGCACTACAACTCCCAGTAGCCATAGCGGTCGTTAAATATGCTGCTCACACTAAGCGCACAGACTTTATTTCTTGCAGGAATGAAGCCACAGAAGCCAAAAGGGTGGCATATTCCCCAGATATTTCAAGTTTTGATACTCCAAATGTCAAAGAGAAAGTAGTCATGATTATGGTAGTGAAAGAAGGGTTTCATCATTTGCCGAAAACCCAATTAATGGAGATTCAAGGCAATGAACCGCAGGAGCTATGGAAACGAATGGGGGGTTCTTTATCCCCCACAAAAGCATTATAGCGACAGGATAGCACTGGAAAGACGGTGATGCCAGTAGCATTGTTAAAGGTGGAGCTTGAACAGCTGCATTATACTGTGCATATAACTAGAGAAAGTCTTGCTGCAACAATTGCGGAAGACTGGTTTATTCCAAATGTGTTAGAACACGTTGCATTTTATGTAGTAAACTGCATCATATATCCAAAGTTTACCGCTGGGCATACACTGAGAACAATTAGAGGAGTAATTCCTCGACCTGATGGTCCTTTTCAGCATTTACATATTGACTATGATGATATGCTGCAGGTGTGTAATGGATATAGGTAACTGATAGTGGTGGTGTGTCCCTTCTCTAGGAGGATCGAGGCAGGTCAGTGTACACCCCCTGACGCCACTTGCGCAGCAAAGTTTCTAGTACGTGAAGTCTTTCCAAGATGGGGTGTGTGTGAAGTGCTGAGATCCTATAATGGGCCACATTTTGTTAATGAAGTATTTGAACAGATAGGGCTTTTATTGAATATTAAGCACATATTTTCTTCTGCTCATCACCCACAAGCGAACAGGTTATTTGAGAGACTCAATGGCCTCCTTAAAGAAAGGATTGCAAAAATAAAGCTAACATTGAAGAAGCAATGGCTACATTGCCTAACCTTAGCTTTATATGCCCTAGGGAATCAGCCTGGTTCGGCCATCACCTTACACCCCATGAAATAGTAACAGTGAGGCGAATGAGAACGCCTCAGACTCCTCCGTCGAGGAGCAGAAGTGATTGCCAGAGTACAGCAAAACTGTTTGGTGATGAGTTACGTGAATTTTTGACATGTATGACCTCTAGCATCTCTCTCATTTCAGATCAACTCAAGCGCCGAGGGGGCCGGTCTCAGAACACAGATAAGACTATCCAGCAACCGGATCTCCTGAACTATTATCAGCACCTAAACTGTTTGCTGGTGATACTGTGCTAATTAAAAACTTGACTAGGAAGTGGCACAAGCCGCGTTTCAATGGCCCCATTATTGTTGAAAATATAACCCTTTCAGTATACGCCTCGAGGTCCGATTCTCCTGGCAGATGCACCGCTGAGAGCCAGATGTCCTGCTTGATCGCCCACTCCCAGATGCTGAGGGACAGTCTGCATAGGAGGGGGTTCAGATGCCGCCCTGCCTGTTTATGTAATACATGCAGGTCGAGTTGTCCGTCCGAATGTGAACTGCACTGCTCCTGATTAATGGCAGGAATGCCTTGAGCACGAGCCAAATGGCCATCATTTCCAGCCAATTTATGTGATTTTTCTGGTCGGTCTTGGACCAGAGACCATATACTGAATGAGTCCCCAGGGTAGCGCCCCACCCCTGGAGTGAGGAGTTCGTAGTTCTAGTATGATATGTCAGAGGCATTCTGAATGGTCTGCTCACCATGAGGTTTACATCCTGCCCCACCACATGATTTCCTGTTGCAGGGGCGTAGGGATAGGGACCGGGGCTCCCTGATGACTAGACTCCTGGTCCCAGGATGCCGAAAAATGCAGCTGCAGCCTCTTCATTCGCTGCCTGGTGTAAGGGATAGCCAGGAGGCATGCCACCAGTACTCCTAGCAGGTAGTGGTACCACCAGTCTGTATTTACTGTCCGTTGAGGAAGTGAGCACTACCACCTTCTCCCCCATGGGGAACACCCTCTGGTTCTGAGTGTCCCACTGCAGCCCCAAAAACACTATAGTTTGTGTAGGGTAGACCTGAGACTTCTGGAAGTAGATTGTGAATCCCAGTTCACAGAGTGGAGTCTGGTCGTAGAGTACCTGACTTGCTCCGGGGACCCCGCCTTTGACTAATCAGTAGTCAAGGTAAGGATACACATGGTTGCCTTCCGACCTGAGCAGGGCCGCCACTGTGTTTATCAGTCTTGTGAATAGCCTTGGCCCAAGTTCAGGCCGAACGGCAGCACCTTGTATTGAAAGTGCAACCCCATGACATAGAACCTGTGGAAGGATCGATGGGACTGTACTATGGGGACATCCAAATATGCGTCAGATCCAGGGAGCACGTCCAGTCCCCCCCACACAGGGTGTCCGCTATAAGCACTGGCATCACCATTTTGAACTTCTATAGAGCTAGGCATACATTGAGGAAGGAAAGATCTAGGACCACTCACAGGCCCGCCTGGTTCTTCTTTTGAATAGCAAAGATGCAGGAGTAAAAGCCTTCTCCTGCTGAGGGAGCGGAACCTCCTCCACTGCATCGCTCTCCACCAGGGAATGAATCTCTGCCAAGAGTGAAAGAGTCCCAATCTGCGGGAGGGGCAAATGGGGGGGGGGGGAGATGGCAGGGATATTCGGAAACTAGAGCAGACCACCCAAATCATCCATGAGTCTGTGAACCGTGAGCGCCAAGCTGTACTGTGCAGGGCCAGCCTGCCCCCGACTGGGTTGCTGTGGACCCAAGAAGAGCCGTGATAGCTTTTTTGGGTCTGAGGCAGATGACGGAGAGGGGGACTGAAGAAAGCCTTAGTGCGAAGCATTCTGGTGTTTTTGCCTATGTTGGCTGGGTGATCTGTCCAGTTGCCTGCCCCGGCGGTACTGGAAACCCCAGAAACCACCTAAGGATCGGCCTCTGTCTGATCGAAAGTGGCCCTGTGTGAAGGTTTTGGCCCTGGCTTGATGAGAATAGCCAGGGGCATGGCCGTCTGTGAGCTGCTCTTCTTTTTATCGAGTTTCTCGTCTGTGGAGGTGTGGAACAAATCACTGCCCTCGAATGGTAGGTCTAGGATCCTGTCCTGAACATTAGGATTGAATCTGGTTGCCCTGAGCCATGCCAACCTTCTCATATTAGTTGCTACACAGATAGCCCTTCTCGCAGTATCCATATGCACCACCGAGGACTGCATGAGGTCCTGTGCCACAAGTGTCGCTTCTGAGAGCCCTGCCTTGAAAGAGGCTTTTTTGTCAGCCGGAATATCCTGCAAGAAGCCTGCTATCTCTCTCCACAGCCGTTGTTTAGCTGCTAACAGGATGGCATCAGCATTCGGTTCCCTGAAGTCAAGTACCGCGTTCGAGTAGACCTTCTTCCCGTAGGCCTCGAGCATTTTCTCTTCCTTGCCCAGCAAAGCTGAAGTTGGGTGCTCGTGGTGGAGGTCTGGGGTTAGGCATTCATAGATGCATCCGCAATGACTGAAGACAGTGGCTTGGGATGCAATTACTAGAGCAGAGTGTCTCCCTCCACCTACCTGAACTTTGCACCCAGCCTTTTATTTGTTGGCTGAGGAGGGGCGCTTGAGCCATCCCTTCTTCGCAAGGGCCTCCACATTCTTCTATAACGCGATGCCAGAGCTGGATTCTGCTTTTATGGCGAGCACTTCCGCCAGTACCCCTGACTACGGCAGCTCCTTCTGGGGCTGAGGAATGCCCAGGTAATCAGCTAACCCGGCAATCCTATCATGGAATACCCTCCCAAAGAAGGCGTGTCCTGCTCCTCCTCATCAGTGTCTTGTTGGTCACTTGTGTTAGAAAGGGCCCCTGGGTCTGCAGGTGTTAGTTCTGCCACTGAAGAAGGCCCAGACACTGGAGCTGTGGATGTAGGAGCTGCTACCGGAATTACTCTCGGCATGGGCAACAGTGGTGGAGGAGGTAAAGGCTGTGCAGGCACCGGCGGGGGTGGTGCAGTGGGAGGCAGCATCTCCTGAATTATGCCCTTGAGGATGTTCCCCATCAGTGGAGACCGCATGAGGGTCAGAAATGTGTCACAGAAATGATCCTTGCAAGTGGGCTGGGTGCTATCCTGCACCGGCGCCGGCTGTGGTGGAGTAAAGGCCTGTTGTCTGCTCCATCCTTGCGAGTACAAGCCCTCATGGTACCTTGATGACCCGAGAATGTCCGGAATGACGTTGTCCACGTGACCAGAGTCACAGGACCACAATCTGCCCTAGCCAAAAGCTCGCACTTTTGCGGTACACCATAGTTGCGGGCCTCAGTACTGGGTGCCATCTTGTCGGCGAACGCGCGCTGCCATTTTGTCCATGTCTTCCGCATGTGTAACTGTGGACGACGTGGGCCTGGGTTCGGACTGCATGTCTGGATGCATCGGCTCTGCTCCACCCTGCACCACAGGCGTGGGCCTAGTAGGCAATTGGCCTTCGGTCATGTGGCCGATAGTGCTGTCTGTGCTGCGTATAGGTGCCCCCTCAGGTGTGTGCCCAGTAGCAGAGCCAGTAGGGCCCTCGGTGGTGGAACTGGTAGGGCCCTTAGACCCCTCGGCCATTGAGCAAGTAGCTACAAGAGCCTCGGTCTCCTTGCTGCTGGTGCGAGGGTCTGACTGACCCCTCTCGTCAGTAGGCTTCCCCGGGAAAGAGTCGTCCCTGCGGGGTGCTTTTGAGAAGAGCACGCTTACCCTTCTTGGTCATCCTGCGTACGTATTCCTCTCTGGTGGAGTCCCGGAGAACAACTCTCTCCACTTCGCCAGCCTGTTTGAGGTTTCGGGGTGTCAGCCTTCCCATCCGTGGTCTTCCCCGAGGTACCGTAGGCAAAGTGTGTGTGGATCCGATGTAGGAAAGGAACCGTCGTAGGGCGGGCACCTGCTGAACCCAGGGAAAGACTAGGGCACCGGTGGACTGTGTTCCCAAATACCTGAAACTTGGTAAACAAAAGATTAGGGAAAGCGTATGGAATTAAGAGGCTTGAGGCCTCACCCAGGAGTGTTGGTGAAAGCGGTGCGTTCTCCTCGATGCGGAAACGAGGACTGAGGTGTGGTGGCGGGGTTAGGGATGCACATGCTCCTAGGGCTGCACCCCTTGCGTAAAGGTAATTATTATTGTTCTGGTGAAAAAAGGTTCCATTCCCGTCCCTAGCGAGGGCCGCCTATACAGCATGGAGGAAAGGGGACGGGACGTAGGAGTAAGGTGTCTGTTTTTTTCTCCAGATGTTCGCTTTTGGACTCTTTAGTGTGGTATTAATCGGCAGTACAAGCTCCTTAGGAGGACCCTTGCTCAATATGTCCGTTAAGTCATCCTGAGTAATGTCCTTTGCAGGACGACCGGAACGTAGATATTCTATCACCATGTTTGTTACAGTCCCATAGGCTGCATTTGGATGAGATTGCACATCTGGGGTGTCAAACTCAACTTCAGGGGAGCCACTGGTGTCTTTCACGCATGAGGTTAGGTCTTCCAGCCGTTCCACTAAAATAAATTCTTCTGGAACATTTAGTGTTACAAAACGTTCATACGCGCAAGGGGATGACGATATATTCCTCCTCAAAAATGGACCCGCAAGATTTTAAAGAAATCCGTTTTCGATTGAAGTTTAGATTTTGAAGTCGACTCAGAGGTCGACGTCGAAGGTCCGTTTGCCTTCAACTCCTTCGCTGAGGATGTCATGGTTTTTGCTTTGACACTAACTCGGCAGTCGATGCCACAAGAGCAGACATCTCAGAGGCCTTATGACTCAGGCTTTTGGCTGAATGGGTCGAAGCCTTAATAGATTCCCTGCCGGTCTTGGAGGACGATGTGGTATCAACAGCCTTCTTTGGCTCTTTCAAGGGACCAGGAGGGACCATGTTCAAAAATACCTGCAACATTCTTTCACATCCACTTTCCCATTTGGCCGCTGAGGCAGTCCTCTTGGGAAAAGGTGAGGTCTGTCTGGCGAGGATCCCGACGACGACGAGCGAGGATGTTGTTTTTTACTCTTCTTCCGTGAAGATTAAGAGGAGGGGAGATGGTAATCACTCCTGGATCGCGACCTTTTGGAATATTTTGATCACTTTTATGGCCTTTCTGCGGACCTGTCTCTCCAGTGTAACTCCTATTGTTGGGCGATTTTCTTTTTAAAGGGGTGGAGGACGTAGATTTTTAAACCGACCAACCTAGGGCGAGCTTTGACCTTCTCTCCTTCAAGGCGTTACTGGTCATCGATTGGCAGGAGCCGCATTTGATGACATCATGGGTTTCTCCGATGAAACAGAGACAAATCCTGTGCAGCTCAGTGATCAACATCTTCAAATCACAGTCTGCACTTCTCTTGAAGACTGTTTTCGGCGTAGACAGGACCAACGCGCAGGCATATTTTTACGACGTTTGTCTAAGAAAATCGTTGAGGCAAATTGAAGCTATCCAGTCAAAGTTTTGAAACAATAGTTTCGAATGCCAAAAGTTCTGACACAAAAGTGTAGAAAAAAAAAGTTTGTCTTTTTAATATTAAAGGGTTTATTTAAATTTCGAATAGGAAAATAAGTGTTTTTAAAAATAATAAAAAATACATCTAAGATGGGGAATCCGTGGAATGACACAATCCATTCTGAATGTACATTACTAATCTATATTCGTATAAAAAAACAAATAAAATGCCACACCGAGAAACGTTTTTCAATGAAGCTTTCAGGGGGCAGTGATGCTCAACAGAGCTGACACAGAGCCACTGTGTGCTCCCCGCGGCTTAAAAATGGCAGCAACCAGACTTGCACCCGTAGGACAGTTCTAAGACAATTCTTTCCGGTGGGGACAACCCAAGGGCACAGCAGGCTGTATGCCCACTGTAATCACACAAAGACTGTCAAATTAGTTGAGCCTCTGTACCCATCCGTGCAATAAAACTGGCACAGGGAAACAGGATACCTGGTGAACCATGCCCCAAAAGACCTAGGGTATCCCAGTTGCCACACATTGTATTTGAGTCTGATAAGGGCTCATGAGGGGAAAAGTTAGCTACAGCAGTTAGGAAGAGTCTGAAAATACACAGAGGTTGCTTGCCAGGGTTGTAGGAAGTGATGTTTGGTTTCACAAATATGTACTATAGCGGGTTAGTTTATATATTTTTTTTTTATTGAGTTAGTGGAGGGACTCGACCTTTCAATGCAATTTATACAGAATAAAATGATACTGTTTTATACTAAATTCATATATTAAAGTTTCTTCAGCAAAAAAATGTAAAATATATAATTACATTTCATCGTCCTAAAATTTCAATTTGCAATGCAAGTAGACAATTATCATATATTCATCCACATTAGTGCTTACATTACAAAAATTAGATTGCCTCTTCATTAGGCGAATAGTTTTAGAAAACTCAGTTGCCTTTTGCTTGACAGAACATGGAAATCCCATAATCTATCCTCTTGATAGCACATTCAATTATATTAGAATCCTGTCTGCTAACATAAGTTGTAACCCTTAGTCCAAGTCGAGGGACATTAGAAATTTCACAACTGCCAATCTTATCGATATTCTTTCGCCATTATACATATTCCACAAACTTTCTGGAGTCAGAATTCGTTAGTCATCAAAATAATGATAGAAATACCCTTTTCTAACCTCCGAGAGTGCTGGACAAGCAATCGATAAGTGCTTAAGAGTTTCCGGCTGTTCAGATTTCAAGCAAAATCTGCAGATGTTTGAGTCTCTGGGAATCAATTTCCGTATTGTTAGCACATCTTTAGTGTGCCATAAATTAAGCCGAACTCTCATAAATAACTCTCTATGCTTTGGAGCCGGGAATATGATTAAGTATGATTCAGGCACTTGTAATTTTTTTGCTAGAGTTATACTCTTGCAAGTGCTTGCATTTTAGACACTCGTCTCTGGTGCTGATCCAGTCCCATTGCCTTATTTTAATTTTGGCAATGCCTGGATTAGTCATTAAGAGATCTTCGGGTACATCTGCCAGAAGCATTAGCTCTATTTTTGCTTTCCATACTCCCATGGTTTTATGTATTGTCACCTTTTTATATTCAGATAATATATCCAGTACAGAATCAGGTTTACAAGGTATGATACATTTCCTGCACAGTTTACACATTTTCCACATGTACATGCTGTATAGGGATAATAATCCTAACTCCTACCTCAAAATACATAGAGATACACTTTTGGGCAGTTTCAAGAGTCTTTTAAACAAAAAATCCTTCAATCTGTAACCAAAAACGTTCACGGCATCAAGTTCGTGATTCTGCGCCGTAGATGACAATAGGGACAGCTTTCTGCTTGTAAAATGTGATCACTGGAAGTAGCGAGAATTTGCCATACTTGACATGGATAATACTCGCCTGAGCAGCAGCTGTCCTCATCTTCTTTTGTGTCTCAAAGAGATACGATTGGTCAGATGGATGATTATTAATATTGAACCCCAAATATTTATATTCATGTACAAGGTCTAAGGGTGTTTTCTGGAGTAGCCATCTAAAACGATTTGTTTTAATAACTTGATGTTAGGCAGAATTATATGCAGTAACCTTTGGGAACACCACACACAATTAAGACTACAAGTGACAGTACAAATTCACTTTTGGTACAAGCCTGTACTACACAGTTAACGTGGTAGCGATGGCTGAGCAGCTAGACGTATCCGTAGAGTAAGTGAGCAATATCAGATAGTTACACAAAGGACAGCAATTACTATGATTCAGGCAAACACTGACTCAAGGTTTTCAAGTAAAAGAATATACATTTATTTCACTCTTCAGTTGTACAACACTACACTATTATAGCAAGTTAAAATCACACTCTAAATACACCACACCACTTCCCTTAAATTGCAGATAAATTAAGCTCACAAAATGAAGTGGGAGCAAAATGGCACTCCAGCAATTTAAAAGGGAGGGAAAGACAAAGTTAACAGAAATTGAACTGCACCAACAGGTAAGTATTCAGGGCAAGTGAGCTATAGGAACTACAATGATAAAATCAGATAGAAAAGGCTTATGGCCAAAGTCAATGGGTCAAAGGTCTTTTGCTCAAGATAATACAATTCAGGGTAGTTTGCAGTAAAGTTTGTGCCACAGATTCCGAACAAGGTTGGTTGGCATAAAAGTTAGTTCAAAGAGAAGAGAAGGACAAGCCCTCGGTTTGGAGAAAGATTTCAAACACATTCACTGCGGCTGAGCGAAACGCACAACCGGATTTGCACAGAACCTTAGAACGGAGAGGGAGCTGAGGCTGATGTTCCTGGTAGTTCCTGCAGGCTCATGGTTCCTGAAGCGACTGTCGGACTGACAAGATGCAGGAAGACTGGAGGGTCCTGCACTACCCAGGGAAGAAACCAGCAGCAGAGCAAAGCATCGAATAAAAGGTGTGCTCCTTAAAAACCAAGCAGGGTGTGACCTTCCTGGCTATTCGGCCCACTGTAGCTCTGTACAGCAAATTCGACCAGAGGAGGGGTCCTGGCTTGCAGTTTGGGCGATTATGAAGATTCGGACCTGCAGCAGGGCTTCACCAGGCAGTTCAGTCGAGGTAGTGGTCCTCTTCCATCAGCTCCTCATTGGTTCTTTCGTTCCAGTGGCGACTCTGCCTTTCCAGTCCCAGAAACCTGTTTTTTTTGCAGTTTTACCCCATTCAGACAGCCTGGCTGTCAATCACACTGCAGGGTGGTTTGTCCTGGCAAGAACAGTCATCCAGCCAATCAAACAGGAGAGCGACTTGAGTTACCAAGGGAACCCATGGCAGAGGTCCTAAGACCCCTCCCTCACATATTGCCTACCCAGACTTTCAGGCGCCTTAAGGAGGGCTTCTGTGCAGAAGCCCGCGAAAAGAAGGAGAACAAAGGGACCAAATCTGGTTTGGAGCGCAGAGTAAAACACGAGAAAGACATTTACAAAAAGAAGTGGCAAATAAACCCAGCCAGAACCGTAATAAAATATGTATGGTCAAGCGGGTTTATGTTCGAGGCTAACATAATAGCCTATAACAATACCACGTTTATATAAGATAACCGCGGTACGAAAAATAGGGTAGTTACCACTGCCACCAGCTAAGTCTTAGTGTAAAGGGAGCGAAACAATGCTCCAAGAGACCAGACAAAAATGGATAAGAATTAACCCTTTTCAATACTCCATGTAAGATGGGGTGTACTGGGTCTGTGGTTTAAAGTGACTAACAAAGTTAATGGGAACTTTACGTTTTCTGGGGGACAGAACATGGAGTCAGGGGGATGTCTCAAAGACAGACCTGCATCACTGCACTGAAGGTGCTGTGTAACACACATGAAAAATATGAGACCATGGAGTAGGTGAGGCTCCAGTGCCCAAGATTACACAAAAAGTGAAAACACACACAGCAAAACACATGTAAGAGTGGGAAAAAGGCTCACACTCTTACCAGGTGGACAAAATAAACCCTTGGAACCCAGAAATGCTGCTGAGGGACTCATTAGGTAAGGGAAATCAGCCATTTATGAGAATTCTCCCTAACACTTGACCAGTTGCACCTATCATGATCTTAGATTTTGTAAGATTTATGATTAAGACATTTTCCTCAGTATATTTGTCGAGTTGTAGCAAAAGTAATTGTAATCCCTTGGGTATTTTCGCCAACAAGACTAAGTCGTCGGCATAAAACAACCAGGGCATCGCGGGCAAACCCAATCTTGGTGAGATAGAAACAATAGCCATGAAAAACTGGTGGATGTCTGAAATAAAGAAATTAAAAAGTGTTGATGCCAATATACAGCCCTGTTTAAGCCCTCTAAAAGTTGGTATCGGGCTGATAACTAGCCATCTAGTGAGAGCCATATCTGGATGGATGTGTCCGAATGAAATTGCGTTATCCAGTATTGTAGATACAGCGGGCAAGCAGTTTTAGCTAGCTTGATCCTGAGTAGCTCCCTAGATACTGAATCAAACACTGTTTGAAAAATCGAGAAGGCCAGGTAAAGTGGCTGTTTTATTTCCCATTCATGGAGTTTGATAGCATGTAGCGTAGTCCCCAGGCCTGGCATAAAACCTGCTTGGAAGGGATCTTGCATGTTCTTCTAGACAGCCCACTGAATAAACTCTTTCAGGACCAAGCGAGCAGAGAGCTTGCCCGGCACATCCAATTTATTTATTTGCCTTTGTAAAGCGCCAACAGCCCTCTGGCTTTGTGGCGCTGTTAAGAAGGCTTACTTAGTTACATAAGTGCATTGGAAGGTATACACACATGTTGCTTCATACAGTTACAATAAGTGCTTCCCATAGATTACATAGATTGGTGGGAAAGTATATGGTGCCAGCCACATCTTACATGGCGCCAACTACATAAGGTTGCGTGGTCAACATCGGTAAGCAAGAGCATGGTGCTAGCCAATCTATCATGATGGCAGCTATAAACAGTTGCATGGTCAAATCTAGTATACATATACGAGGTGCTAGCCAAAAGTTGCATGGCTGCAACAACACATATATGCGAGGTCGGAGTCAATAGGTAAGTGCGTGGTGTCAGGCACAGATACAAAAGAGGCAAGCTACACATAAATGCATGGTTAATGCCAGCATAGAATAGCATGGAGTCAGTCCCATGATGCAAGGTGACAGGTGCATAGTAGTACATAGGTTAACATCAACGAGCAGTAACGTGGAGCAGGTCTCTAGGTAAGGCGGGCAGCTAAACACACTTACTGGGATGGGACGAGGGGGGAGGGGTGGTACCCCAAGGTACACAGGTCCAAGAGCGCCACTGGTCTATAATTTTCTGGGTGCGGACGGTCTCCCTTATTGTATATCGGTATAATGACTGATTTACGCCACAAGGAGGAATTTGGCGGGTGTGAATTACTTGTGTAAAAATAACAGTTTGAATTTCCACCCATGCTTCAGGATGCAACTTTAGCATCTTGTTTGACATGCCATGCAGGCCTGGAGCCCTGGAGGTGCTAAGTTTAGAGATATAGAAGATTAAGTGCTCTTCGCTCAAATGGATATTAATATGCCCCAGTGTTGTTACCTGTGGTAGATGACCGGACCATGGAATTGCAGCATAAAAAGAGTCATAGCAGTTTGTCCAAACCTCTTGAGGCACTGCATTTATCTTCATCAGTGTTGGTAGCTTTATTTAATATGCCCCATATCAGCGCCAAGCTTTTAGAGGTTAAGGCTTGAGCATATTCTGAGCATCAGCTTGGATCATCACCACTTTTCTAGCTTTTAACCAGTTTTTATATTTATTTTTTAATTTGTTCAACTCTTTTATTTTGAGTTCCAGTGACAAAGTATTTAAGGCACGCTTGTCTGCCCTATAACTGGTTTTTCTATTACGCAACCCTTGGTCGTAGCTATGGCTATGTCTTTCCCTCTGTTTTAGGGGATGTCGACTAGCCAATTTGAATGTCTGCAAGGCTGCCACATATAGCCCGTCCGTATAAATGAGTTCAGGATGAAGTATGTCTGAAGGATATGTCAAGTTAAGCCTCAATTTGTGCAATGAATCAGGCATCCATCTAAAACGATTACTGCCGTTTGAAATGGCAAGTTGCTTAGTGTAAAGCTGGGCAGGCTCTCTCACAGTTGGAACATGCCACGACCTTAAGAAGACTAGAAGCTTGTGATCGCTGTGCTTCTGAGGCACCACCTGAAAGCTGACCATCAATGCAAACAAGTTAAGCTCAACGTAAACATAATCAATGAGGGCTGTTTGACTGCCTCTTTGCAATGTATTGTGTGGTGGAATGTCATCAGACATGGACCCTTTAGCCATCACCAATTGCCTATCCTCCATCAGAGACATCCATTGTCTTGGCACGTTTGATAATTTACCACCATATGGCAGAAGATCCCCTACAATGATTGTATGATTTACAGACGGGTCACTAGAAATCAAGTTTAGAAAAACTTCAAAATCAGCTATCAATTTATCATCCTTGATAGCTACATGATTCCAATAGATGTTTATGCAAGCAATCGAAACAGTTATATATTGGGTGAAGCCCATGGTTGTATTCGTAAGCCTGAGGAAAATGTAACTGCCACCAACAGACAAGCCATTGGTCTTCCTCTCCTAAGGGTCTGCGCTGGAATTATAGATAGAGTGTAGTTGTCCCAAACAGGTGGCATTGTGAGCCAATTTTCTTGTAATGCTACTATATCATAGCTATTCAAGGGATTAAGAACTGTCGTGGTAAGGTGTTTAGGGCCTCTGGTGTTCCAGGAGGCGAGTCGGCACTTCAGACTCTCACCCCCAACCGGTTTGTTATTTAGAATATTTATGAGGTAAATGAGTGATTAAAGGATCCACCAAATGCATGTCTTGTGTTTAGCTCTGCAAGCAAGTTATCTTCAGCAATGTTAAAGGCCACTGTTTGCTGGAATTAGGCGTGTTTCTGTATGTCAGGTCTTGTACTTTGTCAACTACCTGTGTTGGTTGTTGGGTTAGTATGAAGCCTTGGTTAAATAGATCTTCACGCGCCAGCCAGATAATATTCCTGACGACTCCTGAGCTCATCCACAACTTAACAACTGAGGCATAGCGTTCTTGTATGAATTCAACTTGTGCAATTGCACAGGAACACAAATCTTGCAGCAATGGTATGTCCCCCATTATATTTAGGACACTAGTCCTGTTTAGATCGTACACAACATTGAAAAATTAGATTGTGGTGAGTGTTATAATCACAATTACCATGTTTCATCTTGTTACCATTTGCTGTAGTTAGAGGCAGGGACTCCAGACTGCATTTCAGCATGTTGTTATTTTGCCTCTGGATCTGGGCATTCCTTGGGCAAATGAGACTTCTAGTTAAGTTTCTACTCGGTTCAAATCTTTAAGAGCCTGACTCTTATCAGATTGAGGCATAAAGAGGGCAAATGATTTCCCTATTTCTTTGTGCCTTTCTTCTAGGGAGTACAATATGCCATTTTGACTTTGTGGAGAACTAATGAAGGGGATAGAGGCATCTTTTACAATATTATCCTGGTTTACTAAGGAGTGTTGGGGAATTTAATTTTCTTGTATTTTTTGTACTTCTTTAAGCAGGTTGTCCAACGGTTCATATGCAAGCGCCGGAACAAAACTAGGAGGCACACTGGTATTCAAATTTCCAAGTTGTGCCGTTTTTTGTT
The DNA here is from genome assembly GCF_040938575.1 of Ambystoma mexicanum. Lineage (NCBI taxonomy): Eukaryota > Metazoa > Chordata > Amphibia > Caudata > Ambystomatidae > Ambystoma > Ambystoma mexicanum. Next base: position 590,012,404 of record NC_090923.1, on the reverse strand, counting down.
TCGTGCCAAGTTTGCATATTTTTTCAAGACCAAACCAGTAGTTTGCACACTCTTATTTGGTAACGTGAGGGAATGGATAAAAAAACGTGAATTTGCTTTAGATTGCGCAGTAACATATTTAATATTCTTGCTTTTTTTAAGTGAACAGCCAGAACTCGATACCTTGTTTTTTTCCTGTCTAGAAAATATAGTAAAAGTTGGATTAATACTCGAATTTTGAGGAGGAAGTATGCTCTCAGGCTGCATGTCTTTATTTTGTTTGTGCACTTGTCCAATTGTATTTGTGCGACTTTTGCTATATGTGTGTTGTTTTGTGTTAGGAACCTTCAATATTGCTTTCTGTGTTACATGTGATTTACCAAGTTTAGGCATGTTCGTTATGCTTAAGTTATGATCCGATCGTTCGGGCATATCATCCAACAACCTCACATCAATTATGCTTTAGGAAGTTCGGGCAGAGCCCGAAATTCTGTTAAAGTACCAACATTAGTTTTATCCTTTAATTTCATATTCACTTACATGAGATGTATCAGCATGTCATTCTGTTCAATTAATTTTGTATCTAGTTTCTCATAGAGTTTTGCTAGGGAGAATAAAGAAGTGTTCATCGCCTGGAGAGAAATCTTTGCAAAAGATAGGGCAGTTGCTACGAACAGCTCAGCGGGTGGGAGAGACTGCTCCTTTCTCTTTCGTGGGGTAGGTTGTGTAAACGAAATGGACAGGGCAGACGACTCTTGTGCTGCATTTGAAAGCATCACCAGAGATTGTAACAATTGACGCATTGAAGTTATGGGTGTTTTTTGATTAGTCTTGCTCTGCCCGATAAGCAGAGTTGATGCTGTGGATGTAGAATCGAGAGGACTGTGCTCATTATCAGCTATCATTTCTGCCCGTGCCTGAGGCGTGGCCAACACATTAATGGGTGACTTTAGAATAGATTGTGAAGTAATTAAAGTATTATGAATTTGTACTACAGTGTTAATCTGTTCCACTACTATCGATAGTGCAAGTAGAGCACCATCAGGTTCAGCTTTCAGCAAGAAACCGGCCGCCAATAGGGAGTCAGGTGGAGAGCACAGATTAATCGCTGAAGCCGTCACCGGCACGTTACAAGCCTCTCCTTCCCGCAAGTGAATTTCTGACGGCGGCTTTTGAGTTATTGACGCCTCTATTGAGCTAGAGGAAGAAGTATCGGGATAGAATTTCCGAATATCATTTGTGAGCGACATTGCTCTCGCTCGAGTAGCTGAGCCTGCACTTAGAGTTAAATTAACAGTATGCGTAGAGCACTTTGGTGTATTTTTCACGCCAATTATCAACTAAGTCAATTGTTTCGTTGGCAACATTGCCGACGTCAATGTATAGGGCGCCGACATGGACCCGATCAGATGTTCTATTTGAACACAGCAGCTGCACAGAAAGCCAAAACATGAAATTTAACAGTTACCCTTTCCAGTCCCTCCAGCACACAAGCAAAACAGCACTTTGGGAATGCGTGCGTGCCTGTGCATTTAGGTGCTACTGGGAAAAGGGGCGGGGCCAAAGGGTTCACCAACGGCACAGTGTTCCTTGAGAGCGTAGAAGTCAGGAGACAGCAGAAGACAGCACGACCCAGCAAAACAGCACTTTGGAAGCACTTCAGGAATGCGCGAATGACACTTAATGTAAACACTGAGCATTAACTACCATCCAAATTATTGTCTAACAAAAATTTTAGTTAAAAGAAACAGCAATTTATCAGTTTATGTATTTAGTATTTGCTTCACTTACTTCTCTGAACCAGTTGACTGCATAAAACAAGAGTGCACATAGAAACTCCTTCTCCTGCTTTGATAAAGTATCTAACTTTTCCACAACCTCAAGATCAGTTAAGTACAGAGGACAGCCTGTGGGAAGCAAGGGATAAAAATGTCAACACACCATCACTGGACGACTAATGTAAGCTTAATTAGTTCACAGAACAAATTACATACCTTTTGTTAATGTTCTTTCTGATAGTTCTGCCTGCCACAGATGCATCATCTTAGTTATAGATCCTCCAGTGCCAGCCGTCTTTGGAAAAATGTTCAGCCACCAGAGAGCACCTTACAGCTCTGCCTCAATGCACAGCCATGATCCCGGACGTGACATCAGATGCAGTATGGTGGCATTGGCACCCTATAGCGTCTATCTGACCGTGAACAAGCTATCAAAATGAATAGTAGGAAAGGAAGCTGATGTGAAATCTGTGGAAGGACTAATCCATCAGAAAGACCCTTACTGACAGATGAGCCATTTGTGCTTCCAGTGGATTCATTGTTTGCACAGATTCCTCATCTTAGATAGACTCCCATTAAAGTACAGAACATTGGTGGAGGGAGATAGCAAGTGAGAAAGCGAGGACATCAATAAGGCCAGAAGAATTCAAGAGCACTGCCTGCCCACAACAAAACGTCTGACCAGACAAAAAATCCAGGCAGTAGTGCTTGGAAACAGCTCAAAGAAGCCCACGTAACTGCCTGACAGATGCCCAAAACTGAAACACATCTCTGAACGGCAAAAGTACTCGCCAGACCCCTGGAGGAATAAGCCCCGAGTCCTTCAGTACAACCTTCATAGTACTCGGGAATGCAGTGGACAATCCACCTAGACAGTCTGCCGGCACAAGCACCAGAGTAACGAACAGCTGGTCCTCTTAGCCGATGCACCTCATATGCAGGAGATAAAATAGCTCAGAGCCTCCTGGAGGCCCCATCTGGTGAAACCTTTTCTCTACCTTGGATGGCAGAGGTGGAGAGTAGAAGCCCTGATGATGAATCTTCTAAGAAAGATGAAAATCTGAAAATGACACGAACATGGTAAGAATATCAGACGTACTCTCAAACATTTTCTATTTAGGAAAAAAAAGAGTATATAAAGGATTCAACAAAACAGCTTGGAGGTCACTCACCCATCTAGAGGAAGTGATGGTAACCAGGAACACCACCAAGACGGTGAACAATCTTAATGAATAGGAAGGCTCAACTAGAGCCACCATTAAATAGATCAAAACAAGGATGAAGACTAATGCCAGAACAACAAACGGGTGAAGGGGAAAATGGTTAGCCAATCCACAAAAAGCTACATAAGAATGGGGAAAGTGAAAAACCAGCCCTCCATAAAGGACCTGCTAAACACTTAAATAGTGTCAAAGTACCATGTCACTTTGCGGCGCTGCAGGCTCAGCTGGGTCTGAGAGCACAAACTCTAACACTGGATGCAGAACAAAACAAGGAGTGCAGTCCCCTGTCCCTTCACCAGGATAAAAATGTACGTAACATCCAGTCATAAATAGACTGGTGGCAGGCCTTTTTGGGGAAAGGAATACACTAAGGGCGTTGTCCAACAAATCCTAATCCTTACACCTTAGTCGCTCAGCAACCAAGCATGAAGGTTGAGGCTGCTTGCCCGACCCTTCCACTGAGAGATCAGATTCACCCTCAACAGAAAACACCAAGGGGGACAGACAAAAATGTCCAGAAGTTGGCTCGGGACAAGTCTGGAGGAAACCTGGTCGACTAACTTCTGCAGTATCTGTAGAAGAAGAATGAAAGGAATCAGCAGAAATGCATAAAGGAGATTGAAGTGCCTCTTGACAATCAACGCATCGCCCAGAGACCCGGACTATGTTAATTCCCTAGAGCTGAACAACTTGCACTTCCTGTTGAAACTGGAAGCAAAGAGCTCCACTTGAGAAGTCCATCAAAATGTGCAGATCTCTTCCAGAACTTCCTGGCAGAGCTGCCACTCACTGGAGAGCAAGGTCAGCATGCTGACGGCTTCTACAATTACATTCTCGCTACCAGCAAGATGGGTCGTTGACAGAGATATGTCGCTCTCCAGATCCCAGAACTACAGCTCATGGCTTCCCTTCACAGAGGTAGCAATCTCATACCACTTTGCGTGTTGTGTTAATACATGGGCGCTGTGTTGTCAGTCTGTATCAGGACACACTTAGATCGCAGAGAGGGAAGAGCACCAAAAGGGCCAGACTTATGTCCAGTAGTCCAAGTAGGTTGATGTGTTCTTGGCCTCGGCAGGGGACTACAGTCTGGCCACCACAGTCAACAGTTGGTTAAAACCCTCTGAGCAGGGAATCTCTGAAGGGCAGGGCCTTGAAGAGGAAAATGTTGTTACCAACCACAAACCTCAGGTGTTTTCTGTGCTTGGAAAGGATCAGCACATGGAAGTAGGGAAGTAAATGGTTTTGTAGCAGCGCTCCCCCAAAATGAGCGTCAGCCACATGGGCGACGTCCAGACTGTAGTGCCTTGTAAAAGTATGGAGAAAGGACCAAGTTGCTGCTCGGCAAATGTCCCCAACTGTGACCCCCTCCCATTTGCAAGGCTGTAGATGCAGAGACCACCCTGGTCGAGTGTGCTCTGATGCCAGGAGGCAGTTTCCTGCCTGTAGATTAGTAGCATTCTGCAATGCATAAGATGATCCATCTGGAAAGTGCCTGCTAGTCACAGCTAGACCTTTTTTGGCCAAGGAGTAGGCCACAAACAATTAATCAGTCCTCCGATATTCTGCCGTCCTTGCAACATAAAAACTCAAGGCCATTTTGGGGTCCAACCGATGGAAGCGCTCCTCGTCCTTAGAGGGGTGCGGAGGTGGGTAAAAGACTGGCAGATCTATAGCCTGTGAAAGGTGAAACTCTGATGCTACCTTCAGAAGGAACCCGGGCCTTAACTTAAGCGAGATCTTCTCGTGAAAAAAACATATAAATGGGGATTTACAACCTGCGATTCGCTCACCCGCCTAGCGGAAGAAATAGCAGCCAAGAAGGCTGTCTTCAGAGAAAGCAGCCGCAAAGAACAAGAGTACAATGGCTCAAAGTGAGCTGCCATAAGGAACGTCAGAACCAGGTTAAATCCCAATCTGGGACAACAAACGTAGTTGGCAGAAACATATTCACAAGGCCCTTCAGGATTTAGGCCATAACTGGGATCGTGAAAATGGAACCTTGATCCAGAGACCTCTTGAACACAGACAAGGCAACCAAATATCCTTTGACTGTGGTGACCTGGAGGCCTGCCGAGGCCAGTGACAGAAGGGACTTCATCACTGCATTGGTGGGCCAAGAGATAGGGCCAATCTTGCGTTCCCTGCACCACACCTCAAATCTTCTCTGAAAGCGTACAGGGATCCTGCCGACGGTCTACGTGCAGGCAGCAAACACCTCTAGCACCTCCTCAGAGAGGTCCCAGTCATTATATCTCATCATCTCAAGAGCCAAGCATGTAGGGTCAGGGACTGCGGATTTGGTGAAGCACCCGACCTTCCGACTGGATTAGGAGATCCGGGAGATGAGGCAACCGGAGAGGTGGGCAGAGGGTCAGATCCAGAAGGTCTGAGTACCATGTCCTCCTCAGCCAGTCGGGGAGATCAAGATCATGGTTGCTCGAAAACTACTGAGAACCCTAGGAATGACGGGGATCGGAGGGAAGGCGTAGTGTAAAGGGAAGGTCCAATCCACTTGAAACGCATCCTCTAACGCGCTGTTCGCTGGGAATTCCCTTGAGCAAAACTGCTTGTACTTCCTGTTGGACTCCATGGCAAACAGATCCGCCGCTGGGGTACCTAAATAGAGGAGACCTCTTCCAGGACTTCCTGGCACACGTCCCATTCGTGTGAGACAGTGCTCTGCCTGCTCAGAGCATCCGCCAATCCGCTCTCTGTCCCCGCCCGACGAACTGATGAGACAGAGATCTGGTTCTCTAACAGCCAGAACCACAGCTGCATCGGGGAGCGCATGCCACCTTGCTTGTACAGATAGTGCATGGCCACCGTATTGTCGGTCAAGATCAGGACATGCTTCCCCTTCAGAGATGGTGCAAATGCTTTCAGGGCAAGTCTGATAGCTCGCAACTGACCTGGACATGTCGACGGGGGTCCCTGAGGGTTCTGAAGGAAAAGGGGACCACTGGACTTGTAGGAGCCATTGTAAAGATTTCCTTTACAGCCTGCCCTCTGGAACTAAAATAATACAGGAGGCCATGAGGCCTAAGAAGCAGAGGAAGGAAGCCGCTGGTAAAGTGGCATGGTTCTGGAACAGAGTCACCATCTGGACAATGCAGATCACTCTCTCCTCGGGTGGGAAAGCCTTCTCTAACCGAATGTCTAGGACTGCGAAGATGAATTGGAGCCTTTGGACTGGTGTCATTTGGGAATTCTGCTAGTTCAGGGAGAAGACCAGCATATGGAGCAGAGAACAGGTGTCCTCTAGGTGGGACAAAATCTGCTTCGCCGACTTCCCTTGGATAAGCCAGTTCAAGAATGGGAATACGTGAGCCGCGAATAGCGCCATGAGCTTGAAGAACCTTGGCGTGGATGTCAAGCCAAAGGAAAGCACCTTGAACTGATAGTGCTTGTCCCCTATGAGAAACCTCAGGAACTTCCTGTGCTTGTGATGTATCAGCACATGGAAATAAGCGTCCTGGAGATCTATTGACACCAGCCAGTCCTGCGTCTCGAGAGCGTGGAGAATTTCTCTCAACGTCACCATCTTGAAATTGTCTTTTCTCAAGAACTTGTTCAAGGCCCTGGGGTCCAGGTTGGGACAGAGACCTCTCCCTTCTTGGGTACCAGGAAATACCGGGAATACCAGCCCGACTCTCTGCACGGGAGAAACCTCTTCCACAGCACCCTTCAACAACAGGGCTTTCAGTTCTCCCTGGAGCTCCTGTTCCGGATGGCATGGAGGCGGTGGGGGTGTGTCTGGAGGTTTCCTTAAAAAGGGAAGACAATAGCCCCACACCACAAGCTCCAGAGCCCAGGCGTCAGAAGTAATCTCCCACCATTAGGGCCAATGCTCTGACAGCTGTCCACCAACCAGTGAGTTGTCGGAGGGGAACATCAAAGCGGCTTCAAGGGCGGAGCCACAACCGCCGCTGCTGCAAGCCTCTGAAAGTCCCCGTGCACCTTCCAGAGTGTGAGAAACATTTCTGCCCCTGCCTGGCTTGCGGAGCTGCGCCTTCCTGCTGTAAGGCACCCAACGCCTGCCCCTAGAGGTGAAGCTGAAGGCAAGCTTGGCCGGCTGCACAGCTAGGCCCAGGGATTTTGAGGCAAGCTTTGACTCGAACTTTTCCAAAGAGCATTGGACTTTGGACCGAAAAGGAATATCCCTCAAAGGGAATTTCAAGCAACCTATTTTGGACATTTGGTGAAAAACCTAAGGAGCACAGGTAGGTCTGTCTCCTTAGTACTACAGCCGACCCCATTGACCGGCCAATGCAGTCTGCCACGTCTAGGCCCGCTACAGTGACTACCTGGCCGCCTCCTTCCCATCGCCCACCAGCTTTATGAAACCATCTTGCAGCTCCGCTTGAGGGATGTATTGGGCTGCATGCTCCACTGCCTTCAATAGGCCAAAGGAATATTTGGCAAACCCACAGGACACATTAATTGCCTTAAAGGCCATGCTGTCCGATGTAAAAATCTTGTTTGGCATCGCGTTCAGTCTCTTGCCTTTCCTGTCAGGGGGCTGATTCGAGGTGGATGAGGCTGACCTGGTGGAAACTGTGGCTGCCTGCACAACTAGACCTTCCAGGGAACGGTGAGAGGACAGAAAGGACGGATCCCCTCTTGCCGACCAGAGGAATAGAGCACGGCCATTGCCAAAAGGAAGCGACTGGTTTGGCTATAGCCGCATTCAGTGGCATGTGTCTTTCGGTAGCGGGACCCTCTTCCAAAATGTCGGTTAACTCAAAACCTTGGACTCGAACTGCTGAAGCGTTCAGCCCCAGAGTGTCGACCACCCTGTCCACTAATGACCTAAATTTGGCATGGACATGAGTGTAAGGCTGAGCCTGTTGTAATTCCACATCTGGGGATGCATCCGACCCATTAGCATCATGCAGCCTCTGTGCTAAGGCCAGGAGGTCTGCCTAGTGGTCGAAATAGTAAATACCACCAGTCTCTGAATATATAGGGTCGACATCTCCATAATCGTCCCCACCGTTGGTGCTGAAGATTTGCGCCATGGAGCTGAAGATTTGCGCAATCCCATTGAGCCGAAGAAATCTGTCCAGGAAAGCTTGGTGAGGGATCGATCACCCATGGTTGACATCGAAGCGGTGGCCGTCAGTGTCGAGCGAGGCTTGGGCACCGAAGAGGCGTCAGAAATGCTCGAGCCTTGAGGCTCACATGAAGGCACTGGCTTCAAGGGCTTAACCGCCTTTTTCGGTGTCAGTATCGGTGCTTGCATAGGGTCTGTGCCACCGAGCGCAACTGAAGCCACCGGGACCTGCTGTTTTGGGGGTGTACCCGCACCTACAGCTGCCTTCTCAAACAGCAGCAACAATTGCGATTTGAACTCCTCCCATTCCTGCTGAGCTGTCGGCCCTACCGACGACTTTCTTCGCTTTGTTGAGGATCAGAATCGCGTCGGTGCTGCCGTTTCTTCTTATGAGAAGATGACGAGGCAGAGTGGCTCCGCGAGTGAGAGCGCTTTGTCTTTTGCTGATGTGGTTTTCTTTTTCGGGGGTAGGCCCCTCCGTTTCAGCCTCTGAGAAACAAACGTTCGACCGCGCACGTGATTTCGACAGCAGTGAGCCCACTACGAGCTTGGCTGCCTGATCTAGAAGGGACTTTGTATTAATTTTTTCACATGAAACGCACCCCTCTGTGTCGTGACCCATGGTGACGCACCACACACACATGTCATGTGGGCCAGTCACTGACATCTTGGAGTCCCAGTCAGTGCAGCGCTTAAATCCTGAAATCCAAGGCACAGACATCTCGCAGTCAAGAAAAACACAAAATCTGCTGAGAATTTCGTTGAATAGAATCAAGGACTCGATAAATAAGACTATGGGCTCATTAGGACCTGTGCGGTGTTGGAATGAAGGGGGCCGGTACGGGACCGGCCCCCTTCATTCCGACAGTGCTGATCACAAGCTTCCCATCTTGGGACCCGGATCGCACGCCTGGTAAAACCAGGCGTGCTTTAAGAAGGAGGCAACAACGGGCAAGTTGTACTCTGCCCGTTGTTACCTCCATCCCCATTGAGCCCTATGGGGGCTCAAATGGGAATGGGGAATGGTTCCTGCAAGGAGGAATTACCGGGTCCTCCAATGTTGGAATAACCCAGTTATTCCTCATAGCAGGAACCCGGTAAATGAGCCCGGTTTGGTGGCAGCCATGGAGCTAATAGCTCCATGGCTACCGCCAAACTCGTAATGAGGCGCTATGTTCCTCAAGAGCAGCATTTCGAGCATGCAGAAAAAAGGAACTGACGTCCGGGACGTAGTGATGCACAATATATACCACGCCCAACGTCACATCAGGAGCATACGAATGAGCACCGATTAAGACGGATCGACGATCGAGTCGAGGTTCATTACGCCCCCTGTCGAAGCTTTTCCGAGCAGCAGAGCTGGATGGGGATATCTATCTGATGAGGAATCTGCAGGAGAAAAGCAATCCATTGAAACTTCAGCTCCAAGATGAGAGGCAGGTGTCATGGTGAAAAGACCAACATGCTTTAGCACTCGGCAAGAATCAAGGAAATTGCCCTTGCGTCTCTTACAATGCAAGCGTTACATAACTCCATTTCCCATCAGTCCCAGCATTCCCTGAAATCATCATGTTGGTGACGATTTGGGTCAATCTTTGCTTCTCATTTCTCTGGTTGGGCACAGACTCTAAAATAAAGCAGGCCGTGAGGACTCTCGCCTGGTGCTTTTCAAACAGTTCAACGCCAGCCACATAAGTTTAACATAGCCTTTCTACTCCCTCCTGATACTTGGACAGAAGCTGTCTAATTCCCTGTTGCAGAAACCTGCCTTTTTATTTAGGGTGTTCTTAGGTGTGCATGACTTTGAATTGTCATATGGACTTCTGTGTGTATTTTACCATGTGGTTTTGGTACTGAATTTTCTGTGGACTGTCTATTGAACTGATGATCTTCTGGATTCTGGACAGTACGTGTCTTTGGGAGCATATTTGGGAGTACCTCTGCAACAGATATATGGACCTAGGACTTCTGAAAACTGTCACTTCTTCTCAGTGCCTCGTTTTGTCCTTGTGCTGTCCAGGATGGTTTTCACCTCCTATTCAGATATTCATGCCATGGCTTCTTACTCTCGGGGTCCTTTGTGCATTTAACCGTCATTGTAGGCTTTCTGGTTTTCATTGTTTCAGTCTGGGAAACAACTGTGTGGTATTCCTGCCGTCTATTCCTACGACTCCATCAGACTTTAGTGAAGCACGTCTCGAGTGTGTCAGAGTCAGCAGAAATGTTTGTTGGCTTCTTGGGTCCCTTTATGTGCATGAAAGTCTCCTTTCCCCCTTTGCTACCAGCCCCTCCACATCCCACAGAATTCACAAGCTATGTAGCACACTTGGAGAAAGAGTGGCATCTGGTATGTTCCCTGGACAAGCGAGACTTCTTGTGTCATTGCTTTTTCATCTTTTTATGGTCATATATATGTGACTTGGAAACTTCTCAATGTTTCGGCACCCTCAAGCAGTATTACACTTGTATTTTTCTAAGACTGGGCCTTCTTGGAAGAGGGCTGCAAAGCAGAAGACTTGTAAGGAGTGAGTTTCCCGCTCCTGTAGAGGAAAGTGTTAAATTTAGCACCTGGCTCCAGGAGGGCATTTCCAGCCATGGACTGGCACAAACCTATGTCTTGCAAATCATGTTCCGCCCCAGGCAGTGCCTGACATCTGCCCCTACAGGGCGTGAAGCTCACCATGGGAATTTGGCATGACGTAGTGCATTTTGAAAAATGCTAGTGGTATTCCGAGTATGCAGAAGAAAGGAACAGAAGTCATGGGGTGCAAATGTCTCCATACATTATGCCCCTGATATCACAGCTGGTGTGATGCATTTACAACAACATGGTGCTCCTGGGTGGCTGATAATGTTTCCAAAGACAGCTAGTAGTGAAGAATCTATATCTAAGACGTGGAATCTGTGGGAGGAACAAAGCGATTAGAAAGGTATATATCAACTGTACGCAATGTTGGTTAACAAATCTATGCTAAACAAACAGAAAACCTTGAGGGCCCTGAGATCCTGAACAATGCATTAACTCTAGCATTGCTAAGCAAAGGGCCCTACGAACTAGCCACTATTCCAGGGGAACAAGCAAAACTCTTTTTACATACTGGAACATCGCATTGCATATTGCGGGCCATTGTGTTTCTTGCTTTATTCCATTCAAAGTCCTCAGCTACCACTGTAGGCACTATGAATCTGTCAGTCTGTGCCCCTAAACATGAGACAATGGATCCTCTAAGTAAGGCGCACCATTTCTTAGCAAAACCAGAGGCTTCAGTGTACTGCTAGCTAAAGTGTATGAGGTGATATGACAGTTCTTGACGATGCAACGTGTTACTTGGGTGGCACATTTTCCATCTCTTAGCTAACCTTGCACAGCATATCCCTCAGCTGTCTCAGGTTCCAGAATGCTTATGGACCAAAAGACACAGGCCTCAAAGTAATACAAACCCATTAGGATTGGTCTTAAAAATAATGTGGTACTGCCCTGCATGCAGCATTACTCCCTAAGCTCAGCCGCAGAATATATGATTCCTTGGAACAAGATATATTGATTCCGATCACCTCCCCTTATTTGTCCAGTTGGCCTTCTCATGTGTATTGCCTGCCCATTCAATCCTCCCCTGTGTACTGCATTCATGGACAATAAATGCTGCTGTAACAAGCATATGAACATGTCTTACACTCACATTCTTTTCAACTGTAGAATTGACAGGAAGTACAGTCTGAGTAATAAAATGTTTAGTTGTGTATAACGTGCGAGAAACCAAAGGGTGTCTCACCCGCTAGTCATCGGGGACTTGTCATGCAGGTGGCCAGGACACAGCCATCGCTTTTGGATCCAGTTTCTGGGGATAGACCAGTGCAGGAGAGTGGGGGTGAGGTGACCAATGGTGAGAAGCAGTATTCCCCCCTTTCCCGTACCCATGACCCCTCCAATTTCATAGGATTCTCCAATGTCCCAACCCCCCCCTTCCTACACAAACACTGGGCTGAGGAAGAGGGCGACAGAGTAAGAAGTCTAACCCTTACACATCTCATTGGACATGTCCCGGTAATCAGGTCAGACAAAGTCAGGTACTTTACTTTAATCACATACATCTTATATCCATTAGCTCTCCCCACACGGATAAAAGGCAGACCATAGAGACACACTCTGGGCAAGGTGGTACACGAGAAGCAGCAGAACTTCCGGGGCTAAGGCGAATCTACTGGAGCAGAGCGACGGATCGAGGGATGAGAACCAAAGTTAAAGGAACCCACGAGTTCCCTACAGGAGGTCTTTGCCTCCAAAGAGCTGTAAGAGATACGTGGAGAAGGCCAAATCCAAGACAAGAAGACTGCATTGTGTTGCAAAGATGCCCGCGACCCACCCCGGTGAACGGCAGAGTTGGGGGGGCGAGGCCAAGCCTATGGAACTATCCTTGACTCATGAATTAAAACGACCAAGACATGAAAGGAATGCACACAGCCGGTGAGTTGGTGAGTGAGATGAAAGACCAGTGTTAAGGAATGATTGAAGTGGCAACAATATATCTTATAATTGAAGGCTGCCCGCGTGTGGATGAGACGTGAAGAAAGGTAGACGGGTTGTGAACTTTTAAGTTACCGATAACTGTGAAGCCCGTGATACAGAGTAGCAGAGTGGTCCGGCGAAAGGAAGTAGCCCTCTTGAAAATCTCTGCGAAAGGTGAAATGTTCTTGTTAGAAAGCCATCAAGTGAATTAACTTTTAAGGCGTGATGATCAAGATTAACCACGGCAAAAGGGAAAGTGGACATTGAACTCTTGTGCTTATGAAATTGAACTACCTAGACCAAGAGACACTGGGGCAAATAACACCAAAGTGTGAGTGAAGGGAAAGTCGAAGTGGTCCTGCAGAAGTCTAAAGTAAAAATCCTTGCACATTCGAAAAGTCTTCGACATCAGCAAAAGATCCAAGCCCGACAGAGAGACCAGAAGTGTGATAAGTTAGGGGAAGGGAACCGCTAACAAATGTGAATAAAGCTTCGGGAAGTGAACACCAACAAGTGCTGTGAGTGAGAGGTCCGAGCCCAACCGCGGGAGACCTCACTGAACTTTTTACTTTAAGAAGTCCGAACCCGAACAAGGGAGGCATGAAGGAACCTTTGGAACAATGGAAAAGTGGCTTTTTAACATCGAAGGCCACGTGGGCCTCGAGCCGCGTTTTGAACTGCTTTGTTTTGAGAACCTGAACCAGAGTGTGTCATCCTGTATACGGGGACCGCCTTCTATGCTGTCCAACGTGGGGAGGAGAGCTGACTCACACACTTTAATTTTGGATATTCTTACACCGATTTTCCTTTGCATACATAGTCTCTTTTACACACTTTTTGTATAAGAGATAGGGCAGGAATTAGGTTGTGTTAGTATAGGCCATTTTGATTTGACACAAACTGACTAGGACAGTGTTTTCTTTATTATTTGATGGTAGAGACTACTCCCATCTTAGCTATAGGGCAAAGTAGGAGTTTTTCCAAACCCCGAGAATTGAATAAAGGTTTAACAAATGGTACCTTTTGTGTCAGTGTCATACTTGTGATTACATGCCTCCCTTACACATGTGGGAAAATTGTGTTTTGTTTAAATGTTTTATATGTGTTGAAAAGTGAAGTTAATGGTTGGTGTTGTATTTATGTAGCACAACAGAGTGTTCCCAGTAGGGATTAATTTAATGTATTAGCATACTGAAATACATTGTGGATACAAATCCAACCTTTAATCCTGAAACACTTGATATGGTACAGATATGCTACCAATAAGAACACTGAAAGATAGTTCAATAGATAAACAAGGACAACAAAAGTATTGTAAAAAAATGTATATATGGAAATTATTGATTCTAGTGCCAATTTAATCTGGCAGTTGCAGGGGAATCCTCGACATTTGGATATTCAGTAGCCCGGTCAGTGGATTTTTCATACAGACTGTGGACGTGAAAATCTCTGCACAGTAGTCCATTTTGAAAAGACCACAGTATGCTATTAACCTTATATGGAGATAATTCAGTGGTGTAGTTAATGATGGCTCCCATGTGCAGGAGGGCAAGCAGCAATATGTATTCACTATTTCTACCCCCCAATGTATGTATATGTGCCAAACCCATACCAGGAGGAGAATCTGGTAACCTGGGGAATGTGGTAGCAGATGAGACAGCAGACGCATCAGATCAGACAGAGGTAAAAAGGTATTTGGTAATTAGTAATATTAGTCAGGGAAAAGGAAGTGGCAAAAACAGGTTGTATTCAGGACACTGAGGGGATCTGTGGGCATTTCAGGAAGCCAGTGGCCCCAACTGGAGCATACTTGCGTTTAGCAAGGACAGCATATGGCATCGCCCATCTGGGTGTAAATGCAGTAAATGCCCATGTGCAAGGAGGGGATGGTCTGCGCCAGGCACAGTGACAGTTGCACAGGCATTAGTGAGCAGCTGCATCCTCTGCCGCCAGCTCTATCCAGGCAAATGAATCCCGCCTGCAGATCCATCATATTGACAATTTCCATGCTGCCAGAATCGCTCGGTACACTTAAACGATGGTGATGAATCTGCTTAGGGATTGGTTGGAAAAGTATCCTGTGCCAGAACTGACACCATTGACATCTGTGTGTAGATGTTCCGCTCTGTTTCGCCCTGCAAAGTTTTCCTAAATGAGGGCCTTGCTGCTTGCCCTCCTGAACATGGGAGCCATCATTAAACGCACCATTGAATTATTGCCATATAAGGTTAATAGCATACTGTGGTGGTTTCAAAATGGACTACTGTGCACATATTTTCACGTCCACAGGTCTGTGTCAAAAATCCACCGGACGGGCTACTGCATATCCAAATGTCCAGGATTCCCCTGCAACTGCTGGTGCCATTTTCTTTTTTTTTTGTCAAAATCTTTTTTATTGATATGTCAAAACATTGAATTCATCAAAAAAACAAGACAGTAACAATGTAAATCAGTGAAAAACAATGCCTCGGTCAGTCACCCACTGGCGCCTGTCCCTAAAATCACTTATTATAACTCATAGTATTCATAAAGCTTGACATTTGTCACTGTATATTACATTCCACTTCATCTATGCCAATGTGTTTTAGAGTTCTTGTTAACAACTATGTTTCGTAGGTATCCTTGAGATCTGATCTCACTATTTTGTGATCTATAGCATGCTTGTCCAGAGGAAAGACGGAAAAGGAAAAAAAAAAAAAAACCAAAAACACTAATTTAATTGTTTTCTCCACCACAATCATAGTTGGGTGTGATTGGTTGCAGTTAAGATTACACTTTTCATCATATCATCTCTAGTTCCAAGTATTAACCCCAGGCTCTTTCGGCGTCCCCTTTCTTTACTTACAATCCATATGTCATTGCCTTTTTTTTCGCAGAGTTCAGGGCTGAAGAAGGAATTTGGTCAGTCTGGGTTGGAAGAACATGTGTTCCCTTTCTTCCACATGATCTAGGAATGGACCCCAGATATTCTGAAATTTGTCCGTTTGGTTTTCCAAGGCAGCTGTTAATTTCTCCATTCCCAAAATTTCCCAGACTTTGACCCACCAGTGAGCGATGTGAGGGCCCTCCGGCTCTTTCTAGAAACGAGCACGTGTGAGGCGGGCTGCCATTAGTAGATGTGTGATTAGCCGCGCTCTGGGACCAGATTGCGGGTAGGATCCATCATCTGGTGTGTCGCCCAACACCATTATGAGTGGGTCTAAGGGAAGGAGGGTACCACATATGTCCTTGATTCTAGATCTGATCTACAACCAGAAGGATTGAATGATCGGGCAATACCACCATAAGTGCCCCAGGTCCCCCCTAGACCCACAACCATGCCAGCACTCATCCGAGTAATCTGTATTCATCGCATGCAACCTCTGTGGTGTCAAGTACCATCTGTAACATATTTTAAGGGCGCATTCTCTGATGGATGTGCATCTAGAAGACCTATGTGCTCTGTCGCAGATTCTCCGCCATGACTCCGGGTCTACCTCCCTCCCCAGTTCCCTCTCCCATGTTAGCATGTATGACAGTTTTTCCTCCTCTGGGGCGTTTTCTAACAGGCGGTAGCAGGTTGATACTTTATGCAGACGTTGACCCTCTGCAACCGTTAATTCTAGGCCCGTGGGGTGTCTAGTGGCCGCCTTTTTCACCATCCGGTTAGTGACCCAATGTCTAAGTTAAATGTATTTAAATCTTTCCGTTTCCAGGAGATTTAATTTTTCTTTACACTGAATGTAAGTTAATGGGTCATTATCGGTGTATAGTTCCTGTAATCTTAGGGTCTCTGTGGCTGACAAGTTGAGGTATGCATTAGGCTGAAGTCCAGGGGTGAATAGTGGGTTCTGTGTGATCGGAATTAGTGGGCTCAACCCCGGGGTGAGTCCTCTCCGTGTTGTCTGTCTGTCCCAGCACCGGAGTGTGGCGCTTGTAGTCGGGAGAAGGGCACTCTGAGAACTCCTAACTTCCCGTGGTAGGAAGGGGAGGTGAGAGAGGGGAGCCCCTGCGAACATTTGTTCAATGTCTCTACATTTCGGGGGATACTCTAGCGTTGCCCAGCCCAGAATGGGAGCGATTTGCGATGCTCGGTAACATCTTAGAATTGAGGGGAGCCCCAAACCTCCGAGCGGCCTACTTCTAGTGAGGATCTTACGCTGCAGTCTGGGTGTCTTATGTTGCCAGATAAATTTGCCTTTCTGCGAAGTTTGTAAATCTCATTCGGGGATATGGACTGGGAGCACTTGAAAGGTGTATAGTAGTTGGGGTAGTAACGTAATTTTGATGGCTGTTACCTGCCCCAGCCAAGATATCTCCTGAAGGTCCCATTTTAGCATTGCATCCTTTGCGTCTTTTATCAGGGAGGGAATGTTAGCTCTCGCTAGTTCAGCGTATGTTGGGGTTAAATGTACCCCAAGGTATGTTATCTTGGCGTTTACCCACTCAAGGGCGAAGGTGTTCTGTAGGCCATTTAGCACCTCTGGTGTTTCTGAGAGGTTCAGGCCTTTTGACTTGGCCATATTTATTTTGAAGCCTGCTACCTGTTCAAACCTCCCCAGTAATCTCATGAGCGGAGGAACCGAGGTCTGAGCTTCCCTCAGAAAGCAAAGCACATTGTCCGCATATAATGCTACTTTATGGCTTTGGTCTCCTACCTCAAACCCTTGGATTTCATGTTGGAGGCGGATGTGCTGGGCTAAAGATTCCATGGCTAACGCGAACACCAGAGGTGATAAAGAGCATCCCTGCCTGGTTCCCTTTCCAAGCCGTATCTGTGACGTCCAGTGGCCGTTTACTCGTATTTGAGTGGAGTGGATTTGAGAATTGGCCAGGATCAATTTGGAGAAATGTGAGCTATAGCCAAAACCCTTCAGGACCTGACATAAGTAGTCCCATGACATGCTGTCGAAGGCCCGGTGGGCGTCTAACGAAAGCAGGGAAAGGGGGCCTGGTAACGTGGGAGCTAGGGTTATTAAATCTATTGCCCTCCGAATATTATAATGAGCCGATCGTCCCTGGATAAACCCTGTTGGATCCCTGTCTATTAGGGCGGGTAATGTTTCCCCCAGTCGTTGAGCTATGATTTTGCTAAACAATTTAGTGTCGGTGTTAAGGAGAGCTATGGGCCGATAGGAGGCACAATCAGTCGGATCTTTTCCAGGTTTCAGAAGTAAAGTTTTGTTTGATTCTGCCATGGATTGGGTGACAGATCCAGTTTCCCATATAATGTTAAACAATTTTGTGAGGTGCGGTGTGAGTTCTTTTGCAAATGTTTTGTAAAATTTGTTTGTGAACCCGTCTGGGCTCGGGGCTTTGCCAATTGGGAGAGTTTTAATGGCGGATTCGACTTCTTCCGCCGATATTGGGGCCTCTAGGACTTCTAATGAGGCTTGTGGCAGTTGTGGGAGATTCGCCTTGGCTATAAACTCATTTACCGCTCGCAAGTCTCCCTTATGTGAACTCGTGTGTTCCCTAAAGAAGTCCTCCATAATGCGACATTTGCCCTCTTCAGAATGCCCGATTTATCTCGCAGGCAATCTATCCTATTCTGTTTTAGTTTGTTTACTTAATTTGGCTGCCAGTAATTTATTAGCTTTGTTTCCTTTTGTGTAGAAGAATTGTTTGGTACGTAACATCCCATAAACCGCCTTCCCCATGTAGTGCGCTTCTAGGGCCTTTTTCGACATTCTCAGATTTCTTAGTGCTCGCCGAGAAGGCTTCTTCTTGTGCTCCTCCTCAAGCTTAAGGACTTCCCCTTCCAATTGGTCCCTTAATAGCCTCCTAGCTCTTCTCCGTTGTGTAGCTTGTTCTATTAAATGGCCCCTGAGAACGGCTTTGCTTGCATCCCAGATCGTGCCCCAGTTTACTTCTCCCATGTCATTTTCCTCGAAATACGTATCTATGATTTCTCTAATGTGAGCCCGAGTTGAAAGGTCGTCTAACAGGAAATCATTTAGCTTCCAGGTAATTTTTGTGGGAGGGGCTGGTCTGAGGGGGGGGAGTGGGCAGGGCGGGTCATAGTTAGCATGACCACGGAATGATCAGCTAATGCTTCAGGTAGTATGTCTATTGCCATTGAATCCGATATAAAAAACATGTCTAGTCTTGAAAAACCGCCATGGACTGCCGAAAAATAAGTGTAGTTCCTTTCCTCTTGTGGAAATAAAAGGCTGGAGACAAGACAAGTGCTGCAATAAT
Source organism: Ambystoma mexicanum (assembly GCF_040938575.1). Taxonomy (NCBI): domain Eukaryota; kingdom Metazoa; phylum Chordata; class Amphibia; order Caudata; family Ambystomatidae; genus Ambystoma; species Ambystoma mexicanum. The sequence continues at coordinate 589,993,681 of NC_090923.1, read as the reverse complement.
ATTTATTATTGCCGTATGGTTGATCAACAAAAAGTCAATAACTGAAAGTTCTGGCGGTTGCTTCACCGTGGGGTTTTCCTTCCCCAAGTGCCTTTGGGATAAGGCTGTTGTCCTCTAACTCGAGCTGTCTGGATAGGCCCACCACTCGGGGTTGCCTGCGTGCTCCTTCTCGGCGTCCTGTGAATGTAACAGACAGTGTTGGTTAGGAAAGACGGGTTTTTGTAATCCTCACTAGTTTCAAACTACCAATGAGCAGATGTCCTGCCTAGCTCATCTGTTATTGGTTGGGGGGGTTTGGTCCCGCCTCCTGTAAAACCAGGTTTCCCTGCCGTCAATTCCACCTGCCCCTGCAGCATGGGCATAGTTCCTAAGGCGCTTCCAACAGCGCGATCCATGCGGCGCCGGGACTCAGGGCCATATGGGTGGTCCCTGATGTCGGGGGTCTTTCTCATCCTCGGCCGCCGTGGACTGCTTCCAGAAAAGGTTCCCGCCCCCTTCCCAGTCCGGGCTGCCGACTCCAGTAAGGTGGGTAGCTAACCCCGCCGTAGCGTTCCGCTGCGGCGTTTCTGTTCCCGTCAGGTTCGTTGTGCTCGTCTGTTGTGCGTGAATTGGCGGTCCTCCATAAGTCAGTCGCTGGTACCTCCTCACAACTCTTGATGGCAGTTTCTCCATATTTCAATCAGGGAGTGGTCTTTCAATAAGGCGGTGAGGGCCCTAAAATTGTTCCCATCATTTACTGTTGGGGGCAAGGTTTTGTCCACTAATGGATTGACCACCGCATTAAAGTCCCCACCTAGACCCCTCGCTGTGATCGAGTATAACTTTTGATAACTTCGAGAAGAATTGACTTTGATTGGTGTTAGGGGCATAAATGGAGATCAGGGATACCTTCCGGCCCTCTAGTATAGCATTGACCAACAAAAATCTCCCTTCTTCATCTCAAACCACTCCCTGAGTCCTAAACGAAATCCCCTTGCGTACCAAGATGGCAACCCCTCGCCTTTTCAATCCGCTAGAGGCGAAAAATTTGGTGGGGTACAGCCTATCATTGAGACGGAATTCATCTGATGGTTGTAGATGGGTTTCTTGAAGGAACAAGACAGATGCATCTAGGGATTTCAGTCTGTGAAAGAGGGCTTTGCGCTTCAGGGGGGAGTTTAACCCCTGTACATTAAGCGAAATGAATTTGTGGCTAGAGGTTGCCATGATGTAATAGCACAAGGGTTTGTCTTATATAGCTTCTTTTAGACAACTCTGAAGAGGTGTAATTTCTAGAGTTGAATCTAATAGTGTAACCCAAATGAGTGTTGTGGTGAAGCAAAGCAAAATGCTGTTCTCTCCCCTGCAAGGCAAGGGTGTGCAAAAAAATATTGAATGAAAAATTATAATATAAACAAATCATAACCAATAAGCATATAACTTTCCTCTAGATGTGCAACCTCCTTAGTCCCAAGGGTGTGTTACACCTGATACAAAACATGTCAGACGTCATCCATAGCGACGCCCAAGTCAGCTTAGTAAATAGAATTTTCGAGCCCGGACTCTATCTAACTTAACCATGAACAACATAGAGGGGTAACAAACACCCACATCCCTCTAAACTTGCGAGTGTTCTGTGTTATCCTCTCACTGGACCTCTATTTAATCAACCTACTGCTACGTCCTGTCCCCTTTCCTCCATACTTATGGGACATCTCTTCGTCCTGTGGGACGTGACCGGAGCACTTTGTAAAAAGCATCCAATTTTTTTTCAAAAATGTGTCCCTCCTCTCTTTCCTGTGCGGGGCCCGGCACGCGGCCGTAACCCGCCCACCTTGGCTCCGCCCCACGCATCGCCCATCAGTCCTTTTCTCTGCACGGTCAGGGCCGGACGCATTTGCATCCTCGGAAGATTTTCTTCCCCGTTTTCCTCTCTGGCTCTCGCTAGCGTTCGTTTACTAGTCTATGTCTTTTAAACTAGATTTTCCGGACTGTTCATCGTGTTACCATCGCTTCGCGAGTACGGATCCCCATCCTCTTTGTTTAGAGTTTTTGGGTCCGGAACACCGTTGTGACTCCTGTTTTTACTGTGACTCCCTTTCGGTCCGGGCACTGCAACGTCGGTTGGAGCGGTGGGAGGAGGTGTTCGGAGGAACTCCTTCTCATTTTCAGGCGTTCGATCAACGAGAAAAAACGGTAAGTTCTTTACTTTTCAGAGCACCCTGGCCGGGGGATACCTTTCCGGGTTCCTCTCGGGCCGGGAGGGGCGTTGATCGCTCTGTTACCGGGGTTCGCCCTGAGGTGGCTGTCGGGGCTATTAATTCTACCTGAGTTTTCTCCGAGGGTCTCCGTAAGGGTCCTGTGTTCACCGGAGTATGCTCCGAGGCCCCTTCGGTGGGGGCTGTTTGTAGACCCAGTTGTGGGGTACCGGAGCTTGCTCTGAGGCCGCTCTTTCGGCTTCCCTCAAAAACAAAACCGGGGTGCACCCCGAGGTCTTGGCTGGGCTTGAGGTTACCGAACGGATGTTCGAGGCCCGTGCCGATAAGGCTTCTACTGGGCCTATGTCCGAGGTCCCTCGTACAGAGGCTAAGGCTACCAACAGTTCTGAGGGACCGGGCAAGGCCATGTCGGTGAAAGCGGTTGCTCACCGTTCCCGCTCTTGTGGTGACACCAGATCTGTTGAGGGGGAAAAGAAGAAATGTTCTTCTTTTACCGGCAGTGCCGAGGCCCTTCCTTCGAAGGCTCAGTTGGCGGTTGGTATGTCACAGTAACATTCCAGGCCTCATGGTACCGGCTCTGCCGAGGCTCCTTACGTCAAGGCTAAAATTAAGACCCCTGACCCATCGACGGGGACCCCTGCCTCACTTCCTCACGTGCCGCAGTTCCCCTCAGATGAGGACAAAATGGCGGCCGTTCCCGCCACGACCACAGTGGCCATTTTAGGTACTACCCCTACAACTACGCCATCGGCCCCTGGTGTAGGGTTCGGTCCTTTGGGTGAACCTAAGGTCCCTTGTGCGCATCCTTACCGGCCGGTTTATGATTGGAATGCCCGGATGCCTCTTCCGCACAATGTTTTGTTGCTCCCTTGATTTATGTGGATACGTCGGTGGAGGGGCCGGTGTGGCACCCTTCCCCGTTACGTCCCTGGATTTGTCCACCTCATGAGAGGCCTCCTCAGGTTCCGAAACAATCTCCTGAGGACGCCTTTTTCGGTAAATTTCAAGCGCTTATGCGCACCGACCCCATGAGGGAATATTTCAAAGGGCTTTTCAAGGAGATATGTCTACCTGCGCCTCCGGCTTCACCCGTTCCGCCGTTATCAGAGCTTTCCATGACCGGATGCTGGACATGATGAGTTTCGTAGATGTTCCGGTGCCCGAGGCACCCGCTCCGCTTTCTGGGGCGTTCACCTTGTCTCCTTTCGGCCTGTTCTTGCAGAAGGACTTTCTGGCCGAGGTCCGAAGAGTTTGGGAAAAGCCACACTCAGGACTTTTTGTCAATAAAAAGATTGACTCGAGGTACAGGCTGCATTCTTCGGAAGAAGTGGCCTTGTCGTCTTGTCCGCCTCCCTCCTCCACAGTGGTGGCTGCAGCTACGTTGCAATCCAGGCCTGCATCCTCCTCCTCCACGACGGCTACTCAGGTCTTGGGAAAGGAGGACAAGCTCCTCGACTCCCTAGGGAGGAAAATCTTTGCCAATTCGGCCTTACAGCTTAGGCAGGCCAATGCAGAATTGATTTTGGCAGGAGCTAACATGCGGATGTGGAGAGGTCTGTCGGAGTTTGAGGAGCACATTCCAGTCGAGAAGTTGGAAGATTTCAGGGGGGGGCCTTTCCGATGCCAGGGTCTTGGCCCAGGATCTCCTGGAGGCTGCGGCTCATTACATAGACACCTCGGCTCGGGGCCTGATGCTTGGGGTTGATACCTTGCGGCAAGCGTGGATGCATGCCACTAAGTTTGCGAAGGAAGTGCAAGACAAGGTTCTGGACCTTCCATTCAATGGTAAGGAGCTTTTACACTCTTCTACTGATGTACAGCTCACCAAAACCAAAGATAGCACCAGACGGCTAAATCATTGTCTGTTCTGGTTAAAGCTCCTTTCAAGTGCCAAAGACTGTTGTCACAAAGTCGACCTTCCTCTGGTTTTAGGGGCTTCCTCGACCGCAAATCCCGCAGAGTGGATGCTCCTGCGGGGAATAACTGCCGTAGACAACAGCGTACGCGGTTTTTCTCCCACTCCTCAGCCTCCTCATCAGGTTCAGGTAGCACCGCCACCGATAAACCTGCCAAATGAGGGTTTTCCGCGCTCGCACGAGACCCCGGTGGGAGGATGCATTGCATCTCATTGGGAGGCGTGGCAGACCATCACAGAAGACAGATGGGTCTTGTCAGTCGCTCGAGCGGGCTTCCGCTTACCTTTACCCCCTACCCGACCCCTCAACCCTTCTTTTCAGCTGTCGGGCTCACCCTCTCTCAAGGCCGAGGTTCAGAAACTTCTGCACCTCAGAGCTGTGGAACCCGATCCCCTGGGGGAGCGAGGGGAGGGCTTCTACTCCCAGCTGTTTACGGTGCCCAAACCCAGCCAGGCTGGCCTGCGCACCATCCTAGACCTTTGCCAGTTCAATCTTTTCCTACCCCAAGAGAAATTCAAGATGATCACGCCCAGTCAGATTCACTCCTCTTTGCAGATGGGCCTGACTTTCCGGGGTTTCGTTGGAACACGATCGACTGCCAAGTGTATCTGACCGGGGACAGAATGGCGGATCTGTTGGCCACGTGTCAGATGTTTGCCCAGTCGGAGAGCATGTCGGCCTGGTGGTTCCAGAGGCTTCTGGGCCTCATGGCTTCGCGTGTACTGGACTCTTCCTCTTGCTCGTCTCAAAATGAGACGGACCCAGATGGCTCTTCGGAGTTCCTGGCGTCAGGCTGTGGACCCGGATTCCAAGCGGATAATGATTCCGGATTCCATGAGAGTGGACCTGGACTGGTGGTCATCTCTCAGCAACTGTCATGATGCCTGCCCCCGGAAGACCAGACCAGGCCCAGCAGCCCCGGAAGCAGGCATCATGCCACTTGGAGCATGCCCAAAAGCCCCAGTTAGGGGCTGTTTGGGTACAGTCCTGGCGCCGATGGTGCCAGGCTCATAAAGATAAAGTCAGTCCTGGCGCCATGGGGGCCAGGCTCATTATTGATAACTTACCTGAAGCAGACCATGCTGCATACTCACCTGAGGCAGACCATGCTGCATGAAGACTCAAGCCAAATGAGGCTTAGGAGGGACTATTTTACTGAAGGGACTATTTTGTTACTTGGGTGGGGCTGTGGAAGAATACTCACCTGGATCTTCTTCCAAGGCTATTTAAACCACGCCCGGACAGCCACACATGCTTCGCGTTATTCTGCTTGCTGCAGCGTAACGCTCACCGTGTTTTCATCAGCTCCAGTCTTCAGCCACGCCCGCTTCAGTCCTGGGACTCCTGAAACAAGAAGACAAAAAGGATAAAGGTTAGAACAGGAGTTTTAACTTTAATCCTTACCTGAATCCTGATCCATTTCGCCACGGAACTGAAAGACAGAAGTCTTTGAAGCATTGCTTCGCATTCCTACGGCACCGCGCTGAACTCACCTGCTTGGCGGTACTTCAGCATTCCATCTCGCTCTCTCCATCTTGCGGCCGCCCTCCGACACCTAAGGAGACAAAGACAGCAAGGGGAGCAAGGGGACTCTCTAAGGCCATACAAGCTACCCCCAAGGACTTACCTGTTTTACTACGGGAGGTACTCACCTCATTTCGGGTCGGCGCAGTCAACTCTGCTTCATCGCCATACCCCGGCCCCTAAGGGGAGAAAGCAAGGACAATACCAGTTACCCCCCACAAAACTTACCTGATTTACCACGGGGGTCCCACCTCATCTCCGGTCGGCACAGTCAACTCTGCTTCATCGCCGTACCCCGGCCCCTAAGGGGAAAAACACAATAGACTTACCTGAATTTTACCGAGTGCCATTTGGAAATCTTCGAGTGGATTAATCGGCAACCTGCAAGGAATCGGACAGAGTGAAGAGCAGACATTTGAACTCTTATGAACAATTGGACTTTAGAGTCAATACTGGAACTCACCAATTCCTCTACGACAGTGAAGTAACTGGTCATCAACGCGCCCCTGCGGTCGACCCAGGATGGAGAGCTCATCCTTCCAAACCATCAGGTGAGACTAAGGAGGGGACATCAAGAGTGATCAGTGGGAAGACAACGGGAGTGGGGAAGGTAGGTTGACACTCAATTCCACGGGTGGTTAATTCCTCTTCTCCTTTGCAGAAAAATATTCTTGCGAGCCAGCAAACTAGGCTGAGTGGGCCAGTCCAGTCAGTCATCTCGGCGCTACACGTCACGCTGGTGGAAATAACAGCGGCCCAGTTCCGGTCGACGCCCCCGTGGGAACCAGGTGAGCGTAACAGCAACCTGTCAGTGGGCGCGGGGTTTCAGGACCCAGCCCCCATGGTGACGATCACGACAGACTCCTCCCTTTTGGGGTGGGGTGCGACGATAGATCTTCTTTAGGTCTCGGACCTCTGGTCGCCTCAGGACAAGCTCCTGCACATAAATCATTTGGAGCTTCTGGCGATCTTTCTGGCGCTCAAGGCGTTCAGACTGCTCATTGTCAACAAGGTGGTCTGCATAAGAATGGACAATGTGGTATCAATGTATTACACATAAACAAGCAAGGGGGTACTAAGTCTGCCCCTCTCGTGGACCTGTCCTTCCAGATTTGGGAGTGGGCCGTGCTTCATGGGGTCTCGCTGCTTGCAGTGCACATCCCGGGCCAGCTGAATGTCACTGCGGATGCCCTCAGCAGGCGGACAGTGGTCAGCTACGAGTGGGAGTTGAAGGCAGAGATCCTCTCATGGATTTTCTTGCGTTGGGGCACACCGGAGGTGGACCTCTTTGCCACGGCAGTAAACAAGAAGCTTCCCCAGTATGCCTCCAGAGGGGGGCTGGGAGCCTCCTCTCTTGGGAACGCTCTCGAGATTCCATGACACAACATGAGAGCTTACTCCTTCCCGCCTCTCCCCCTAGTTCATCGAGCAATTTGGAAGTTTAAGAGCTCTGTCAACTGTTCTCTTCTACTGATAGCTCTGTGGTGGCCGACCAGGTTTTGATTTTCAGAACTTCAACACCCGTCGGTGTGTCCGCCGATCAGATTACCAGTAACTCCCGATCTTCTTCACCAAGGGGAACAACAGATGTGGCACCCCTTCCCACAATCGCTCAACTTGGCGGCATGGTGTCGGAGTTCAAGTCTCTAGAGCGTTTGGGCTTGTCTGCGGATAACATGTGCATTATCCAGGCAGCCAGGAAACCCGTGACCAGATCCCAATACAAGAGTAATACAAGAGTAAATGGCTCAGGTTCTGTCATTGGTGTTTGGAGAAAAAAGTGGACCCGAGGGTGGCAACGATTGACACGGTGCTGTCCTTCGTATCCTCCCTAGCACAGTCAGGGGTTCATGTTCTGTCTTGCAGGACTTATCTCTCAGCGGTTTCCGCTTACCTCTCTCCAGACCGGTGTTCTTATTCTCTAACTAACCCGGTGGTGAAGAGACATTTTGCTGGCTTGACAAGCATCTACCCTCCGGTTCGTAGTCCGCACCCGCATTGGGACCTAAATGTAGTCCTGACGGCGCTGTGCCATAAACCCTTTGAGCCAATGGCTACGGTTGACCTCAAGTACGTGTCCTGGAAAGTGTCCTTACTGGTCGCCGTTACGTCAGCGAGGAGAGTGAGTGAGCTCCAGGCATTGTCGGTGGAGCATCCTTTCTTGGTCTTTCACAAGGACAAGGTAGTCCTTCGGACAAACCCAGCTTTCCTACCAAAGGTAGTGACCGAATTCCATCTGAATCAGTCGATTTCCCTTCCGGTCTTTTTTCCGAACCCTGCCTCGGAGGCGGAAAGGGTGCTACACTGCCTGGATGTCCAAAGAGCTCTTAAGTTCTACCTGGACAGGACTTCCGAGCTTCGGAGTTCTTCCCAACTTTTTGTGACCTTTGGTAACCCTCAGGGCAGGCCGGCGTCTAAGGCATCAATTTCCAGATGGATTGCCGCCTGTATCACGGAGTCTTTCACCGTCCAAAAGCTGAAACCTCCTAAAGGTATCCATGCACATCTGGTGCGGGGCAAGGCATCCGCGGTTGCTTTTCAGAAGTTTGTTCCCTCGGAGTCCATCGCTAAAGCGGCTACTTGGGCCTCCCCATCTGCTTTCTGTAAGCATTACTGCCTCGATATGAGCTCTAGAGCGGACGCTTAGTTTGGCCAGGCTGTGCTGAAGAACCTGTTTCAGTAAGGGGTATTTCCATCCACCCATAGTTCCTGTAAGGATTGCTTGGGAATCTCCCATAAGTATGGAGGAAAGGGGACAGGACGTGGGAGTATTACTAGGTTACTCACCGTAGTGACCACCTTACTCCTAGTCCATAGTCCCCTTTCCTCCATACGCCCGCCCGCCGTCCCCTCTAATAAGGTTCCTCTGTTATTGCTAATGGGTCTTTGACCCTGCGATAGAAAAGGAATGACGGGCGATGCGGAGCCACGGTGGGCGGGGTTATGGCAGCGTGCCGGGCCCCGCGCAGGAAAGAGAGGAGGGACACATTTTTGAAAAAAATGTGGATGCTTTTTACAAAGTGCTCTGGTCCCGTCCCACAGGACGGAGAGATGTCCCATAAGTATGGAGGAAAGGGGACTACGGACTAGGAGTAAGGTGGTCACTACGGTGAGTAACCTGGTAAATCGGGAAGATTAACGGTTCTCTCCATAGTCATACTCGGGGGGGGGAAGGCTTTAGCGCTGACTGGAGTTCCCATTCTTTGCTAGACTAATCAATCTCCCTGATTGTTCACAAATGCCCAACAGGGGTATAGAACCTGCTTGCTCCTCCTCAAAGATCTTCAAACTCATCCCCATGAGCTGATCAAGTTGCCGCCCAGCTTTCTCCCTCAGATAAAGCTGGGGGTGATGCCTCCTTCGGGGTTGCCGATTACCCAGGATCGCCTTTTGGATTTGAGGATGTGGTGAGCTGCTGCCGATGCCGAGATGTTCCCCACCTGGCTTTCGGTAGAGTACCAGAGGCAGATCCATTCCCTTCCCGGGATCGCAGGGTTGCGGTCCCCTCTTCCAATGATGCCTCGCCCATTAAACCTTCCGCTTCTTCCTCCGAGGAAATTATGTGATGTTGGTTATGGAGCTCGAACATCAGCTTGCATGGGAAGCCCCATTGGTATCTGACTTTCCGCTCTCTCAACCAGGCTGTGACCTTCTGAAGCTGTCATCTGCGCGCCAATGTGTAAGGGGCCAGGTCCTGGAACAACTGAATCTCTGTACTAGAGATTCAGAGAGTCTGAGCTCCTTGCTGCCGCCATGATGTCCTCCTTTTGGCGATAGAAGTGTACCCGAGTGAGTACATCTGGAATTAGGTTTTTTTTCATCTGCGCCGTGGAGTACACCCGATGTGTTCTGTCCAGCTTCAGCTCCTCGTTTGGTGGCAGTTCTAAGAGGGCTCTGAAAAATGTTTCCACGTATTCAGCTAAATCCCGAGCAGGAATTTTCCTGGGAATCCCCCGTAGTCGCACATTGTTCCTCCGCGATCTGTTTTCTAAATCAGCTTGTTTTGCCCAAATTTCTTCCAAGTGTTACTCAATAACCCGAACTCTTCCCGCTAGTGCCTCGGTATCGTGAGATTGAACACAGGTTATATTCTCCAGATCGTGGACTCTGGACTCCAGTCCCCCCAGGTGGGATGTTAGCTCTGCCAGGGATTGTGCCAAAGAGTCCTTGGAGGTTTTAATCTCTTTTTTAATTTCTTGTGTGATGTCCTGCTTAAAAGACTTGAACATTCCCTCCAAGTCCTCCTTGGATACCGCCATGTTGCCAGGCAGGTGGAGAGATAGAGGTGAGTGAATTTCAGCTGCAGCAGAGTATGAGTGGAATTGGTCCCCTAGTTGTGTTTTTAAGTAAGCCTGAATTTTTGGTTATCTTCTTGGGAATCCCTTAACAGAGTCGCCAATGTTGCTCTATTAGCCTCTCAATGTCTCCCGGCGTTATCAACAGGTGTGGTCTGTGTGGGTTTCCGGCTTGTTTTCTTGAACACAGAGCGCTTTGGGATGCGTAAAATTTGAAAATCCCCCTCCAAATTCTATGCCGTCCTCCAGACCTCAGACCCAGCCGGGAGCAGGATCCGCTTCCCTTCACCTCCGTGTGGTCGCGTTGCTCTGAGTTTGAGAGAGGAACCAGAGTGAGTGTCCAATTTTTATAGATGTTGTTAACTTGGGACCCGTGCTCATGCTCAAAAAGCAGCCCAGACGAACTGCCCTCCCTCCCGGGTTTGTGAGGACTCAGAGCCTGTATGCGGAGGGAAGAGGGCTGTGTTGAGGCCAGTCAAAGCCCTTACGCTATCAGGGCTGGTGACATTCTCTATCCAATGGAGGAGATTAGCTTTCCCATGGGCAGGGCTCCTGGCCTCATCTGCTTAGTGGTCACTGTGTCTCAGGTTTATAGAGGGAGGAACCAGGTGCTTAATGAGTTGTCGACGCCCGCTTTCATCCCGCTCACTCCGTACCTGTGGGCAGCGGGTGCGCCATCATACCTCTGGGTCGCGCCTCCGTAGTACTATTCAGCCGCTCCATACCATGAACCAAGGCGTGGGCGCAGAGGGAAGACTCCGCGCAGCACGGGCTCCCTACTCGCCCTGCTCACCCACACCACTAGCGAGGAGGCAGAGTCATGGGACGCCCAGGCCGCGGCCGCTCACCGGCGTTCTTTAGTATCCCCACCACCGTTCGCGTGTTGCAAGCCAGCAGGCCAACGGTGTCCGTGACCTGCTGCAGATTAAGCCGGGGCGAGCGCAGTCCTCCAAGAATAGACCCTTTCCCGGGCGCGGACCATCAAGCACAGGGCGCGCTCCTAGGTGGGGGATCCGCAGGGTCCTGCCTCCGTTCAGGGCTGTTGCCTTTCTTCTTCAGCGGTTCCCTGCCCTCTGCTCCCCGAGCAGACCAGGCGATCGTCACGCCGCCAGCGCACCAGGGAGTCTATTATATATGTTCCTCCCTCTCGCTGACTTTGTTCCGCCCGCACCCCAACAGCGAGTCCTCCGATCTACCACAGGGGCTCAGCGCGATCCAGCTCGGGGTCCCTCTCTCCAGTGCCGATCTAGCTTGCCTGTGCCGCCATTTTGGAGGGACTCGCCGGCCCGTCTCTTCTCATAAAAATATGACTTTAGACAAAGAGTTCTGGCAATTCGATCCTTTCAGAAGCCGCGCTGCAATTACTGCTTCAGCTCCACTTGTTCCTCGGGCGAAAATACCTTCATTATTGTTTGTAAATCCCTCGACTTGGGCACCATATCATGGAGCTCAAGGGAAGCACGACCGCATGGCGTGCTTCCTAGCCACGCCCCCGCTGGTGCCATTTTCATCCCCAGTGCTCTTGCCATTCCATATTTGTGATCCTGCTCCTGCCGTTCGATCCTGGTGCTCCTGTCGTTCCAAGCATCAGCAAACATCTGCCTCTATGTTGTCCACTGGCACACCCTTCCAGCCATGTGAAAAGAGAGAAAAGACTGAATTGTGAGGGAGGGTCTTAACCCTGCACCCAGTTGTATTTTTAGTAGGGTACCAGGCAGCATGAGTTGCCCAAACATTAGATTTTGTGTTTTATTAGATAAATGGCCAGAGAAGGACAAAGTATTTGATTTTTAAAAGAAATGGATGATATGAACGTTATCCTAAAACATCTGAATGCACTTGTCCCTAAGTTTAGGCCACCCAGAAAGATATCACAAATAGAGAATTTTGTTTCACATGTTTCTTTGGCCCCTTGTTTTTTTTGTTCTTGAGTGCCATCCACCGCCCGGGGCATGGTTCTGGTCATTTACATCACATCTGCCTCCTAGGCTTAAGCGCCAGCATTATCAAGATCGGGACTCAGGGAGAAAGGAACGTTTGACTGTCGGTGCTGATGAAGCTGTTCCTACAAGGCCTCTCTAGGCGCCAGTGCTTTGTGGCCCCTAGGCATCAGAGGCGATTTGCCGGTTGTCGTGGTCGAGCACAAGGGCATAGGACCAGAAAAGGTCACCTTGGCACCGGAACATCCAGGTGCAACTGGTGCCGTATTTGCCTGCATCGTAGAGACCTGCCGCAGCTTTCTGGAAAAGCTGTAGCATTTGGCTCCCTGTACGCCTCCCACTCTTCCCTCGACACGCAGATCGGGCAGATCTTAATTCGTCCCTCCGACAAATCAGAGTCCTATCTGGTCAATGGTATCTCTTTTTCTTGTGTGAGGATGAGGAGCACGGATGGCTTCGGGAGAAGGACATTTCTTTGCCTTCTTGCAGTCCCTTTCCTCTTTTTCAGGTGTGGGGCCTTCAGTGTTTTGGCTGATGATCTGTTGGAACGCACCAGAGACTTCAATGGAGGCTGCCCGAGCACCAATTTCGCTGATCGCTTCATAATGGACTTCGGGTTCATTTGTTGAAAGGAACTGCACTCCTTTCCCCAGAAACCACATGCAGATGCCATGTGGGTCAGCGATCGACACTTTCGATTTGCAGTCCCGACAACATTTTAACAACGAAGCCTTAGGGCCCGACATATCACCGAACCTCGGATTGAAAATTTCTCTCACAAGAACATTCTGAAAAGCAGCGTGCTAAGTGCAGGGAAATAAGGAACTGTGGTAGGGGGGCATAGTGATGTAATATGACCGACGTGAGGTCTGAAATAAAGGAGTGGCACGGTCATGTCAAGCGGAGCCGAAGGTCGATGTCAAGTCGTACTACATCCCCTGTCGAAAACGTTTCTGAGCAGTTGACGCAGGAAGGATATCTATTTGATGAGGAATCTGCAGGCGAATGCAATCCATTGGAAAAAAATAACTTAGACAAACTAAAAAATCTAATGGGAACGGTCATAAAGCTGAGCAAGATTAACATTACACAGACATGACTGAGAATCTTTAAGTATATTATATTTGTATGGTGTTGAACTTAGAAACAAAAACAACCTAGAATCCTAGCCTTGCTCCTAAGGCTTCGGCTCGCCCTTATGGGGGATGCTAAAGGGATATGGTCGCTGGGCTTTAGGCAGTGTTACAAGTTCTCCAACTTAGGATAAAGCATCTTTCCCAAGATCTCCGTCTCAGGTACTTCCATCTGGAAAGTCCCATAATGGACCAATTAAAAATACCTGTTTTCAGTATTCCTTCCTGGTCCAGTTGATTTCTAGAACTCTTTTACAGTTTTTAGGTTTAACACAAAACCATATCCCAACAAAAGGCTCTAGATTCCACAAAAGAAATTCCAGTTTCAATAAAATGTTTCAATCCGGAATCTCTTCCAGAAGGTAATGAAGATAACACAGTCTGGCGGTGATGGAGTTCGGTGGCACCACACCTTTCTTGGGTTTTGAGATCTTCGGATGGGGTCGACTGCTTCACCAATTCCCGGGAGACTCTTCTTCCTAGGTCTTGAGGCCTGAGTGTTTGATAGTCCGGGGGAGCAGCGAGAGGGAGGGTTAACTGCAGTTAGGCAAAGCCCATGTTTCTGCCAGGGCTTAGAGCTTTAGGCTGGGTTTAATATTGTACCTCCTCTCCCTGCCTATGGACCTGCCTCTGTTCCAAGAACTCCACCTTCCTTAGCCTCATCAACGGGACAGGATAACCTTGTACCGAAGGAGGTTTCCTCTCCCTTTCCCCTCCTAGATCTTAACAATGCCCAAGCTCCTACTTCCTAGACATTCATCCCTGTGCTCGTTCCTTCCTTCTGCCCTTGGGCTAAAAGAGTGCCTTTTCTTTTCCCCCCGTTTGTTTCTTGGCAATGTCTCTCCTCTTCTGAGGTCTATGCCAGACTTCTCCACTGCATTCCACTCAGTTTCTTTCCCCTCCTTAGATTTACCACCTAGTCGTTCTCCTCTTCATGTGTCAGCTCCTCTTTACTTTTTATAATTGGTTGTCAACTCCTCCTTTCTCGCCTCCTCCCCTTGATGTTTCTTAATATTGTCCTAAACCCCAACATTGTCTTCTCTGCTCTCCTCTTCCTACGTGCCTCCCTTGTTGATCTCCACTCTGAGAAATCAGAAGGTGTCTCACCTGCTAGTCCCAGCGGATCTCTCGCTCTCAGGTGGCCAGGGCACGGCCATCACCTTTGGATCCAGACCCTGGGGGTGGACCAGTACGGGAGGCTCACCTGCACGAGGGGTCTTCGGGGAGTAGGAGTGAGACACTGGATGGAGAGATGTGATATCCCTCTCTTCCCACCTGTGCACCATCCTACCAGGTAGGATATGTGGGAACCTTAGCCCCCTGCCATTCCCTTCTCCAGCGCTGTCACACGGACAGCCCGCTCTGGGAGAAAACAGATTCACACCCGAGCAGTGTACCTGACATGTCCCGCTACTATGGTCAGACGAAGTCAGGCAATTACTGACAATCATTTACACCTGACGTCTATTAAAATTCCCCACATGGATAAAAGGCAGAGCACGAGAGCACACAATGAGTCAGGCAAAGCACACAAAGGAACAGCAGTTACGAGTCGGCAGCTGAACGAGGGGAGAAAAACGGCAAACCCAGAAGCGTTTGTTAGAAGGGAAATACCCTTGACCTTTCCAGCAAGGCAGAAAGCGTAAGGCCAGGAAACCAGACTAAAGAATCCTGCATTGTGTGTCGAAGATATCGAGGGCCCTCCCGCATAACTGACCAAGGCGGGGAGGAGCAGCATCAGCCGCTGTGGTATCGTCCTTGGCTCCAAGAACAAAGAAGCTCAAGAAAGATCAACACAGGCGGCGAGTTGGGGAGACCAATGTAAGACTGGCCTGTGTTGGAGTCAAGGTTGCAAGCGGCAACATTGTATAACAAGTGCAGGAATTAAAACTGTTAAACGCATGTGATGAAAGACGCAAGTAAAGCTAAACAGCTGATGAATGTTTGTCAATGGTATCATATCTTGCCTTCTTAAGTTCAGAGTGGTCCGGCTCCGTGAATGTGCTCAATCAAAGGTCCCTGTAGGTATCACGCCAAGTGAAATGAAAGTAGAAGATTGATGAAAACAATTGTGTGAAGTGAATCAAAGTGGTCCCGCAACGGTTTAAGCGAAACCCATCGCACATTCGAAAGTCTTTAAATTTGGTAAAATGAGGATCCGAGCCCGAACGAGGGAGATCCGTGGTGCGAGTCCAAACAAGGGAGACCATTGTGAACATTGTGATAGAAGGAGGTCTCAGCCTGAAGAGGGAGACCCACGATAAACATTGAAAGCAAGAACTTGTGCATGTAAAAATCCTGATAGGAATGGAAATGTGAGACTTTGTTACGATAGACCCTCTGCAGTAAGAGACTGTTATTGGAAAAGAGGCTTTGGCAGAAGGCCCCGATGTGTGTGCTTTGAACTGTATCCCCATGGCCGAGATGCCAGAGGTGTGTGAAGTTCGAACGTGCCGCCTTGTCCCATGCTGAATACTTGGGGAAGGGAAGCCAACTGCTCAACTGTCCTGACATCATATTTCTTGAACACTTATCTTTTTGCTTACACCATTGTCCCACACCCTTTTGTATTTAGAAGTAAGGATTGGCAATAGGTTTATTAGTATAGGCCCTTTTATTTGACAGAGACTCAACTAGGACTGCGTTATTATTTGATGGTTGTAGCTTGCTCACATCCTTAGTTTTAGGTTTAGATAGGCATTCAACCAACCTATTTAAAGCTCAATAAACACCCTTGAACAGTGATCACTTGTATCTGTCATCACTGTTTAATACCATGCCTTCCTTACAACTCAACAGCCTCCTCCTTGACTCTCCATTCCTCCTCCTCCTTTTGGTTTTAGCTCCAACTCAATTATGTGCTACAACATCACTGTATCCAAAAAATCTCTTGAAATTATCTGTGTGCTATATAGATGCTGGCTCTCTGCCAAAGAATGAACCTGCATAACTGATCTCAAGTGTGCTAGGTTTCTTATTAGACCTTGGTACCTTCACCACATATCTGTTGGCCCTTTCTTCTCAAGCATGTGTGGCAATGG
Source organism: Ambystoma mexicanum (assembly GCF_040938575.1). NCBI lineage: Eukaryota > Metazoa > Chordata > Amphibia > Caudata > Ambystomatidae > Ambystoma > Ambystoma mexicanum. The sequence continues at coordinate 589,977,634 of NC_090923.1, read as the reverse complement.
AGCAATCTTTAATTCAGCCTATTGTTTTTGTTTGTCAAGATGCACATACACAGGAAGGAGGAAGCACAGTGAAGTTTTGTGCTCAGCGATCTTCCATCACTTCTTCCACTTGCTAAAATCAGACAACAGTTCTCTGAACGTGGTGGCTTGTGTCTTCTCCCTTACTGGTTTGGGCTTTTCTGAACCAAGTACCTGCTTATCTAAATCCCCTTCAGTAATTGGGATGGGTACTATTCTGCTTCTTTATGCTCTCCACCAAGCCAGGAATTCCTAAAACACCACCCAGGTCTTGTGAGGGGTTGGGGATTTTATAACTTTTAAATAGGGCATAACTGGGATTTTGCTACACCTAGGAATGTTACAGTACTCAACTTCATGTCAGGAATGTTCCTTAAAGGGAAGTACCATATGGTTGCTTATTGTGATAATCCACTTCCTTCCACACAAATAGGACATGGTGGGGTAAGTAAAGGAATCCTCCCCGAACCACATTCTAGCCTGGCATTGTTTGGTATTGGTTACCAAGTATCAGCACCCAGCCTCAATATCTATCCCACCCCTCATCCCTAGCGCCAAGTAGGAGACTTTATCTTCGGGGAGTAGGAGTGAGACACTGGATGGAGAGATGTGATATCCCTCTCTTCCCACCTGTGCACCATCCTACCAGGTAGGATATGTGGGAACCTTAGCCCCCTGCCATTCCCTTCTCCAGCGCTGTCACACGGACAGCCCGCTCTGGGAGAAAACAGATTCACACCCGAGCAGTGTACCTGACATGTCCCGCTACTATGGTCAGACGAAGTCAGGCAATTACTGACAATCATTTACACCTGACGTCTATTAAAATTCCCCACATGGATAAAAGGCAGAGCACGAGAGCACACAATGAGTCAGGCAAAGCACACAAAGGAACAGCAGTTACGAGTCGGCAGCTGAACGAGGGGAGAAAAACGGCAAACCCAGAAGCGTTTGTTAGAAGGGAAATACCCTTGACCTTTCCAGCAAGGCAGAAAGCGTAAGGCCAGGAAACCAGACTAAAGAATCCTGCATTGTGTGTCGAAGATATCGAGGGCCCTCCCGCATAACTGACCAAGGCGGGGAGGAGCAGCATCAGCCGCTGTGGTATCGTCCTTGGCTCCAAGAACAAAGAAGCTCAAGAAAGATCAACACAGGCGGCGAGTTGGGGAGACCAATGTAAGACTGGCCTGTGTTGGAGTCAAGGTTGCAAGCGGCAACATTGTATAACAAGTGCAGGAATTAAAACTGTTAAACGCATGTGATGAAAGACGCAAGTAAAGCTAAACAGCTGATGAATGTTTGTCAATGGTATCATATCTTGCCTTCTTAAGTTCAGAGTGGTCCGGCTCCGTGAATGTGCTCAATCAAAGGTCCCTGTAGGTATCACGCCAAGTGAAATGAAAGTAGAAGATTGATGAAAACAATTGTGTGAAGTGAATCAAAGTGGTCCCGCAACGGTTTAAGCGAAACCCATCGCACATTCGAAAGTCTTTAAATTTGGTAAAATGAGGATCCGAGCCCGAACGAGGGAGATCCGTGGTGCGAGTCCAAACAAGGGAGACCATTGTGAACATTGTGATAGAAGGAGGTCTCAGCCTGAAGAGGGAGACCCACGATAAACATTGAAAGCAAGAACTTGTGCATGTAAAAATCCTGATAGGAATGGAAATGTGAGACTTTGTTACGATAGACCCTCTGCAGTAAGAGACTGTTATTGGAAAAGAGGCTTTGGCAGAAGGCCCCGATGTGTGTGCTTTGAACTGTATCCCCATGGCCGAGATGCCAGAGGTGTGTGAAGTTCGAACGTGCCGCCTTGTCCCATGCTGAATACTTGGGGAAGGGAAGCCAACTGCTCAACTGTCCTGACATCATATTTCTTGAACACTTATCTTTTTGCTTACACCATTGTCCCACACCCTTTTGTATTTAGAAGTAAGGATTGGCAATAGGTTTATTAGTATAGGCCCTTTTATTTGACAGAGACTCAACTAGGACTGCGTTATTATTTGATGGTTGTAGCTTGCTCACATCCTTAGTTTTAGGTTTAGATAGGCATTCAACCAACCTATTTAAAGCTCAATAAACACCCTTGAACAGTGATCACTTGTATCTGTCATCACTGTTTAATACCATGCCTTCCTTACAACTCAACAGCCTCCTCCTTGACTCTCCATTCCTCCTCCTCCTTTTGGTTTTAGCTCCAACTCAATTATGTGCTACAACATCACTGTATCCAAAAAATCTCTTGAAATTATCTGTGTGCTATATAGATGCTGGCTCTCTGCCAAAGAATGAACCTGCATAACTGATCTCAAGTGTGCTAGGTTTCTTATTAGACCTTGGTACCTTCACCACATATCTGTTGGCCCTTTCTTCTCAAGCATGTGTGGCAATGGAGCAATCTTTAATTCAGCCTATTGTTTTTGTTTGTCAAGATGCACATACACAGGAAGGAGGAAGCACAGTGAAGTTTTGTGCTCAGCGATCTTCCATCACTTCTTCCACTTGCTAAAATCAGACAACAGTTCTCTGAACGTGGTGGCTTGTGTCTTCTCCCTTACTGGTTTGGGCTTTTCTGAACCAAGTACCTGCTTATCTAAATCCCCTTCAGTAATTGGGATGGGTACTATTCTGCTTCTTTATGCTCTCCACCAAGCCAGGAATTCCTAAAACACCACCCAGGTCTTGTGAGGGGTTGGGGATTTTATAACTTTTAAATAGGGCATAACTGGGATTTTGCTACACCTAGGAATGTTACAGTACTCAACTTCATGTCAGGAATGTTCCTTAAAGGGAAGTACCATATGGTTGCTTATTGTGATAATCCACTTCCTTCCACACAAATAGGACATGGTGGGGTAAGTAAAGGAATCCTCCCCGAACCACATTCTAGCCTGGCATTGTTTGGTATTGGTTACCAAGTATCAGCACCCAGCCTCAATATCTATCCCACCCCTCATCCCTAGCGCCAAGTAGGAGACTTTATCATAGACCAAAATTAGTCTTTGAAGTCAGGGGAAACATTAGGACATGGTGTTACCAGGATTTCCTTAGATGCTGCTTGTGAAAGAGCACCTTGCTCACAGCCCTTACCTAAAAGTGCATCAATCTCCTCCAGATTCCCATTGTTCTGCTCTTCTACACAAAGCCGAAGCAGCCGAAAGAAAGGAGACAGGCACATGGGGGAAACCAGCCTGTGAAAATAAAGATGGTTATTTGTTTCAGAATATGAAGGCACAAGCATGACAAACCACACAAATACAATATAAGACACCCAGCGACACACCAAAGGCATATTCTCGGCTACTACCAAATGCACATAATTGAAGTTGTAAAGTCTGGAGAAAAGGGAAGAAAAACACAGTTTTGTCTCCAGGCTTTACAATGCAGGGTAGGCTGCATTGATTTTGAATATGGCTTTGGGAATGTCCCAAATGCAGTAATTATAATAAGGGACCAGATATATTCCAAAGCTGCATACGTTGGACCAGGATGCCATTACACTGTGCGGCTCAGAAACTTTGCTATTGGTTTAGGGAAACACTTTCGGATGCAAATATCCTGTGTGCTCCCAGAGAGGTTAAAATTGTGCCCTTTAAATGTTTAACATAAATTTAGAACAGCTGCTACTTTTTATCAGCAGAACACATGTCTCTAACCATTTTTTATTCAAAAGCATGTTAATTCTTCGCAATATGCAACATACTACTGGTTAAAATATGTATTGAGCACTTTACACAACAAAGCATATATAATTATGACAACAATAGCATTCACATACTACAGCACACAGAGCATTAACCCATGTGTAGAGGTTAGCCAGGTAATTAGGTACATCAGAATGAAGCAAATCAATAGTGCACATTGCAGGTAGGCCTATAGTGTGTCTGTTAGGGGGAGAGTGAAAGTATACAAGTGCCTTACAAAGCATGGGAAGATGTCCATAGGGTGAGAATTACTTGGAAAAAGCTCACTGTGAGTGTCTTTTGTTAGCCTAAACCAGTCACACAAGAATAGAACAGTGGGCAAGGAGTTACACATTCAATTCAATGCCATTTGTTTCTGGGCTGTTGTTAAATCCATCATTACAATCCTATGACGAGAGTGAGCAATAAAGCAGGGTTCAACCAGAAAACATAACAGAGGAAAAGGTATCACTGTGGTTTCTACTATTTTGTAAAGCGTTTCGTAATAGCTACCCAAAATCATTCACTTCAGGACACAACAATGCTAAATATAAGATGTCAGGATCATCTTGTTTGCATCTCTGATTGGCTTCAGTAACTGGAGGTTTGAATTTTCTAATTTAGCAGCGTGCAATGTAGCAGAGAAATTTAAAATGTAGAAGACGGTCTGCAATTCATAGATGGGTTCAATTTAAACACATCTCCAAGTCTTTGCCAACAATGATCCCGCCAGGCAGAGTTTACTGTTTGCGTTTCACGATTGTCAACTAAGCCACATGCTATTTCATGAAAAAGTCTTTAAATGTAAGAGATAGCTTTACGTCGGTTTCCTGTCTGAACAATGTTTTTGATCACTAAACCTTCAGGGAAAACCTAGAAAATAGGTGCATTTGTTGGCTAGTTGTCCTCTGAGCCTGCAATATATCATCATACTTATTGCCCTAAAAAACCACAGCTCTCTACATTTGTCAATAGACATTAACTCGACATTTACATACAGATCCTTCCTATTGAGTTCCCCAGCGATTTTGGGGTCAAACGTGAGGTGAGGAGACACAATCCCATCAAGGAAACATTGAGGGCTTGGAGATATTTAGTATGTAGTCTGGTAGAGGCCCAGGCCAGAGTGGCCACTCTTAAATTAGAAGTTCAAAGCTGGAGGGAACCCAAACGGTGAAGTGGCCAGATTATCAGGGCACTGAACGATTTTTTCCAATGGTGGTAATAATGACAATAATTGGTTATATATAAGGCGCTTAATACCGAAGAGGTCTCTAAGCGAGGACCCAGGATTCGGACCTGTGTTGCTCTCTGTTGTCTTGCTTCCAAAAGGAGTGCGTTGCCACTGAGCTAAACTAGTAGCGTGTAAGCAGGGTGGTGGCAAAAGGGAAAAACAAGCAGAGAGCCATCAGAAGATGCAAGGTTTAAACAGCCCTTAGACAATAGGGGACCAAACGCCACAAACACCTGTGAGGACTTCCGGAATGACTTGGTACTGGCAACATGGTACTTCAGTGGTCGCATGACAGAGTGGAGGGAGCTATCAGTAAGTTTGAAAGGAAAGCCGAAAAATACCGGCAGTACCAAAAACTCATTGAGATAAAACGATGAATGCATGTTAGGCATGAGTGTAGGGTTTGTACTCAAGAGGACCTTGGTTCTGAGGAAGGCAAGATAAGGCGTTTTGGACTTTGGATCTGTGGAAAACAAGAGAAGGCAGCTCAGATTTTGCCAACTCTCCTGGCTGAGGTGATGGCAACCAAGAAAGCAGTTTTCCGTTCAATTAACTTGATGTCTGCCTTATGTAGAGGCTCAAAAGGATGGCCTATTAATTTGGAGAGCAGAACTTTCAGTTCTCTAGCAGGGACCGGTGCATGCACTGGCAGAAAGGCCCCAAGGAGGTCCTTGAGAAGTTATTTGATGAGTTAACGAGACCACAATGAAGGCATAGCTGGGGTGCACGTGAAGCGGGATAATGCAGCCAGGTAAACTTTGACTGAGGCGTGAGCCAGGTTGCTATGCACCAAGGGGAGCAGGTATGGCAAAACCTATTGAGATTGGAAGTAGAGAGCATCCACTCTGTAATTAGCGCACCACACTGGGAATCATGTCAATTTATTATTGTAGCACGAGGCGGTAGCAGGTGCTCGAACCATCCCCAGGACTTTTCTGCAGTCTTGGGGAATGTCAATTACATAGTGGCGTAAGGCGACAGGAGTGCATGATTGCCGAGTGCGAAGGGACCTGGCCAAGGTCTTCCAAACATGAATTCGTCATAGCAGAGGCATCTTGCGAATACGATCTTCTACAGCCAAAGTTGTAGGAAATAAGGCTTCTCATACAAAAGGACTTTGGCCAATGCGGCATCTTGCAGAGAAGGCTTTTGCAGCTAGCAAAATATCTTGTTGAATTCATTTTTATAGATGAGTCTTGATCGAACAGAATAGGCATCTCATGGGATAAGCTGTCCTGGGTGAAATCCCTCACAGACAGATTGTTAAAAGACCATTGTCTGCCTTAAAACAGGCCTCTTGTAGAATGGGGCTGTTGTAAAGCGCTGGTTGTTGGTGAAGCTGTCGTAGAAGAGGCCTCAATAACAGACGAAGCATCTCAGAGCAAGTTGTTGTAGACACGCATGTTGTAAATCAGGCATTCAATAGATGAGCTAGAATACAGTAGGCTTTGTATCAACTAGGTAAATTTGTAGCATAAATCTACTCGTAGACATGGCTCCCTCATTGAGTAGCTTTCCCACTGACAAGGTTCTATATCATGAACCAGGCTCTTTAGAAGATGAGGCGGTCTTTGACGAGCACTTTCAATGCACAAAACACTCTCGTAGATAAGGCTCTCCATTAGATGATGCTCTTCGAAGACCAGCCTTGCTAGCAGAGGCTAGGAATTACTGTAGGCTAGGGACTACCGTAAAAAACACACTCCTGTAAACACACTCCCATAGTTGAGGCACTGTCTCAGACAAGGCTCTCTCATAGACGAGGCACCCTCATGGACGAGGCACTCTCGAGGATGAGGCACTCTCATGGACGAGGCTCTCTCAAGGACGAGGCCCTCTCATAGATGAGGCACTCTCGTTGACGAGGCCATCTCTTTGAAGACCTCTCGTAGACAAGCCTGACGTTGACCAGCCTTTAGCTTACAGGAGGGTCTCTCTCACTGATGAAGCCCCATGGTGGGTGAGGGTTCTCCTTGACTGAGCTTACTTTGGAAAGAATAAGACACGTTCATAACCATCCACTTCAGAATACCGTTGAAATAAAATGAAAGATAGATTACACAGATGGCACTTCAATCAGAGAATACATAAGCACTATGCATATTAGGAGTGCAAGCCCCTTTACTGTGGTAACATCTTTGAACAAATACCGACAAAAAGACACGGAATAGAAGTTGTGGGCAGGGTAAATGCAGTTAAGACATTCCTCATCCCTGTATTCTACAGAGATGTATTTTAAATCGGCAAGAACAAGAAGTTTGGAATGGCTCTCTAGGATCAATCATGGTGAGGAGAGGAATGTACATCAATCATAGTGAGGAGAGGAATGTACACTCCACTGGACTCTTCTCTGGAGGAAGCAAGAGTAAACTTGTGCCCCCCTTAGAGGTGTACATACAAGAGTGTAGAAGCTCCAAATCGCCACAGTACTAAAGTACATATCTGTAGATTTAAGAAGTTGTAAAAGTTAAAGCTGTAGTTTGAGAATGTCTTGAAGCAAACATCTGGTAATGTGAGAACTTTGGTGAGAACTCCCAACACTGAGTGCGTGGTAAAGAATCTGAAGATGGCCTCAAGAAGTGGAGCTAAGTGAGGGACTGCTTATTGGCTGAGGTGTAAATAGCCCTAAACAACACAGAGAAAACACTAAATTTCATTTTAAATGAAAACCGCTATAAATGTTACTGAGGATTCCCAGCCAGACTATGGGGAATATTCAAATAGTATGTGAATCCATCAAAGACAATGCTGGAATATTATATTCTTTCTTTTTACATGGTACCTATGTCTTCCAAGGCAGCAGTATAAAGAAATACCATTCAAGTTTTGCTTAAATGAAAACAACTGTAATGGTAAGGCGATTGTTCAGTTCTATGTGTTTGCTGGTTATATATTCTTTAAACATTGTATTATTTACCCTGCTTTATTTTGCATTATTTTTTGCTGGTTTGTTTTCAGTACACTGGCGCCTTACAGCTGGGATACTGCAGAGAATCAGCTCTTGGGGACAATGCCTTTCTTTCACATTAAAGCACAAGAAGCCTCTGCAGTTGTGCAACATTACATTTGATTGTCTCTGTCCCTACACATCTGCAATATGGAATGCATGTGGTGGGCTGGAAGGAGGGGCTTCATGGGCCTTAACTGAGCTGCAAGCCTTATGTCGGACTTAATTTCATCTCCTTCAGAACAATGTACAAATCATATATCTTTTCATTCAACTTTCCTGCAATGTGGACTAAAAAACATAGCATATCGACAAATTATTTAAAAACAATCTTGAGGTAAAAAGTACCCCACCAACCCTCCTATGTAGTTTTAGGCTCACGCTCTTTGGTTGCATTCATATTTGGGGGAAAACATTAATGACAAAGCACTTTAAAAATCCGCCAGCCGCCAATCTTTATTATTATCCTATTCACTGTCATACACCCGATGGTGTGGTCTGTGAGGGGTGCATTTGAACCCAAACCAGCCCACTGACCAACAGAAGTTAAAACCCCTGTTCTAGAGAGAGAATGTTTATATAGCAAAATCAGTATGTTTAATGTTATGTTATATTGTTTTGCATTTGTATAGTGACTTTTACCATTAGTATGATTCCAAAGCGATGTGGGTTGATCGCTCTCTGGGACCGCAGTACGGATCAGTAGAGAGTAATGAAGTAAAACGTGCTTGGGTTCACTCAGTGCGTGAGCAGCCAGTGTGCAATTGGTGGTTTGTAGCTGCATACTAGTGCTAGGTTTGATGCAGTGGTTGTTTAAGATCAGTAGAACATGTGCAGCAAGACCAATGGACTTGTGTATCTGCATTCTGGTGGTGCTGGAATAGCTGCATTCTAGTGTTTGTTGGTGCAGAGGCAAGAGTTAGCATAGTAGTGTGTTTTGTCTGTGTATTTTCCATGGGGACCTTGTTCCTGTGGAGCTTCCAGTGCCAGTCTAGGGGGTGGTATCTCCCAGTTTCTTGTTGGGTCAGATTGTTTTGGCAAAGACAGTCTAGCGGTGACAGGCAGATGTGTTCCAAAATGCATGTTTTAGGAGATTTAATTAATCAAGTTGCATTAATTTGCAGTACATAACCACTTAATTGCAGAGGATGCCTTTGCTCATCTCCTCAGCAAACCCTTGGTTGATGTGGGCATGGACAGCCAAATACTCAACAAACCAGCTGTGATTAGGTGTGGCATTACAGAAATGTCATTAAAAGCAGTAAAGTGGTTAACCAATACCAGGTTGAACGTCATCCTTGTGTTATGAAGTTTTATAACTGCATCATCAAAAGTATTTTCTTAATGATGTGTGTTAGTGGAGAGGGTGGTGTGTGTCCCTTAAAGACACATTTGTGAAGGGTTATCTTTTTTTCTTTCAAATTTTATTTTATTGAAGATTTAAATCACATACAAAAGTTATCTGGGGACGGGTTATCGGACAACAACCCCCTGTGCCCAACCCGACAGAATAAACGTCTTCAAGTTTTTTTCCCCCAATTTTTCACCCCCCCGTACAACTTTTCCCCTTCTCAAAACACACCTTAAAACCTTTTGCCAAATTGTCACATTAATAATTAAGCATTATAGCTACTGGCCCCCTATATGGCGAGCCCACTTTCAAGTTCAGTTGACATGACTTACCCGTTCCCTTGTTAACCCAGCTCCATCCCTTCAGGACCCCCCCCACGCCACTCGAACCACCAGCTTAGACCCTTGCAGAATGTGGTTCCGGATCCATATATTTTGCAATGAATTCACCCCACTCCATCTCCAGGGGGCCTGCCAGTCCATGGAGCCCCGCTGCGATTCTTTCCATAGTGAATACATTTTTAGCGACATTGATTAACTCCCTTTTGCCAGGAGGTTGTACACTTTTCCATTTAGTGGCTATGCATGCCCTTGCGGCCAACAGTAACGCTGCAGCCATTTTCAGGAGTCTGGCGTAGTTTCCATCCTCCTTCTCAATACCAAACAAAGCCAACATGGGCGATTTGAGCTATGCCATCTCAGTCTTTGATCCACCCCAGGACCTTGTCCCAAAAGATTTCCACCCTCGGGCATCCCCTCCACATGTGCCAGTAATCTCTCTTCACAACCTCTCCAAACATGCCGGACTTGAGTTTTGGAAAATGTTCAAATGTCTGACCGGGTCAGATTGCCACCTGTCAAGTAGCTTAATGGCGTGCAGTCTGTATTGACAGAGATTCATGTCTGAGATGCTCCCCTGCAGAGTCTATCAGAGAGGGCAGTGTCTATATTACCTCAAACATGTCGTTCCACCGACCCCTCAATTTCTCAGTAGAATCACTACCCGACCCAACCAGGGGTCCATACATTGCCAAAATTAGCCCCTTTGTTTTGGTCCTCTTATCTAGGAGCGCTTCAAAGGGGGTGAGGTCCCTCTGTATCTTTTCCTTGAAACCCATCCCTGTTAGGACCCCTTTTAGCTGTAGAATATCGAAAGTGTGCCTGTACACAACGCCACCTCTGGCTTGGTTATGGCGATAAAATTACCCTCCCTTCAGAGCTGACCAATCCTTTCAAGCCCCGCCTCAAACCATTTCTGAAATCTTTTGGTCTTCGCTATTGCATCCGTAACTCCCGGTACCAAGAGATGTCCCAGGGGTGAGGGACATGTTGTCACACCCCACATCTCCGTCCCTTGTCTCCAGATGTCCCAGATAGTACCCACAATAGGGTGCTCACGGATTCTGCACGGGAGCTTACTTCTTGGCACCCAGAACCATTCCCCTACAGTGGCAGGGTGCAACTGTAGGTTGTACAAAGTAATCCACTGTAGGTCCCTCTGGGACCAAAGGTGGGGTATTAGAATTCTGAGTTGAGCGTCTTTGTAGTAGAGCTTCATGCCTGGAAGGTCCACTCCCCCTTTCTCATTGGGTAGTACCAGTTCAGCACTAGGAATCCTTTCCTTTTTCCCCTACCACAGGAACCTTAGGAGTGAGGCCTTTATCTCTCGAAAGAGTGAGTCCGGGATCTGGATGGTGAGCATTTGAAACACAAAGGATCCTCGGGAGGACCACCATGTTCAAAGCACTGAGGCGGCCCAGCTAAGATATCGTTAGCTTGTGCCATTTTAACAAGTCCACCTTTATTTTGGCCATCAGGGGAGGATGTGGGGGGGAGTTTGCCTCAAATAAGTTCCCAATATCCCTTGTGACATTTATACCCAGGCATTTTAGTGTGTCCAGGCTGACCTGCACCCCTAGAGATGTTAACCTTCCTATTCCCCCATCCCTTTTTCTGTCTAGGGGGAAAATAACTGATTTGGATCTATTGATTTTTGGTCCCGGCATAGAGCCATACTGCTCGATCAATTGAATCACTGTCGGCATGGAGTTCAGAGGATCCCTTATATGTAAGAGCATGTCGTCCGTATACAGTGCGACTTTTTAGTCCACCCCATACTGAGAATCTCACCACACATGGGTCAACTCTGATCTTCTTGGCAAGAGGTTCTATCGAGAGTGCAAATAATGTCAGGAAGAGGGGGCAACCCTGCCTAGTTCCCCTTACCCGTTTAAACCAGCGTGAGCACCCACCATTAACCATAACACACGCTTTTGGGGATGAGTAGACTTCCATTATCCCTCGGAGAAGCCTTTCCCTTATTCCAAACTTCACAAGCACTGCCTTGAGAAACCCCCACTCCACCCTATCAAATGCCTTCTCGGCATCCAGACAGGAGAGATGGGTCCCCAACTATCCCTTGGGCTGCATGTATCAGGTGTAAGGTTTTCCTCATTGTATCTGCTCCCTGTCGACCCTTAATAAAGCCCACTTGGTCCGGGTGGATCAGCCCCGGCATGGGCATGTACCCTTCTAATTTAGTCGCTAGCACCCAGGTATATATTTTAGCATCTATGTTAAGGAGGGAGAGATCGGGCGATAAGCTGCACACGCTCAGGGATCCCTACCCTTCTTATGTATCACCGTGGTTAGCACCCTAGTGAAGGACTCCGGGCCTGTCCGGTGTTCAGTATAACACTGAACAGTTCCGTCATAAAATGGGAGTAAGGCAGAGAGAAAAGACGCATAAAACCCTGCAGAGAACCCATCCTCACCAGGGGCCTTTCCCAGTGGTAATCTCGTCACTGCGTGCTTACTTTCTTCTTTCGTAATGGGGGCCTCCAATACACTAGTCTCCACGACAGAGAGTTTGGGCAGTGGGATACCAGCTACATGTCTATGTCACCCACCTCGGTTTCCACCTCCAAAATCCCTTCCACCAAAGGTTCCATTGTTCCGTCCGCCACTTCGATTTCTGCGACCCATCTTTCTGCACGCCGCCCCATTAGTAACTGCCAAGAGTGCATTCGCTTTATCCCCTTTCTCATATAATGTCAGTTTCAGAAATTGCAGGTTGCAAATTATTTTCCCCTTTTCCAGAAAACGCAGCTCCTCCCTTTTCCCCCTCGCCTCAAGTATGCACTCTTCTTGCCTCTGACAGCTCATGTGCCCTTTTGTCCAACTGTTTTATCTCTTCCATTAGCCTACTTTCAAGTAGTGACCGCTCCCTCTTCTTCCTCGCCCCTTCCCTGATTAAGATCCCTCTCCAAGTAGCCTTCCCTGCTTACCACACAATTATTTTCTCTACCATACCTATGTGATTAGTTTTAAAGGATTCCACAATTTCCTTGCCCATCTCCGAGTGGAATACATGGTCCATCCACAGGGATTCATTACACCTCCATTTCGCACCTTTGGGGGTCAGACCTATCCACCGGCACTATATCATGGTCGGACAAGGAAATCAGAATGATCGCTGAACCCTGTGCTTCTTCCCAAAGGTCTCTAGAAATATAGATATAATCAATTCTGGTGTAGGTTCCATGTGGGGGAGAATAGAAGGTATAACCCCTTCCCCGTCGGTGGAAGTGGCGCTATGTGTTTCTCATCCCATACCCCTCCAATGACTCCTGGAACTCCCGATAGCCTAGTCTTGACCAGTCCTGTTCCCTGTCATGCAGCCCTTGGCCGTCTAACTGAATATCCACCCATATATTAAAGTCAACTCCTGTGATAAGATGCCATAAGCTTTCTACCAATATTTTCGCAAGTGTATCTTTCAGAAATCTTAACTGTTCCCGGTTTGGGTCGTAGACTGTGGCAAACATGAAGCGCACAATCCTGATGGCGCCCGGGACCAACAGAGCCCTCGCCTCCACATCAGAACAGACCTTAGTCAGTTCCATCTTGAGCGCCTTACTAACAAGAATCCCTACCCCTGCTTTCCGTAGAGGACCTGAATCCTAGTATTCCCGGCCGACTAACCCAATTGGTATCCTTTTTTCTTCGCCCTTAGTAAATGAGGTCTCCTGGAGGAACAGGATGTCTAATTCCGACCTCTGGAATTCCCTTGCAAACAGGGATCTTTTCGTAGGTGAGTTCAATCCTTTCACATTCAAAGTGCCCATCCTTAAGTGGCCATCCTGTGGTTTTATCTCCACTGTCACCATCATTTTATCCCGGTTCGGGAGCTCAACTCTTGCCACCTCGGAGGCCTACGTATGCCAGTGCGAACCTTGCCATAAAAGGCAGACAATAGGGAGAAAGCCCGTACCAAGGTCCCCCTCCCCGATACCCCCCATTCCAGCCCCTCTGCCAAAATACCCCCCTTAGGCACACGGTTCTACCCAGTTAACATCACCAGGTTGAAACAGAACCACCTATGGCACCTGTTCAGTCGGATCCCTTTCTCACAAATCCGCTCGCTGCAGAGCCCTCCTTCCTCGCCCTTGCAACAGTTTCTCAAGAAACATGAACTACAACTCCCTGAATTTCTCATCCCCCACAAGACTCCATTCCCAACATTAAAACATGAATGGGGGAGACCACAAGGGGGCGCAGGAGAAGATGCCCGTATAGGCACGTAGCTTGCACACCCTCCAGCAAGATGGCAATGATACAGAGAGAATTTACCCGGTGAATTTGTATTCAAACACATCTGTAACGAGGTGACAACGAGAAGAGTCGGTGAAGTGGAAAAAGAAGTACAGAAAACGAACGGCAGGGGAGAATCTGGCAACACAGAGTCGGCGGGGCCCGCCTAAAAGGAAAGCAGAGGAGCGGCCTGAAGTTGGTGACCGACGCAACTGCGTGTGAGGCCGAGTCCAGGAGTGCAGAAGGTTCATAGACAGCGAGGAAAATGTAGGAGCGACCTCTGGGAGAACAGTGCGAGCCAGAAAGGCGTGTACCTCCAGTGCCGACACAGAATACAGGCCCCCAAGCAGAAATCTGGATGGGCACCTCGCTGGGAAGAACTTTGAGTGATACGGTGAGGTGCGGCGAGCCGGCCAGGAAAGGCTGCAACGAAGCAAAGGTAACACGGGAGGATTGGCCGGACAGAAAGGAAGGAACAAGAAACACAGGTGGTGGTGAGACGACCCTACAGTGGAGAGGGCGAAGCGGGCGCCGCAGGAGGAGCCCAGAGCAAGGACGGGGCAGCCAACGGATAATTCAGGTATGACGGACCCCACCAGAGCCCAGATAAACGCGCCAGAGACAGCGCCTACTGAATAAGACCCCGGGGAGTGAGGTAACCGGCGGAAGCCAAGAATTGACACAAAGGAACCCCAGCCCATCAAAAGAGTGGACAGAACCCCCGCAGGGAGACGGGACAAGGGCCAAAGGAACACATGCTCTCTAGAGGGCAACCCGACCTGAGTGGCCAAAAATAAGTGCGCTGAGGTCGCACTGACCACTGAAGGCCCTGCAACCTCGCAAAGTAGGGGCAACCCCCCCAACAGAGGAGGACAAAGCATAGTTAGGTGAATGCTTCCCTAGGGGCCCAATTGAACTTGGGTGAGCAGTGCATCTGCGCCGCGGCCACTGTAAACATTAGAGGCCCACAGTCACAGACCATTAACGATGTAGGGACTTAACAGGGAGGGAACGTCACAATCGATACAGCAGGACAGGAGAGACCAGTGGCAAAGCCAGCCCCACGTAGGAGCGGCAAAGGTAGAAAAGGGCGGATAGACACCGAGAGGATATCAGGGGACCCTCCACCTGGGATCCACGAACCTGGGAAGGCAGTCAGTCAACGGGACAAGTGAAGAGAGGCCAGAAGAGCCTAGATAGGCGACTGAGAGGAACACATTGGTAAAGAATCCCCTGGCCCGAAAAAGAGAGCCCAAAAAGGAATGCACAGCAGAAACTGAGGCCGGGAAGTAAAGGAATAGAGAACATGGCGGCAGTGCGCCGGAGGGGAGCCGAAATAACCCTGAAATCTCAAACCCTGCTGATCGCATGAGGTACAGCAGAGAATGCAGACTGTAAACAAGTGCAGAGGGCATAACCACTGCGCAACCTAAAGAGGCATAGGAAAGGACCAGCAAGCGAAGTGGTGAAAAGGGGTGGTAGCCAAGCACTGGCGGAGCGGTGAGAGAATGCACTGATGCAAAAGGGAGAGAGGGGATCTGCCACGGCTGGAGAAGGGTAGTGGGGCACGAGACCATAAGCAGGTGAGGAGAGAAGCCAGATTAGAAACCCACGGAGAAGACTGGGAGAGCAGAAAGGAGAAAAGGAGAACGAACTCGAGGAAAGGGAAGGAGGGTTCATGGACTACAAAGATGATAATAGGGGCACCCACACCGGAAGGCAGGAGAGAAATGGATGGCACAATGACACATTCCGGGAAGCAAGGTGGGACAACAAAGAGACCCCCAGAGGTGAAAGTAACGACGGAAATGGACAGGTCCATGTTTTCAACAAAAGAGGACTCAGGACACATCCTGGCCGAAATCAAGGCTCTCAGAGAGGACATACAAGCCTTACTAGCCAACCTATCTGGCAGAATGACCACAGTGGAGAGCATGGTCGAGGGGCTTGAACACATCAAACTCAATGCAGACATGGTGGAAATGAGGCTGGAGGCCAGGATGACCGAGCTGGAGCTTCGGGAAGAGGAAGTGATGCTTAAAATGGATGATTTGGAAAACAGAGAAAGACGCAATAACATAAGGATACTAGGGTTGAAATAAAGCCAGAGAAACCCTGAGGCTAGTCGTGGAAAAGGTGCAGGCTCTAGTGCACCAACTCTTCGAAGCAGAAGGGGGAAAGACTGTGCAACTTGAAAGAGCGCACAGAGGAGGTAAACCCTATGGAAATGGGAGCCGCTCCATAGTGGCCAAATTTCTGAGCTACAAAGACAGAATGGATTTCCGGAACAGGGCTAAGCAACAACGGGAAGAGAACCTCTTGATGATATACCAACATCTCTCAAACCTCAAACACACCAGGCACAGAGACTGTCGGTGCCTCACGAAGTGGTTAAGAGAAAAAGAAATCAGGTATAGGTGGGGCTATCCCTACTCACTGCAATTTGACAGTGGAAGGGGTGGACTACCGTATAACATCAGGAGAAGAAGCAGAGCAGGCCCTGTGTCACCTCACAGTGGATGGACCATCCACGAGTGGAGAAAGAACGAGACCCTCACCAGGGCCAAAAAGGAGGAGAAGAGGGCCAACAGGGCCGAAATACATGCAACTATACGGACCATAACCTCGAAAGAGGCCCACGACGTTGGAACAATGGCCGAAACAAGACTCTGGGGAAAGGAATGTGTGAAAGCTAAAGAGGAAATACCATTCCAGGTAGATAAACAAAGAAACGCAGATGAATTGCTGGAGGGAGGTAAAATACCTCGCTCCAAAGTGGCCCTCTGTGAAAGAGAGGGCGTCTCAGAGACTCTTACTCTACATAACAAGTTAGGGTTATGAACAGTTATAAAGTTAAGTTGTGGTTTTGAAAAAGGGGTTAGCTCCGGGGAAGCATACATCAGCCAAGCTGAAAATGGATTCCTTGTGAAGGAAGATGAAAACGGGGGAGAGTCCTTAACCATGCGAAGGTGGAAAAGGAGGGGAGGCGGGGTACAACCACAGTGGGGAAAGGTGAAGCTAAGAAGGGTCTGGTGGTGGGCACACTAAACGTGAAAGGTCTTAACTCCCAAACAAGGAGGTCCATAGTCGTGAGAGAGTTCTGCAAAGCATTGCTAGATGTGCTCTTCTTGGAAGAAACGCGCCTAATACAGGGAGAAGAGCGAGCACTGAGAGGAGGGGGAATAGGACAGGTCCATTGGGCATCTGGGAGCACCAAAAGGGGAGGTGTCGGTATAGTCCAACATAAACAGTGCAGGCTCCGGGAGTGAGTAGCCAAGAACCTGCTGGGAGGAAGACTGCTGATACTGCAGGGCAGCATGAAGGGAGCGAAAGTATTATTGGTGGCAGTTTATGCTCCCAATCAGGGGCAAGAGGAATTCTTACTTAGAGCATTTAATACAATACAAGGACTCAATGCTGACCTGTATATCATAGGAGGGGATTTTAACTCATGGGCAAATGAAACCTGGGACAGGAGGGCGAAGGGTGAAAGGCCGGAAAAAGGGGTAGGCAAGTGGGGCACCTGGAAAGGGCTATGGAGACGAGCGGCCTAGTAGATGTGTGGAGAAGTCAGCAACCACGGGAGGAGGGCTTCACTTTTTCTCAGCACCGCACAAAACATACACCAGGATTGACTACCTACTCATAAACAAAGATCAGGGTGCAAGGGTGATGAGTAGTAATATCAAGCAAATGGGTTGGACTGATCATGATATGGTGATTATGACCCTGGATGTGGAAGGGCTGCACAGACCAGAGGGTACCTGGCGCTGTAATTAATCACTCTGGGGAGACCCACTCTTCGCAGACCAGCTAGCCAAGGCAATAACAGAATACTTTGAATTAAATGATACCGGCGGGAAGTACGCACAGGGGTGGTCAGGGTTGCGGGGAAAGCAACTTGGAGGGGCCTCCTGGTCAGGGAGGGGGCTAGGAGGGAGAGGGGACTGAGGGAAGAAAGACAGCAGAAAGAGATAACAGAGGGGGAGGAAAGGATGCACGCTACAGATGGGAACGTAGACGAGATTAGGGAAGAGTTGCTATCAAAGAGGGCGGAGCTGAAAGCGCTGGGGATGGGGGAAACCCTATGGAAATTGAGACACCTTAAGCAGAAATACTATGAAAAGGGGGATAAGGCAGAAGTGTTACTGGCAACAAGGTTCCGGGCGCAGAGAGCGGAGAGATGGGTGTCCAAGTTGGGAGGCCCCGAAAGGGGAGACCGGGTCTCCCCAAAATATATTGCTGAAGGCTTCGGCCTTTAATATGAAACACTATACAAGTCTGAAGCCCCTGGTGAGGAAAACGTAGTGGGGGAATACTTGAGGGGAGTAAATATGACTAAACTCACATGCCCAGAGGTGGAGGATCTGGAGAGCCCTATAACTGTAGAAAAGGTGCAGGACGCGATATTGCGTCTCGCTAGCGGAAAGGCTTGGTGGGAGGAAGGATATACCATAGGGTTCTATAAAAAGTATGCAGGGGTCTCATCACACCACATGCTGAAGTTATAAATTCACATTCTAGACACTGGGGAAGCACTAGCAACTTTCAGTAAAGCTCTAATATCATTGATCCCGAAGGAGGGAAGGGACCTGGCCCAATGCTCGTTATACTGCCCCATCTTGCTTTTAAATGTGGACGAGAAAATATTTCCGAGAATCCCAACGACCCGATTTGAAGGGAAATTACCCTGCATAGTGCATCCGGATCAAATGGGGTTTATAGCGGGTAGACAGGGCCCCAATGCGATTCGGAAGTCACTAGCTCTCATGGAACATATTAAGGGAAACTCGGGGGGCCAGGTAGTACTAAGTTTGGACGCGGGGTATGGGGTCGAATGGGGCTTCCTCTTCGCTATATTAGAAAAGATAGGGACGGGAGAAAGAATGTGTCGCGCGATTGGGGATATCTACTCGGGACCCACAGCAAGGGTGGTTGTGAACGGGATGAAGTCAAGGGCGTTCGAGCTACGCAGAGGTACTAGGCAGGGATGTCCCCTATGACCACTATTATTCCCAATGACAATGGAACCACTGGGGGAAGAAATACGTGAGGACGACAAGATAAAGGGGATTAGGGTGGGGGCAGACAGCCATAAACTGAGCATGTACGCTGATGATATACTGCTATACCTCTCAGAGGTGGCGGGATCAGTACAGAGGGTACTTGAGACACTGGAAGATTATGGGAAGTTATCACGTTTTAAGGTAAACGTCAGTAAATCAACTCTCCTCCCCCTACAGGTGCAAACCGAGGAGCAAAGCAGGGAGTGGGTAGAAATAGGGATACTAGTGGAAAGGGACAGCATAAAATACCTATAGGTGAGGATACCCAAAGACCTGGAGAACTGAGCGTAACTTCCCTCCGTTATTGCACAGACTCTTCAGTGAGATAGAAACTTGGTCTAAATTAACGATCTCCTGGCTAGCAAGGTTAAACGCCCTAAAAATGATGCTTCTCTCCAGAGTGTTAAACCTATACCAGGTGCTGCTAAAAGAGTTGCCCGATTCACATTTTGCAGAACTGAAGAAGAGCATAGTAAGGTTCCTGTGGCAATGGAAGAAACAAAGGGTGGCCTATAGGCTACTGGCGCAACCCAAAGAGAAAGGTGGAGTGAGGCTACCTGAGTAAGGTGCACTTACTACAGAGCCGCCCAATTCAGAGCCCTGATTCCTCATCGGCGAATGGACAGAGATAAGCAATGGGTAGGCATAGAGAACCACCTATTTAGGCCGGTCACGCTGGGAGAATGGCTCTGGGCACCTTCAAAGGAGGCCCCTAGAAGGTTTCACTCACACAGGATTCTAGGCCCACTCTGGAGGTTGTGGAGGGTCAAAAGGGAGATGTTGGGAGTTACAACTTGACCGTCACCACTAAGTCACATATGGGCCCCTCCCGATACGAGACTGTATACCGGGCCATGAGAGATTCCAGGACTGGTTCGACGCAGGGTTGGAGAGAATAGACCAGGTCCTAAAGAAGGATACATTCATAGACCTAGGGGAACTTGACGAGGCCCTGGGTATAAAGAAAGTCTCAGTATTCCAATACTTACAGCTTAAAGGGGTATTAATGTCGGAAGAATGGAGGTCGAGCTGCAGAGAGCTGACACATATTGAGAGGATACTAGAGACAGAGAGGGGGCTCATTTCCAGAATGTATCAGGCATTATTGGACGTGTTGGGGAGGGTTAGGGGGGGTATCTGATACATTTAAGAGGAAATGTGAGTGAGACCTGGGGCTGGAAATGGAAACAGTGGCTGCCAATATATATTACACGGGCTCAAACTTCTATATAGGTGGCAGTGGGACACGATGAGGATATCTAAAATGTTCCCAGCGGCGGATCCCCACTGCTGGAGGAAATGTGGGCAAATGGCGGACTTCTGGCACATGTGGTGGGGGTGCGAGAAGGTGCAGAAGTACTGGAAGGAGATCCTGGGGTGGATAAAGGGCCTGGAGGGAGTAGACAGGAGGCTGGACCCCTTACTGGTACTGTTTGGAATGCAGACTGTGGAAAGGGACTGGGTGAAACTCACGCATATGCCACATTATCTGCTGCTGCCGTCCAGGGCATGTCTGGTAGGGGGATGGAAGAGAGAGGGGCTCCCGAATGAAAGAGAATGGGCCTCGAAAGCCCTGGACATATACAGAATGGAGCAACTAACGAGACAAATACATCACCTGACCCCGACATGAGCAATAGAATGGGCGACATTCTCGAAAAGCACGACCCGGAGAGGCCACATATGGAAAGTGAAAAGGAGGTCATGGGGGAAAGGGGAATACCTAGCGGGAAAGGAGTGACTAGAGCATCCTGGTTGTGAATGTTAGGCAGAATCCTGTGCAGTTCCCTTGGGGAACACTGCAAAAAGATTAAGACTACAGGAGTAAGCAGTAAACCCAATTGGTAGCAGTCTGTACCACCCAGATTTACCTGGTAGCTGTGGCTGAGCAGTCAGACTTCTCTCAAGAAGAGTAGGGCAGTATATAGAGTATACAAAATAGGGCTAAAAACACAATAGAGCAAACAAACACTGACCAGAGCTTTGTATAAAAAGTATATCATTTATTAAAAACACACTTTAGGCAATATAGTAGCACTCTAAATCAAAAGCAAGTTAAAACACAGTCCGGTAAAGTATACACACCTGCCTTGATAACTATCAGACAAGTCAGAGTTAAAACACCAGGATTTGTTAAAACAGATGTGAGCGCGTAACCTGATGGCACTCCAATAGTTCAGTTGAAGGGAGAGAAAAAGGCAGAGCATAGAAATAAAACAGGTCCCAACACTTTTAGGAGTTCTCAGCAAGGGAAAAAAGGCAGTATACACTGTAGAGCCAAAGTTCATAGGCCAGGCCCACTTTAAATGGAGCAAAGCAAAATGTGCACAGGATCACACGGTTTAAAATGCACTAAAAGTCTGCAGAATGTTCAAAAGAGGTTGGGGTGATTCAAGAGGGTAAAGTTAGAAGGTCTGGGGGCCAACCCAGTTGGAAAGCCAAGGATTTAAGGGTCACCTTGGGCAGACCGAAGAAAGGGACGCCAGGCAGGACACAGTAACTTAAAGAGAGAAAGCTCCAGCGGTGGCAGTTGTTCCTGGCAGTGGTTGCAGTTCGTTGTTTCGCCAGGGGAAGAGAGGATCTCATCAAGGAGGAAACGTGGAGTCGTTGCACTGCACAGGGATGAAACCAGCCGCGATTCGACCAAGAGACGTCTTTGGAAGGCGAAAGGGGCGAACTGGTTGGTCCCACCAGCTCAGAGGAAGAAGACTCGTCCAGCAGAAGATCTTCTCTTGTCGTTGGCAAAGTGGTGAGTTTGTTGCAGCAGGGCTTCACCGGTGGTGCCGTCGTTGCAGATGGCTCAGCTTCTTCCCTCGGATTCTTAGGTCCTGTGGCGACTTCTGAAGTTCCAGTCCCAAAGGCCCTGCTTTTATGCAGAAAACCCCCCATTCAACAGCCAAGCTGTCACTCAAACATGCTAAGTGGTGAGCCGGGTGGCTCACCACTGGCCCAATCAGAACAGAGTGCTACTTGAGTTGCTAAGGCAAGGCAGTCCAGGGTGCCAATTCCCCTCCCTACCCATCCTGTGGAACCCAGACCGAGTGGCACCATTTGGAGGGCTTCTGTGGAGAAGCCAGCCAAAAAGTGGAACAAAGGACTTGACCTTGGTTGGAGTTAGAGACGGACACGAACGCCATTTTAGAAAAGAGTTCTGGCAAAAAGACCCAACCGTTGATTTAATATTAAATAAATAAACGGGCGGTATCTTTAACATTGCACCAAAGAGTGGTGCATTTAAAATCAATGGGAAAATCCCATAGAGAATATACCAGTGGAATATTTTGCGTGGTAACCACTGCCACCAGCCAGAAGCTCGACAAGGGGGGACTGGACAGTGCCCCCTTGAAAACAGTCCCAGGGGCAATATAATTAACCCCTTCCAGTACTTCCACAATATGATGGTTGGTACTGGTTCTGTTAACAATTTAGGACTAGTAAAGAACAAGTTACTTACCTGTAACTGTTGTTCCCCAGCATGGGTCTGGCATGGATTCACATGCTCATGAATATTCCCCGTCGTCAGGCTGGGAATCCTCGGTAAAGAAAAAACCAGTATCAGTTTTGTTTCTGATATGTCTTTCGTAGTAATAACCAATCACTGGTCTCTGCGTCATACTGACCACAGCCAATGACTGCCCTCTACCTAAGCACCGCCTTTGGCAGCCATCTTCAGATTTGGAAGCACGTGAAGTGGCAGTATGACCAAGTGAAGAGCCGCAGAGGGGTAGGCGGGAGGGTTCGCATGTGAATCCATGCCAGACCCATGCTGGAGAACAACAGTTACAGGTAAGTAACTTGTTCCTTCTCCAGCATGGGGTCTGGCATGGATTCACATGCTCATGAATAAAGAATACATAGCAGTACACACATGCACAACCACGGGAGGTGGCAAAGGCTCAACATTAAGCATTGCATCAAACTCAACATTAAGCATCTTACCTCCCCACCAGGCTCACCTCAGGCGAACAGGTTGCGCAGCACTGCTTGGCCGACCCTGGACTCCTCCCTGGAATCCCGATCGACGCAGTAGAACTTCGTGAAGGTGTGCGTCGACCTCCATGTAGCAGCCCTGCATATGTCCAGCAGGGGCACACCAGAAAGGAACGCCGTGGTAGCTGCGATCGCTCTGGTGTAATGGGCTCTCGGACGGCCAGGCAGCGGTCGGTTTGCCAACCGATGACAGTACATGATACAGCCGGAGAGCCATCTGGAAATGGAAGCCTTCGAGAGAGCCTTCCCCTGATTGAGAGGTCCAAAGTTCACAAAGAGTTGTGATGTCTTTCGAAAACACTTCGTGCAGTCCACGTAGAACTTCAGCGCTCTAGCCACATCCAGCGAGTGCAAAGTTCTCTCAGCCGGCAACAAAGGCGACGGGAAGAATACAGGCAACACCAAGGGTTCGACGGCACCTTGGGCATGAAGGAGGGGTGCGTCCTGAGCACTACCCTCGTGTCGTGAAAAGTCAAGTACGGGGCCTTGCAGGAAAGGGCCTGGATCTCTCCCACCCGTCGTGCGGAGGTGATGGCCACAAGAAATGCTGTTTTCCACGACAGAAACTTCAACGGGGCCGAGTGCAGAGGCTCGAACGGAGGTCCCATGAGCTTGGTCAGCACCACGTTGAGCTCCCACGCCGGGGCCGGAGCCTTCACCGGCGGGAACGATCTGAACAGTCCCTTCATGAACTCTTTCACCAGACTATGAGACCACAAGGACGTCCGCCCCGTGGTTCTGGTGTATCGGGAGATCGCAGCAAGATGAATCTTGATGGACGCGTGTGCCAGTCCAGCTTTGGCCAGCGTCAGCAGGTACGGCAGTACTTGGGGAGCCGTAATCCGTAGAGGGTTAATCGTCTGTGCGTGGCACCAGACAGAGAACCTCTTCCATTTGTGTCCGTAGCATTTAAGAGTCGAGGACGCCCTGGCCTTTGCAAGAACCTCTCTGCAGTCGGCCGGTATGTCGTATCCTCCAAACTCTAGCGCTGCAGGAGCCAGGCCTGCAAGTTCAGCGATTTCGGGTCGTGGTGGAGGATGGCGCCTCCTTCCCTGGAGAGCAGATCCGCGTCCACCGGCAGCTTGATTGGCGGGGACGCTGACAAGTCCAGAAGGTCCGGGAACCATATCTGCCTCGGCCACGCAGGTGCGACGAGGATCATCCTGCACCGTGACCTCTTGAGCTGGTTGACGAGCCGGATTAGCAGTGGCAAAGGAGGAAAGCGTAGAGGAACAGGCCCTCCCAGGGGAACGAGAAAGCATCGCCCATGCTCCTCGCCTGGGGAAACCTGCTGGCGAACCTCCGGCACTTGGAGTTCGTCGCCGTCGCGAACAGGTCGATCTGGGGTGTGCCCCACCGTCGGAAGAGGCGATCCACTAGATCCTGCCGTAGTTCCCACTCGTGGCACGAGCGCAGCTCCCTGCTGAGTGAGTCGGCGATGGTGTTTTTTATCCCTGCCAGATGAAACGGCACCAGAAACATCCCTTGGGCGACTGCCCAATGCCACAGGTCCTGCACCTCCTTGGACGGTGCTGGGGACCTGGTTCCGCCCTGTTTCCTGATGTAAAACATGGTGGTGGTGTTGTCGGTGAAGATCCTCACCACCTTGCCCTTGAGGGACGGAAGGAAGGACCTGAGGGCCCAAAACACTGCACGGAGCTCCAGGACGTTGATATGTAAGGATTTCTCCGTCGGGAGCCAAAGACCTCTTGCGCGCAGATTTTCGGTGTGCGCTCCCCACCCTTCCAGGGAGGCATCCGTGGTCACTGTCTCCTGGTGGGCTGGGGTCTGGAAGTCCATGCCCGCCGTCAGATGCGCGCGGGTGCCCCACCACCGGATCGCTCGTCGGAAACTCTCGTCGAGTGTGATCCTTTCCTCGAAGCTGCCCGTCGTTTGGATCCAGCGCGCGTCCAGGAACTCCTGCAACGGGCGCATCCAGAGCCTGCACATGGGAATGAGGTAGATGCAGGAAGACATCATTCCGAGGAGGGACTTGATGGACCTCACCTTGGCCGCGTCGGCCACCAACATCCGCTGCACCTTGCCCAGGATGGTCCTGGTCCTCTCCTCCGACGGGGAGGCCAGAAGGGAACACTGTGTTGAGCCTCGCTCCCAGAAACAGAGCGTCTTGCGCGGGTACCAGGTGGGATTTGGCGTAGTTCACGGAGAATCCCAGGTCCGTGAGAAGTTGGACGGTCCTTGCCGTGTGAACCACGGCGAGCTCCCTTGTCTTGGCTCGGATGAGCCAGTCGCCCAGGTAGGGGTAGACGTGGATCCCTTTGCGGCGCAGCTGCGCCGCCACCGGTGCGAGGCACTTGGTGAACACCCTGGGTGCCGACCGTAGTCCGAAGGGGAGGGCTTTGAACTGGTAATGACACCCTTGGACCACAAACCTGAGGAATTTTCGGTGCCCCTTCAGGATGGGAATATGGAAGTAGGCATCCTCCAAATCCAACGACGACAGGAAGTCTCCTTCCTCCAGCTGACCCAGGACGTGCTGGAGGGTAACCATCCGGAACTTTTGCGCCTTGATGAACTTGTTCAGACGTCGCAGGTCCAGGATGGGGCGCCATCCCCCCCGTCGTATTCTTCACGATGAAGTATCTCGAGTAAACTCCGGAGCCCCGAAGCCTCTTTGGGAAGAGTTCGATGGCGCCCTTCCTGAGCATCGCCTTTACCTCCAGGAGAAGTTGAGGGACGTGAAGTTCTTTCCTGGCCACGGGGGGGACGCGCGGACACTTTCTTTGAAACTCGAGCGCGTGGCCCCGGGCCAAGGCGTCCAGCACCCAACGGTCGGTGGAGATGGACTCCCACACGCTGACGAAGCTCGCCAGCCGGCCTCCCACCGGGGTGCTTCGGTGGGGGCCCGACCCCACGGCCGGTTCAATCCTGCTTCGACGAGGCTTTGCCGCCTTGTCCTTGGCGACGACGGCGGGGTCCGCCAGACTTGCCTCGTCCTCTGTAGGCCTCCTGAGACGACGAGCGGGCCGCTTGACGGTAGGAGGAGAAATCTCCGCCGGAACCTTTGGAGGCGCCTTTGCCTCCGCTGCTCCCAAAGGGCGTCCGTCGTTGTTGCAGAACTCCAAGGGCCCGGGCCGTCTCGGTGTCCGCTTTAATGGCCTGAAGGGAATCGTCCACAGTTTTCCCAAACAGGTTGTTCCCATCGAAGGGCATGTCCAGGACTCTGGTCTGAACGTCTTGACGGAAGTCCGTAGCCTTGAGCCATCCACGCCGCCTAAGGCAAACGCCGTTGCCCAACTGGCGGAACCCAGTGTCGGCGATGTCTGTCGCAAAGGTAATGGCGTGGTCCGAAGCCACCTCACCTTCCTGCAGGATCTCCAGGGCCTCTGCCCTCTTGTCGTCCGGCAAGAAGTCCAGCAGGGGAGCCAGTTTGTACCAGAGCTCCCTGTCGTATCGGGCCACGATAGCCAAGGCGTTGGCAGCTTTAATCGTCGTTGCTGCAGACGAGATGACTCTGCGTCCCATAGCGTCCAATTTCTTTCCCTCGCCGTCCGGTGGGGAAGTCGAGGTGGAGGCCGCACCCCTCCCGCTTTTTTCCTGGCCGCCGCAGAGATGACGGAGTCCGGGGTAGGCTGCGCCCAGAGGCAAAGGGGGGCCGTGTCCGGGACCCGGTACTTTTTCTCGTACCGGTCTCTTCTAGCTGGCGTCGTGGAAGGGTTCTTGAGGAGGGTGAGGCCCTCATCCCAAATGTCGTCCAATAGAGGCACTGCGAGGACCGTCTTCCTCTTGGCCTCGCGCCGCTGATAAAGGAAACCTTCCTTCTTCTTCTCCTCAGGGCAGAGTTGGAAAAGCTTGGATGCCCTGGCGATCATGGAGTGGAACGATCCAATCTCGTCGGGCGGAGAAGCCCTGGTGGGAGGCGACGACGGTACATCCTCGTCGTATACCTCGTCGTCCGTACCCGTCTCTGCCGTGTCAGTCCCCGTATCATCCCCTCGGGTGGACGGGGAGGAGGGCTGGAAGGGGCGCGACGGCTGAAAAGGAGGAGGAGGGTGGATCCTTCTTTTCTTGGTAGGGGGAACCCCAGAAGGTCCCGGTTCTGGGTCCCCCGACGGGAGAGGTTCCGTCGGCAACGGTAGTCTCGTCCTTATCTCTGAGCATAAGGACTGTATAGCCAACAAAATGGCCGCCGAGCTGTCTCGCGGCGCTGGCAGAGGGGAATCCGACGGGCGATCAGGGGCCCCGTCGGTACCCTCGACGATGTCGTCGTCACCTGCGTCGGGATCCATCCCGACGGGCCGGTCTTCTTCCACGCCGAGGCCGTGGCTTAAGACTTCGACCAGCTCCTCCTCCGAGGTTGAGGCCGAATCTACGACGACGCCCTGCCCCCCCTTTTTCTTCCCCACGGGGGATTTCACGGGGGTCCTATCGATGAGCACAAAAGAGGACTCCCTCCGAGGTGGCAGGGAGACTCTGAGCCCCGAGGTCGCCACCACTGGCGTAGCCTCCACAGGCTGAGCCAGGGCCGCCGCGACAGACTCGATAGAGGGCTTGGCCGGATGTATTAAGGCCTTCAACACCTTAGGTGCGCTCACCGCCTTATCCTTGAGGGGGGGGGACAGTGCCTCGCTCCCCCTCCGCCTTCGAGCTCGACCGGGGCCTCTCTAGGAGCCTCGCTGGGTGCTCGGCCTTCCTCTTACCCGACCCAGAGCGTTGGCTCGTGGTTGCTGGTGCCGGGGAGGGTGCGCCCAGCCTGGCCCCCGTAAAGCCCGACCGTTTCGGCGCTCCCGGTGCCAGCGGACTCGCGGTGCTTGGCCTTATGTTGGACCCCCGTCGCCGGGGCGTCCTCAAAGGTCTTAGAAGACCGCTCGGATTTCTTCCTCTTCTTCTCGCCGGACGGGCTCTTCCCTTCCAGCCAGTTGGCGAGACGTTGATGGCGGTCCTTCATGGTCCGCTCCGACATGTTGCCGCAAAACGCACAGTCCTTCTCCACGTGCGTCTTGTCCTCATGTAGGCAGTAAAGACAAAAAGAGTGTTCGTCCTCCTTGAAGACGTTCTGCAGGTGGCATCCAGGGCAGACCCTGAACAGCTTTCCGGGCGTCGAGCTTCCCTTCTCCTGGGCCATGACCGGGCCTGAGAAACTTCTGGAGTCCTCCAAAAGCGTAGCTCGACGAAATCTTCACCCTTGAGGGGCGCAGACGAATCCGACACGGGTCCCCGTTGATCGGATGGAGAGTCGGTGGAGCTTGAGGCTCTTTTGACCGAAAAAATGAAGTTTTTGAGAAAAAAAACGTGAAAAAAATAGTACTAACGCTCGAGAGCAATAGCACGAGGATCCCAACACATGAACGTGCGGTAAAAATCTGAAGATGGCTGCCAGAGGCGGTGCTTAGGTAGAGGGCAGTCATTGGCTGTGGTCAGTATGACGCAGAGACCAGTGATTGGTTATTACTACGAAAGACAGATCAGAAACGAAACTGATACTGTTTTTTTCTTTACCGAGGATTCCCAGCCTGACGACGGGGAATATTCATGAGCATGTGAATCCATGCCAGACCCCATGCTGGAGAAAGTCAATGATGACTTTACATGCCCTGGGAGACAGTAGTCAGTCCCAGGGTATGGTTCTATGTTTGGGGGTGACTAGGACACCCCTGTGTTACTGCACTGAGGGTGCTGTGTAACACACACATAAAAAATAGATGATACCCTATGGAGTAAAAAGAAAACCCCATAGCCCAGAAGCACACAACGAATCAAAGACATACCTCAAATCATGCCTAAGAATGGGAGGAAAAGAGTCTAAATCTTAGCAGGAGAAAAAGACAAACCCCAAAAATCCAGCAAAGCTGCTGGGGGACTCACTAGGTTTGGGAAAATAGCCTTATAAGAGAATTCTCCCTAACAGTGACTAGCCAGAGTGATGTTGGAGAGGAGTGGCTTGTGTTTGACATTGGTGGAAGAGGGAACGAGCAATACAAGTGCGCCCCAATCTAGGCCCTGAGGAGGGGGTATAGGCCTCATGAGTGACCATGATAGGATGAACTCTCGGCAAATGGCGGAACAGACTAATGCAGGAGCTGGAATATAGGCTCAAACGGAATCCTTAATGTTGCAATTCCGGAGCTACAGACTATTTAAATACAGAAGGTGTAGAAGGTGTGGGGGAGCCGAGTTAAAAGTTGTTGTTGGGGGGAGAAAATATAAAATCCATATGGTGAAAGTTTATTTAAAAATGCGAGATACTGACTATGCATATTGTAAAAATGCAAATTCACCAATAAAGCATATTTGAAAGGAAGAAAAAACATGAATGGCTCTCAAACGAATCATAACTGAGATCCCCACCCCCCGCTCCCAACGTGGCACCTCTAATTGTTGCCCCCCTCCAACAAATGTCAACTGTAGAGATGTGACCAGTGTTCGGAAACTGGTTGGTGGTGGGTGGGGTGTGGGGGGTACGGAAGAGGTGTTCCGGGAGCCTAGAATACGTCTCCTTCTCGAGCCCTTAGTCTGCCATTGTATTTCGTCTTCCGCCTTTTCCTTTGAGGTGTGTGGGGTCTCTGCGTCTCCCATGAGCTCCCTGGTGACCCTGTGAATGTCCTCCGTAGTATGCCTGATTTTTGAACCAATCCATTTAAAAAGCGATGGAGAATGGGGACCCCCACCTGTATCTGACCCCTTTCTCAATTAACCACTGGGTGAAACACAGCCTTCTTTTGGTAAGGGTCAGAGAGGACAAGTCCTGAAAAACCGTACCCCTTGTTGTTCCGTACAACACTTGGCCCTTTTTCCTTGCTCTTGCAGATCTTGAGTTTGTCACCGTAGTTGTGAAAGCAACGAGGACTGACCTGGGGCCTCCGGCCGCACCCTGTGGATACTCTCAATCTTTGCTTCATCAATTGTGTCATCGTCAAAGATGAGTTTCATAATTTCATATAAGGTTCTTCTCAAGTCCTTCTCCGTCTCTGCTACTTTGTCTGGGATCCCGAAGATTCTGAGATTGCTGCGCCTTTCCTGATTTTCAAGGTCATCCATTTTAAGCAATCTCCTCCTCCCTCCTCTCCATCTCTGAAAGACGCACATCCATCTGGGTCTCCAGAGTATCAAGGGAGGACTAGTTTTGCTCTACCTCCTCCAGTCTTTCCTCCATTTTGTCAATCCTTTTAGTCATTTTATTGACCCTACTTCCAATGTCTGCTCTCATTTCCCTAATCTCCTCCATTGGTGCCGCTACATCTTTTTTGGTGGCAGCGGATTCCTCCTCCACCAAAGACATGGTGTCCCATCTGGCTGTTCGTCCTCCGTTTGTACTTGGGGCATATTCAAAGATGGCTAATTTCGATCTTGCGTCCATGTGCCACCTCTCTTTTCAACTTGAGCGTGTGTAGTGACCTGATGAAGTTAACTGGTACAGCTACCCTCATGTACTGAAGGGGCTGCCGGAAGGTAGGCGGTCTCCGAGTCCGTATTGTGAGACTCGTTTCCGGTATCCTGTGTAGCGTGTCGACTGAGGCAATGCCCTAAGTACCACTTTATGGTGGACGAACCGCAACCTCACTCCATGGGCCATAAGGACTATCGCATACCCAGGCCAGACAGACCCAGGCCCCCACTACTGCATGTCCGGGCCCACACCTACCGGTTCCTTCTCTGGCCCGCAAGCCTTCTTGAACCCAGCAAGTTTCTGGCAGGGTGCCACCAAAACTCCTCACGCTCCCTGGACCTCCTTCCCTTCTTGCATGTGCCCTTCGCCTGGCTGAGGGGTCCCCAGGCCACGGAGCCTCCACCCTGCACCAGTTCAATATGCCAGGAGCAGCGGGTCAGAGCACACCGCTGCCACTGTACCCTCTGTGTGTTCCAGTCCGAAGTCTTCCTGTGAGGGCAGGCTCCATGGAAATGCTCCTCTTGATTTTGCCCCCACCACCTTGGGCGCAGCGTACCATGCGAGGGTATAGGGGTTGTGTGTGCATCCCTCGGCACAGATCCTCCTGGCAGCCCTGGGCAGTGTGTGAGGACCTGGGAAGGACAGGGGGGGCTCACCCACCTCATTATAGCATGTTGGCTCGTTTCTCCTGCTCTGTGGGCCTCCCCACGGTCTGGCCGGCCTCGCACCGTTACTGCACTCCACTTCCTGGGTGGGATTTACGGCCGCCTCTTCTCCACGGCAGTACTTGGCAAGCACTGCAAGAATTTGCTCTGTTGTTTCTCCCTCCAGGTCGGGAGGTCTTCAGTTCTCTCGTGGCGCGTGGTTGATTACCCCGGGAGGCGAAAAGTGGGGGCTCCCTTCACTTTTCAGGTCCGCTACAAGAGGGATGCCCAATCAGGCGCCAACCATCAGTGTGCCCCCTGGTGGCCTCAACGGTTATCTTTTTTTTATTTTTTAAAGAGAAAATAAATGTTGATTTGAGTTTTCCATGTACGAAAGAAAAACACGTAGAGAATGAAGATATGTCAACCTGTTTTAATTTGCAAAATTCACACTGAACAGAAACAGACAGGACTAAATGTTCAAGTAGCACTAGCAGATGACAGAGAACAGAATGGCCAGCCAGCAGCATGGGTTTTCGGCTGCAACCAAAACTGAGGGATCTATTTTAAACACCAATTATCAAATTGCAAAAGTCCTTGAGTGATTCTGGTCTGTGAACCAAATCTTCATTAGTATCAATTAAATTAATTTGAGGTGCGGACATATCTAAAACAAGTTCAATTTGTTCTAGATTGAATCAGTAAACAAATTGTTTGCAGATCTTTCACCACACTATATTTATTGAGGGGAGGAGGGTCAACTTGCTTTCACAAGTGAGGTATCGA
Source organism: Ambystoma mexicanum (assembly GCF_040938575.1). Classification (NCBI taxonomy): domain Eukaryota; kingdom Metazoa; phylum Chordata; class Amphibia; order Caudata; family Ambystomatidae; genus Ambystoma; species Ambystoma mexicanum. Next base: position 589,945,972 of record NC_090923.1, on the reverse strand, counting down.
GACCCTTGCTGCGAAAATAATTTGTTGCACTAGTTTACTGAAGGGTGACTGAAGTGGTTAAGTGATTTTTATCAATTGTACCCAGAAGCACAACAATTGCATCTGGAGGTAGCAAAATTGATGTCACTCTTTCAACAAGCGAAAGAATCTTCCAAAAATGTGATAGTGAGTGAAACCCAACAGGTGTGAAGCATGGATCCTGGTGATGCATAATTTCACCAATGCTGGTGAGACACTGAGGCATATAGCTGATGTAGTCAGGTTGCAATCATCTACCAACCTAAAGAAGAAATGACTTACTTTCCAGTAATGTTCTTACAGACGGATGCTCCTCTCATGTACTTCTTATTTATGATATTCTGTCTCTAATGCAGCCGATCTTCAGAACCTTTTCTGCCACCTGGGGGTGCAACGTGGGTCTGCGTAGACCCTTCCACTCCCAACCATTCACAGACCTGGAGGAGAGAGGAAGCAAGAGGACACCACCTATACCAGAACATTCTGGAGGACTGCTCTACTGAAGCAAGCATCCTACCCTGATTGTATTCTCAATCAGTAATGTTTGGCAAACATGTGCAGCAATGCCCATGTTGTTACATGGCAAATGTTTGACATTTGCAAAGCCATGAGTGAGCTCTGAGACTTTCAGGTAAATCCTTTCTGGCTATTCCGAGAAAAAGGGAATGATCCAGCTTGGTTTAGTCTGTTTAGTGACAACCCTGCCAGCAAAGGCATCTGCATAACACACAAAAAGTTGGTAATCGAGAGATCTAGTAGCTGAGGGCCCACACTGGGAACAGCAGTTGACACACTCCTGTGCCTTCAAAAGATCAAGCTTAAGAAAAACACAAGAAGATGGATCTTTAGGGAGAGATGGAAATCTGAGACCATATTCGTAAAGGAAGGATGGCCACACTCTCAACGTCACCTTCTCTTTGGAGCAGAGCAAATAAGGTCGTCTAAAAGATAACCCCTAGAGCTCACTTACCGATATAGCGGAAGTGATGGCTAACAGAAAAATCACCTGAAATGTGAGCAGCCTTAAAGAACTTAAATGCATGGGCTCAACCAGTGCACCCATAAGGAAGGCTAATACTACATTCAAATCCCACGTTGGAACAACAAACTGGCGCAGGGAAAACTGATTGCACAATTCCCGCAGAAACTGTCTGTGGGAATTGTGAAGAAAGAGCCTTGCTCAGGGGTCCATTTAAAAACCATGATAGCAGGCCATTCTGTGCCAAAACAAAAAAAGAAAATCCAACATAGAGGATGTAGGACAAGTGAAAAAGTCTAAATCCATCTCTCGACACAGAGCCGACAAATGTATGCCACCCACGGGCATAAATGCAGTTAGTTGCAGGCCTCCAAGCCAAGGGGAGAACATCCAGGACATCATCCAACAAATCCCACTACGTGTACCTCAGCCGTTCAGCAGCCAAGCATGAAGGTTGAGGCTGCTGAAGTTCGGGTCGAGGACCCACCCTTCATTTCATTTATTAAATTTATAAAGCGCCCTTTGCCAAAAGCGCTATTACAAAATATTAGAAAAACGGTACAATGTACATGATAATGCAAAAAACAGCGAGGGGGAGAGAAACAGAAAGTCACTAAGTAGAAAGACAGGGAGAAAATGAGCTTTTAGGTTAGACTGAAAAATCTGAAGAGATGAAGAGCGGACAGAGAGAGAGAGAGAATTCCAGTGTTTAGGAGACTAGCCGTGAGTACATTTAAAAACAACAGAAAAAAATGGTAGAGAAGACGTGATTCAAAGGGAAGCAGTGAAATAGACAGTGAAGAAGATGTGATAGAGGAGCGGAAAGGTAAAGAGAAAAGAAGACTAACTGGAGAATTATAAACAGATCGGAGAGGAAGATGTGTGGCAGGAAGGCCAAGAAGAAGAGCAGTAGTCAATGAGAAAAGACCGGGCAGATCAGAAGAAGTTTAGCATGCATGAATTGAGAGATAGGGAGGCAGCATGAAGGATGTTAAAAAGTGTTTAGTAGGAGGAGCGAGCAATAAAAGAGATGCAGTTTAAATGAAAACGAGGGATCAGAGATAACCCCCAAATTGCACACAGAAGAGGAGAAAGGCAGAGAGGAAGGAGGAAAAAAGAGAGAGGAGGAAGAGAAAATAGAATAGTTGAAGCCAGAAAAAACAGAACCTCAGTCTTAGAAGTATTGAGTTGTACAAAATGAAAAGACATCCAGTTTTGGACAACAGAAAGGCAGGTTGATACAGTGGAGTGCAAAATAGAATCAAAGGAAGAAAAATAGAGAAAGATGTGTGTATCATCTGAATACAGATGAAAGGAAAGAGTAAATGAAGAAATAAGAGCAGAGAGTGTTCAGTGTAAAGTGAGAAAATGAGATGACCAAGTACAGAACCTTGAGGGAAACCGTAGAGAAGACGTGAGGAAGAGGTGTGCCTGGGCCAAGTTACAGAATAGGACAGCTGAGAAAGATAGGAGCAGAACCATTCAAGGACAGACCCAGTAAGACCCAAAGAGGAAAGTGAGGAAAAAAGAAGAGTGTGATCAACAGTATCGAATGTTGCAGATAGATCGAGAACAATAAGTATAGAGGAGAGTTTAGAACGATGAGCAGAGAGAAGAGAGTTAGAGACATGCAAAATAGCAGTCTCGGTAGAATGAGAATGGCGGAACCCAGGTTGAAGAGGTGGCAAAAGAGAAGATTTATACAACTAGCAACCTGGCCATATGCAGCCTGCTCCAGAATTTGAGAGAGAAAGGGAAGAAATGAAAAAAGGCAAAGATTAGCTGGATTGGAAGGGTCAAGAGTCGTTTTTGTTTTTAGAAAAGGGAGAATAAGAGCATGCTTAAAGGTAGCAGGGAAACATGAGTTATAAAGAGAAGCATTAATGAGTGAAGTAAGATAAGGAAGAAGATGGGGTTAGACATGTGGAATAAGAGACGAGGGAAGAGAATCTGAAGGAGACACGGTTGGATGAGCATGGGTAAGAAGAGCAGAAGTATCAGAATTGGTAAGAGGAGAGAATGAGGATAAAGAGTATGAAGTTAAACTGGAAGAAGAGGAATGAGTGGGAGAAGAAGTAAAAGCAGAACAAAGATTAGCAACTTTAGATGTGAAGTAACTAGCAAAGTCAGAGGAAGAAAGCTGAATAGAGGTACGGGTGAGGCAATTCGGCAGACAGGATGTTGTGGAGAAGTTGTAAAAGACGAGAGTGATGAGAAAGCGAAACAGCAAGATCCAAAAAGAATGATTCTTTTGCTGCAAGTTAGACAGAGTCAAAAGAAGAGTGTAAAGATGAAAGTGCTGCAAGATCGGACGGTGATCTAGAATTTTTCCAGTGCCGCTCAGCTTTACGCAGATGGCAGCAGAGGGAGGTAAGATCAGAAGTAAGCCAAGTCTGAGGAGTTTTACAAGTGGGAGTACAAGAACAAAGAGGAGACACAAAATCAAGTATAGACAGCAAAGTAGAAGGAGAAATTACTTACCGTAATGATCTTTACATGGATTCTTCTCCCGCAGATTCCTCTTCTTGATAGATATCCTCATCCAGCTCTGCTGTTCGGAAACTTTTTCGACAGGGGGCGTTAGTGGACCTCGACTCGGCCGTCGATCGTCACCTTGTCTTGCTGGGTGTTCGATCGTCGGCTCTGGACGGGACGTCAAGCATTATATAAATAACACGTCACTACGCCCCATGCTTCAGTTCCTCTGTTTTGTTCCCCCGTGCCTGCACCCTGCAGAGGAAAACGACAGGAGGCAGGCTAACCAACTGGCAAAAAACGTAACAATGAGATATCTCCCATTGGGGAGACCACACGGAATTAGTATATTTTTTTTTTCTTTTAAACAATTGTTCATTAAGGTTGAAGCAGTCACTTTAAAGCCATCATCAGTTGTCACCTCGCTTGGACAAAAGCGTTAAGCCACACTGACTTTCTGAGAAGGGATGGACGGAAGGGGTGATGAGGAGTCTGCGGGAGAAGAATCCACAGAAAGATCATTATGGTAAGTAATTTCTGTTTAAATAGATTACTTTTCTCCAGCAGATTCCTCATCTTGAACAACAGCTAGAATAACAGAGGAGGACAGAAAGCATTAAACAAACAGATTTTGCAGAACTGCTCTCCCAAATCTTGCACCTGCTCCACGTGCAACATCTAAAGAGTAATGGTTGGTAAATGTATGCAGGGACGACAAGTGGCTGCACAACATATGTCTCTAATAGGAACTCCCCTTTGTAGGACTGTAGAGGCTGAGGACGCACCCGCCCCAGTGGAATGTGCCCTGATGCCGGGAGGAAGCTCCATGCCTGCCGACTGATAACATTAAGAGGGATGGGGTGGAATGTAAAAGACAGGTAAATCAATAGACAGAGAGGTGAAACTCTGAAACAACCTTTGAGAGAAACTTTCTCACGAAAGAAACGTAAACAATTCGGTTTGCAGCACAACGCCTGCAACTCACTAACCCTCCTGGCTGACGTGATTGCAACCAAAAAAAGCTTTTTAAGGGATAACAGCCTTATGGAACAAGAGTGCATGGTCTTAACCAGAGCCGCCATCAAATAAGTCAAAACCAGATTAAGATCCCAATCTGGGAAAATAAAAGGAATTGGCGGAAACTTATTGAGAAGGCCCTTCAGGAACAGGGCCATGACCGGAATAGTGAAGAAAGAACCCCGATTCGGGGACCTTTTGAACACAGACAAGGCTGCCATATATCCTTTGACTGTGGTGACCTGAAGGCCTGCTGAGGCCAGTGACAGAAGGAACTCCATCACTGTAGTGGTGGAGCAAGAGATGATGTCAATCTCGCGCTAACTGCACACCTCAATTCTTCTCCACCTGCACGCGTACAGAGATCTTGTAGACTGTCTGCAAGCAGCCAGCAACACCTCAATTACTTCCTATGAGAGGTCCCAGTCATCATAGCACATCCTCTCAAGAGCCACGCATGTAGGTTGAATGAGTCTGAGGTTGGTTGAAGCACTCAACCTTCTGACTGGGTCAAGAGATCCAGACGCCGAGGCAACCGGTGAGGTGGACAGATGGACAGATCCAGGAGATCAGAGTACCACATTCTCCTCTCCCAGTCCAGGGCGATCAAGATTTTGGTTGCTCTCAACCTCCTGAGAACCCAACGAATGACGGGATTCGGGGGGGGAAGGCGGAGTGGAGATGGAAAGTCCAGTCCACCAGAAACACGTCACGCAGTGCGCCTTTCGCTGGGGAATCAATCGAACAAAACTGTTCGCTCTTCCTGTTCAACTCCTAACAGATCCACTGCTGGGGTATCCCAGAAAGAGAAAATTTCATCCAGGACTTCCTGACACTTCCCACTCGTATGAGAGCATCTGCCAAACTCCTCTCTGTCCCCGCCAGATGAACTGCAGAGATCGAGATCTGATTCTCCAGTAACCAGAACCACAGCTGCATTGCTTCGGTGCAGAGGGGACGGGAGCATACGCCACCTTGTTCAGGTAGTGCATGGCCTGTTAGGCAGAATTATAAGCAGTACCCTTTGGAAACACCACACACAATTAAGACTACAAGTGACAGTACAATTTCTCCTTTGGTACAAGCTTGTACTACACAGTTAAAGTGGTAGCAGTAGCAGAGCAGCCAGACTTATTTCAAGAGTAAGTGAGCAGTATCAAATAGTTACACAAAGGACAGAAATTACTATGATTCAGGCAAACATGATTCAAGGTTTCTAAGTAAAAGAATATATATGTATTTACTCAACAGTTGTATAACATTTCACTATTATAAGCAAGTCAAAAATCATAATCATAAATACACCACACCACTTCCCTTAAATTCCAGACAAGTTAAGGTCACAAAATGAAGTGGGAGCAAAATGGCACTCCAGCAATTTAAAAGGGAGGGAAAGACAAAGTTATCAGAAATTAATTCAAACCATCAGGTAAGTACTCAGGGCAATTGAACAAGAGAGACTACAGTGAGGAGATCAGCTAGAAAAGGCTTAAGGCCAAAGTCAATGGGTCAAAAGTCTTTTGCTCAAGATCACCCAGTTCAGTGTAGTTTGTGGTAAAGTTTGTGGCACAGATTCCGGACGAGGTTGGTTGATAGAAAAGTTTGTTCAAAGAGAAGAGAAGGACAAGCCCTCGGATTGGAGAAAGATTTCAAACACTTTCACCGCGGTTGAACGAAACCGACAACCGGATTTGCACAGTACCTTAAAACAGAGAGGGAGCGGTAGCTGCGGCGGGTGTTTCTGGTGTTTCCTGAAGGCTCACTGGTCCTGAAGTGACTGACGGACTGACACGAAGTAGGAAGACTGGAGGGTCCTGCGCCACCCAGGGAAGAAGCCAGCAGCAGAGCAAAACAACGAATAAAAGGTGTGCTCCTTAAAATCCAAGCAGGGTCCGACCTGCCTGGCTATCCGGCCCACTGTAGCCCTATACAGTGAATTCGACCAGAGGAGGGGTCCTGGCTTGCAGTTTGGGCGAACTGGTTGGTCCCACCAGCTCAAGGGAAGAAGTTTCCTGGAGGATCTTCTCTGTCGTCGGATTCTGAAGATTCGGACCTGCAGCAGGGCTTCATTGGGCGATTCAGTCGTTGTAGGGGTCCTCTTCCATCAGCTCCTCGTAGGTTCCTTTGTTCCAGTGGCGACTCTGCCTTTCCAGTCCCGTAGACCTGCTTTTTATGCAGTTTTCCCCCTTTCATACAGCCTGGCTGTCAATCACACAGCAGGGTGGCTGTCCTGGCAAGGACAGTCCCCTTAGCCAATCAAACAGGAGTGTGACTTGGGTTACCAAGGGAACCCATTGCAGGGATCCAAAGATCCCTCCCCCACATCCTGCCTACCCAGACTTTCAGGCGCCTTAAGGAGGGCTTCTGCACAGAAGCCCGCAAAAAGACAGTGAACAAAGGAATCATCCCGGTTTAGCGCGCAGAGAAAAACACGAGAAAGACTTTAACAAAAAGAAATGGCGAATAAACCCAGCCGGAGCCAAAATAAAATGTATTTGGTCAAGCGTGTTTATGTTGGAGGCTAATATAATAGCCTAAAACATTACCATGTTTATATAAGATAATCGCGGTAGAAAAGTTAGGGTAGTTACCACTAGCTCCAGCCAAGTCCTGATGTAAAGGGAGCGAAACAAGGCTCCAAGAGACACAGACAAAAAGGGATAAGATTTAACCCTTTCCAATACTCAATGTAAGATGGGGTGTACTGGGTCTGTCGTTTAAAGTGACTAAAATAAGGTTAATGGCAACTTTACCTTTTCTGGGGGACAGTAGTCGGCCCCAGAAAATGGAGTCAGTGGGAAGTCTAAAAGACAACCCTGTGTCACTGCACTGAAGGTGCTGTGTAACACACATGAAAAATAGGAGGCCCTGGAGTAGGTAAGGCTCCAGTGCTCAAGATCACACAAAAAGTGAAAAAACACACAGCAAAACACATGTAAGAGTGGGAAAAAGGTTCACACTCTTACCAGGTGAAAAAATGAATCCTAGGAATCCAGCAAAGCTGCTGAGGGACTCAATAGGTAAGGGAAATTAGCCATTTATGAGAATTCTCCCTAACAGGGAGCATGTCTCAGCATCACAAAGAGCTCTCCATTGACTCATGGAGGAGGACCAAGTTAAGTTCAAGGTGGCGTGCCTTATGTATAAATGCTTTTGTGAGCTCGCACCAAAATACCTGAGCACCAGAATCCACCATTATCAGCCAACTAGAGATCTCCGGTCTGGAGACAAACTTCTGATGGACATACCTCAGACTAAACTGACTTCAAAGGGGGACAGGAGGTTCTCAGTGTTTGACCCAAAGTTATGGAACTAGTTACCAACTGCCATATGGTCGTGCCCATCACTAGAAGGTTTTAGAAAGTTACTCAAAACCTTCCTATTCAAGTGAACTAAAGGGATAGGTGTAATAACAGGGTTTACAGTTGAGGCTGAATCATAGTTAACATCTGCGCCGGAATGCAGTTTAGTCTGCCTGGTGCGCACGAGAAATAACCAAAATCAAAATCAAACCAATTTGTGAGGCTGGGAATTAGGGAAAACAAAGGGGGAAATTGCCTCAGAAAAGTTTTCACTTCGCCTTGCTGTTATAGTCAGTTGAGGGGAGCCATCAATGAAGCCACGAGAAGGGCTGCCCTGGAACAGGTCAGGGAGAGACTCAGATTTCTGTGTCTCTGTTTCTGAAACCAAGAGCAGGGCTCCTATTTCATCTCCAATGACAGAATTCTTCACAATATCCATAGAAAACTCAATGGAAGTCTTTCCGGGTCTTTGAAGGTGTTAGGGAGAATTCTCTTATAAGGCTAATTTCCCAAACCTAGTGAGTCTCCCAGCAGCTTTGCTGGATTTTTGGGGTTTATTTTTTTCTCGTGCTAAGAGTGAGACTCTTTTCCTCCCACTCTTAGGCATGATTTGAGGTATGTCTTTGACTTTTGTGTGCTTATGGACTATGGGGTCTTTTACTCCATAGGGTATCATCTGTTTTAGTGTATGTGTTACACAGCACCCTTAGTGCAGTAACACAGTGGTGTCATAGTGACCCCCAAACATAGACTCCATACCCTGGGTCTGACTACTGTCTCCCAAGGCATGTAAAGTCACCATTGGCTTTACTAGTCCAGAATTGTGAACAGAACCAGTACAAACCATCATATTGTGGAAGTACTGGAAGAGGTTAATTCGATTGCCCCTGGGTCTGTTTCGAAGGGGGCACTGTCCAGGCCCCCCCTTGTCGAGTTTCTGGCTGGTGGCAGTGGTTACCACGCGAAATATTCCACTTGAATATGTTCTATGGGATTTTCCCATTGGTTTTAAACGCACCACTTTTTGGTGCAATGTTAAAGATACCGCCGGTTTATTTATCTAATATAAAATCACTGGTTCGGTCTTTTCGCCAGAACTCTTTTCTAAAATGGCGTTTGTGTGCCTCTCTGTAACTCCAACCAAGGTCGGGCCCTTTGTTCCACTTTTTGGCGGGCTTCACCACAGAAGCCCTCCAACTGGTGCCACTCTGTCTGGGTTCCACAGGATGTGTGGGTGGGGGAATTGGCACCCTGGACTGCGTTGCCTTAGCAACTCAAGTAGCACTCTGTTCTGATTGGCCCCATGGTGAGCCGCCCGGCTCACCACTTAGCATGTATGAGTGACAGCTAGGCTGTTGAATGGGGGATAAAAGCAGGGCTTTGGGGACTGGAACTTCAGAAGTCGCCACAGGACCTAAGAAATCCGAAGAGGGGAGAAGCTGAGCCATCTGCAATGACAACACCACCGGTGGAGCCCTGCTGCAACGACCTTCCCACTTTCCCCACGACAAGAGAAGATCTTCTGCTGTAAGAGTCTTCTCCCTTTGAGCTGGTGGGGACAACCAGTTCACCATTCGCCTTCCAGGACGTCCCTTGGTCGAATCGCCTGTGCCAAGCACCCCGGCGGGCGGATAGCCAAGCTTCACTACTGTGACCGCGAATAACAGGAACGCACCTTTTAACCGACGAACTCCGCTGCTGGTCTCTTCCCTGGGCAGTGCAATGACTCCAAGTTTCCTCCTCGACAAGATCCTCTCTTCCCCTGGTCGAAACCACAAACTGGCCAGGAACAACTGCCACCGCTGGAGCTTTCTCACTCTTTAAGGTACTGTGTTCCGCCTGACCTCCCTTTCTGCGGATTGCTAAAGGTGTCCCTTAAATCCTTTGCTTTCCAATTGGGTTGGCCCCAGACCTTCTAACTTTACCTTTCGCATCAAACCAACCTCCTTTGAACATTTCTGTAAACAATTGAGTGCTTTTTAAACTGTGTGATCTTGGGCAGCTTTCGGCTTGCTCCATTTAAAGTGGGCCTGGCCTATGAACTTTGGCTCTACAGAAGACTCTGCATTCACTAACCTGCTGTGGTCTTATAAGAGTGTTGGGACCTGTTTTATTTTTATGACCTGCCTTTTTTCTCTCCCTTTAACTTAATTATTGGAGTACCAACTAAGTTACGCGCTCACATCTGTTTTACAAATAGTGGTGTTTTAACCTAGACTTGTCTAATAATTAGTAAGGGAGGTGTGTATACTTTATCTGACTGTGTTTGAACTTGCTTTGATTTAGAGTGCTTAGTATATTGCCTAAAGTGTGTTTTAAATAAATAATTATATACTTTTGATTCCAAGCTATGGTCAGTGTTTGCTTGCTCTACTGTGTTTTTAACCCTATTGTGTATCCTCTGTACACTGTCCTACTCATCTTGAGAGAGGTCTGACTGCTCAGCCACAGCTACCAGGTAAATCTGGGTGGTACAGACTGCTACCAATTGGGTTTACTGCTTACTCCTGTAGTCTTCATCTTCTTACAGTGTTCCCCAAGGGAACTGCACAGGATTCTGCCTAACAGAAGGCCCACTAAATATTTGACCTGACTGCGTCTTTGAACTTGATAAGGCCCAGATCATGTACTCATGATCAAGGATTTTGCAAATATGTATGAGATAAGAATGTCCCACTGCCTTCTTTGGTGCTCCCCAAGGGCTCCAATCAAACATTGGACAGTTGCCAAGAATCTCTCACTCAGACCAACTGATTGTGGGAGAAAGTTGAGTGACTAATCTTAAGCCACTTCATCTTACTTCCACAGAGTCTGGCTAGAACTGAACTTGAAGATGCTGTCTGGATCAGGCACAACTTCTTGAAGGGAGCTACACCTAGTACAAATGTCCAGTAAAGCTTTAACAACTGACTTGGCAGTTGTTATTTGATGTGGTTTGGCATCAGGATATCTGGTGGTGTGATCAGCAACCACTAAGTAATTACTATTGCCAGAGGATGTAAAAAGAGTCAAAGGTCTGACAAAGTTGGGCCTTGTCTCTGCAAAGGATGGATCCACTACTGCTAGTGGAGCCTGGGGATTCTGAATTCCTGTTCCACTTCTGTCAGATTGCTGACAAGAAATGAAACTCCTGCAGTGGGTTTCTTCTGGGACCCCCATCAGGGGACAGCACAATTGCATGGGTGACCACACTCGAGTTACCCTGAGGTCAGGATGAACTGCAAGTGGAACATCATGCACCAACTGCAGGAGGTAGGGCCACACATATCCTGAGGAACCACCAGCCTATCCTGGGCTCCTCTTGTGTGTTCTGTGGGGTAACACGCTGGTAACCCACCTTCCTGTTGGATCCTTTTCTCCACAGGAGATTTACCCTCCAATTGGAAGCAGGCTTTAATCCGTAGGCTTTTTAGTGGTGGATTCTTCTGATGGCCCTTACTAATCTCTACCTTATGGACCTTCCCTTCTGCAAGCAAGCTTAGCAGTTCAGGAGACCCATAAGAAAGGAGTGTTTCTGGCAATCCCTCTTCAATGTCAGGTTCAGGGACTTGGCCAACTAGCACAACCTCAGTTGTAGGTAGGGAAGGGGAATATTTTCTTTTCCTCTGCCTCTGTTTTCTTTCTCTTCTAGCCTTAGGTTTCCCTTTCAGCTTAGGCTTCCCCTTAGACTTGGCCTAGGCAGCCTGATCTTGAGACCTAGTGCTTGAAGAGTCTGCAGAGTGTCTCTCAGGACTTAAGTCTTGGAGTCTGATCTCTGACTGAACTCTTTTAGGAACTCTTCTCCTTACACAGACAGATGCCCTATCCACTTCATTATTCACAGCTACGACAAGCATTACTGGGAAGTTGAGAGAGGGCCCTACAGTCAACTGAGTAGTGCCTAAAGGAGCTCTGACAAGAGCCTCTGTGTTTATTACATTGGAATCTATCACAGTTGGACTGGGCCCAGTGTTCCTAATAATAGAGACATTTATATCTTCTAACAGTACACTATCCTCAGGAAAATAATTTTGGGAATTAACAGGTATGTGAGCTGAAGCTCCATCATTGCTATGGTCCAAGGAAACTCTACTTCAGATCCTTCATCATTGGAAAAGGCATCTAAACAGAAGGACACCCCTGTGATAATCTCATCATCTTCATGAGAAAAAGCCAGATTCACTGAGTGGACCCCCAAGGTCTTACCCTTACATTTGAGGTCCCGCTTCACGTGGACATTTGCTCCATAGGTTATACAAGACCCACTGGATCTATGAATACAGGGTGGCTTAGAGTAGCCACTCTCATGCTTGCGATAGTTAGTACAACTACCCTTTCCATGCTCACGTGAATGATCCCCTTCCTTAAACATTTTGTGGGCCTTATGTGAGGAAGTTCCATCAGAAGTTCCACCCTCTTTCTCTTTTTGCTTCTTCCCCTCCTTCTGTTTACCAGAAGCAGGTTTGTTCTTATGGGACACTACGTGACAACTATAGGTCAGCATCAATGGCCAGTTTCTTAGGATCTAACTCCTTAGAATCTGCCAAGTGCGGTTTCAGCTCAGAGGAATAGGAGTAAAAATGTGTTCCAGCATGACCAAATTAATCATGCCTTCAAAAGTGGTTACTTTAGAACACTCTACCTAGCCACTCGGGTTGTTCATGGAAATCAGTTACAAAACACACCCAAGTATTACTTTCTTTCTTTTTATAATTTCTAAACCTCTTTTTTAGGTAGGAGTTTCCCAAAGTTTAGCAAAGTATTTTCTGTCAGCTTTTGGAAATTCCATAATGGCCCTGCAACAAGAATGGGGTAGTCTGCTGATCAACGATACAATCCTTATCGGACTTGCCCACCTCTTGCACTTCACAAGCATACTCAAAGTTTGTTAGCCAATCTATAATGTCATTCTTCTCATAAGTGACATATTTACAATAAGACCAACTAGACCCAGGGCCACAGAGTGCCACTGGAGAAACGTTTTTATAGCACTTAATTTCAATTTACTTGTCAGTTATTTTAAATTAAAGTTTGTTTTGTTTCTCAGAGTATGGTTAATCGACAACAATGCATGAGAGATTTAGAGCTGTTAGCAGTTATTGCACTCTGACTGCTGATGTTTTTGCTGGCTGAACTTGTATATATGCTTGATATTTACAAAAGCTTTGTTAGGGTGACTTGTTTAAAAGAAAACAAAGGGAAATGTATACCAAATCCAGCGTGCATTATGAGTCTTTGGTGACATTCAGCTGCACGCTCAGTGCTAGCAGGAGAAGAACTGCAAAGTATGCCACACAATGCATAATAGTTAAACCTTTACATGAATTAGATTTTGCACAGAAGGTCCGACTTTTACTATAAAATAGAACCTCAACGACAGTAGGAAATCTAAATCTATAAACCACAAATGTCAAAATGTTCCTTTGTATTGCACAGTGTAATGCCCTCAAAGGAGTACAACAATTTTAAATGACCAGAAACGCAAGCTGGCCAGAACCATAGCCTAAACCATGCCCACAAAAGGTAATGTGCTAGAACGCCCAATTCATTACTCAGTTTTACTCTTGGGTTGTTGGTATTTTGGACACTGAAACAAACAGCAATGATGTACACAGTAACTACTACTGAATTTGTCATAAAATCTACCTGCACCGTGCAACTACAAGGAATGCTGTTGCTTCCCACGCATGAATGTTCAGGGTCACCATTAATGATTACCCCACCGTGAGAATGCTCAGCCAAAGGTTCCAAGCAACTTTTCTAACTATCTTTACCCCAATTAGGCGTTTATTTCAGGCAGAGTTTATAAATGTTGCTTGTGATTTTGTCATCTATTAATAGCATTCCAGCCCAAGAGATTGGAGGTCCACGGGCTGCAGCAGGTGGTAACTTGACTTATGCCCTTTATGCCCCATGCTAAGACCATTGCTATAACAATGAGAAGGAGGTTTGGATCTTTTTAATTAGCATTTTTTAAAGATGTGCCTGAACCACCTGCCTATATTTCATGTGTAAACTATAACATTTCACAAGACTGCATGTCATGTAGAAATGTAGTTCTGTTTCCCGAAACATTCCTTTTACCGACCATTCAAGGTGCTGTTCATGGGGTGACAGCAGGCAAATAGGGAGAAAACCGATATTAGCATTGAAACCAACATTTCTCCTTCAAACCCTCCCTCATTTGTGTCCAGTTGGCGGACAGCTTATGTTCTGAGGGCTTCCTCTTAAAGATTGTTCACTGAACTAACTGGAAGTAGGCAGACAGGCTCAATAAGTACCTCTAGTGCGCTCAACTTTAGAACACACTGCCTTCTCCAAATCCTGAATAGCAGTTACCTGAAAACAAACTTTCAACTAACATAGCATAGCATAGAAGAGTACAGGCTTGAACTGAGTAGAAGCACTAACTTTCTAAACCCAGCCCTCACCCTTAAAACGCCCTTATGTTGTTAAGGAGTCAAAATGGGACACTATGGTGGGGAAGGGGTGTAGTCTGTTGAAGGGTCAAAATCTGGTGAAGGTGCAGATTCTGGCAGAGGTGGAGTACGGATGTGGAGAGGGGGGCGCATACACTTAGTTGTGCCAAGGGCAACAGAAAGCCCAAATATGACACTGCTTCTCATCATACATACTGAGCAGATCCTTTGGAAATCTAGGATGAGAAGAGGATCCAGAACCGCTTTCAGAACTCCTGAAGCAATCATGAGATCCCTGCAGCCTTGCAAGCGCCAACTGATGATCCCTATCCTTCTGTTTTCCTACCCTATCAAATTCCAGCTTGGCCATGTAGAACTCAAGCTCTTTCTGCCAGAGTTTGAGCTTTTCCTCCTTAAGCTCTCATATGATCTCAGCCTCAGTATTTATCAAGGAAACAGTAGAATCACCCTCCTCCCCCTCCCACTTAACAGAGGCAGTTACAATAGGCCCATTACTGCTGCTGGGGAAGCCTGAGCACCTCCTGAATCACCCTTGACAGGTAAAGGAACTATCCTCCTTTCCGGATTACCAAACATTCTCTGTATTAGATCAGACTTGTTTCCAGAGGATGGCAGTCCTCTATCCACACAGAATGTCTTCAAGTGATTAACTTTCAAAGCACTAAGAGAGGACATGGTGACTATTTCCATACTTTAAACATGAGCAGGTGACGATCTATTACTTGTAGGTTCAAATCACAGTGTTCTGTGTAAGTACAATTAGGATACACCACCAGTGGGCAACACTGTTGTGACACTGGAATTGCTTTAGTGGGACATGTCCTCCCTGTCCTTATCCTACTGCATGTCTGATGTGTGTTTTTCTGTATGTTTTCTGCACATGAGTCCAATTTAGACCCCTGGTAGTGCAGCTCTTCATATTTATCTTTGGTGAACATGACCCATGAGATACCCCTATGGCACCCATGGGTAGGGGTCACCCTTGCTACCCCTAGTGTGTGTTTTTGGGCACCTGTGTGCTGCCCAACGGAGCAGGGTATGGGCTCGTGGCAGCTACATGCTGATTTTGCAGTGGCTCTGGGTCTCCTTTTTGGGACACTGAGGCCCTGACATAGGAATCAATTGATTCTGAACAAAGGCAAGATGGCCATTGTAAGCCTCATAACATTGTGCCTTTTCCTCTTGTTTCTCAAAGTCCTGAAAAGCCATGTCTCTGTCCCCCTTCCCTCTGATTCGATGTTGGGTGGAAGGACCATACATGGCTCTGGGGCTGCCCTCTACTAAACTGCTTTTTTTGGGTACACTCTAGGGGTTGGACTTGACTGAATGGTAGAGGAGTCAACTCACATTCTGTGTTGTGGGTGACTGATTCTGGCTGTGTATCACAATGCCTGTGGTCCTGCCTGAGCCAGCCATGTATGAAAGTGAGTTAATGCAGTGTATGCTCTGAAAGGCTGGGAGTTGTCTCCAATTCACATCCACTATTTTGGGTGTCTGGTTTTGGGAGAATGGACTGAATGCCTGTGAGCCTGAGTGGGTACTGCATCAATGCACTAGTGGTTGATTGGCTGGCTGAGCTTAGCGCATCCTGAGTGAATGGGGAATTTGTGTATATCAGAAGACGTCTCACTTACCTGTGTGTCAGAAGCTTGGAGTTCTCCTGGAAGCCTGTATCCTGAATCCGGCTGGAGGAAGAAGTTCGGCTGTTGCAACTCTTCATCAAATCGAAAGGCTGCTGTGCTGATTGAAGGACTGATGAGAGTTGCCGCCTGCAGACTAGTGCCTGCTGGTAGGGTTCCCGCCACTTCGCATCGAAGAACGAGCCTCGAGGGTCCAGACTGGATATCAGCCTGCAGGGCAGTCCATTGCTCGAGTCCAACACATCAGAAGCCAACCTGTCATCCGTGCTGCTGCTGCAGCACCAAAGTACTGAACGGGGAAAACCACGAATCAACAAACCCTGCCACCTATTTCTGTCA
Source organism: Ambystoma mexicanum (assembly GCF_040938575.1). Taxonomy (NCBI): domain Eukaryota; kingdom Metazoa; phylum Chordata; class Amphibia; order Caudata; family Ambystomatidae; genus Ambystoma; species Ambystoma mexicanum. The sequence continues at coordinate 589,929,783 of NC_090923.1, read as the reverse complement.
CTGTACCGCCGCCAACGAAGGCCATCAAAGGAAACCAAAGGACTCATCCTCACCTTTCAAGCTTTGTCGAGGTCCACAGTGAGTTTCTTCTTTGTGGGACACCCACAACTGGCACAATAACCCGACCAAGGAGATCACCACGAAAGACCATCACTGCTGCCTTCCCGACACTGCTTGGTTCCCTTCTCCTGCTTGACAGCAATCACCCAGTGACGTATTCCTCTAGGGTGAGTCCATTCTCGAGGGGCATCGTTGAGTAAAGCTGAGAGACTCCACCACTTTGCCTTCCAGGGCGCCCAAGGTACTGTGACGAGGAAGACGGACAACACAAGGGTAGAGGACTAGTCCTTAGGCCGGCTCACTTGCTGCTTACCAGGTACTTGGTGGGTGGTAGGACCTGTAGAGGCAAGAACAGACAATTAATGAACAGATAAGGCCTGGACATTAATATAAAGGCAAAATATAACTTACCTTTTATTGCAGGTTGCGCAGGTGGGCGGATACCCACATAGTGTTGCCTTTTGACCCTAGAAAGCATTTGAGGTTCAAACAGTGCCTAGTAATTTTAGTGCATTTTATGACATATACCAGTTGTGCATTATTGCTGAATCTAGGAATAACTGTGGTATCTCCTAGTTCTGTAAATATTGATGTTGATTGTTGGAGAAGTTTCCGTGAGTACAAATTAAAAGTTACTCAACGTAGTTACTAGAGCACTCATAGTCCTAAGTCACCTTTTCTCCATCCTTGTGGGTGCCCCGCAGCACCAGACGCCCACCAACGGTACAAGAACGTTTTGGCAGTGACAAAAGTGAGCTTCCCCTTTAAATTTTGCATAGCGCGTGGGAGCACGGACCTCGGAATAGGCACGCCCACTAGCCATGTTCCCTGGCGCCTCAGTCCCCTTTTGACACATCGGACACTTGTAAACCTGGCTGTACCGACATGTAGGCCCCAGGCGTACTATCGGGCGACGGTGGGTGGGACGTATAGAGGAAAGGGGAATTAGGACTATGAGTACTCTAGTCACTACGGTGAGTAACTTATTACTCATGCGTCCCGTCCCCTTTCTTCCATCCTTGTGGGTAATTCCACTGAAAACCATTGAACTGGGTGGCGAATGAGAGCCTAACTAGAGGCAAATTGGTTCCTGAGAACAGCCTGTCCAAACGTTGCGTTCCTCCTGGAACTGGTATGCAGGAAAGAGCAGTGCCTGCATAAAGCCGAGGGCGTGGCCCAAGTCGCAGCCTTGCTGATAGCCTCCCATGAGGAGTTTCTCCGAAGAGCTACAGCCATAGCTTTAGCTCTCACGACATGCGCATGTATACCCAGGAGGCACCTTTCTGGCCATGGCTGTGTATGCCGCTGAAAAGGCCAGAACCATCCACCAAGCAACGAAAGCTTTGGACGCCCGAGAACCTGGGGCTGAGCCACCAAATGTGCCAAACAGCGCCTCTGTCCTCCTGAGATGTTTTGTCTGTGAGAGGTAGAACTTGATCACCCTCTGTAGACCTAAGGAATGCAGAGACCGGTCTGCATCTGATTGAGTATTAGGAAAGAAGACCGGCAAGCAGATCTCCTTATTCAGATGAAAGGGGGAGACCACCTTTGGCAAGAAATTGGGGTGCGTCCTCAGGACTTCTTTGTCATTGTGAAAAACAGTAAAAGGTTGACATGCTGACCGGCCTGCAGCTTGCTGATCCTATGTGCTGAGGTGAGCGCCACCAGCAGGACTGTCTTTAGAGTTGTCCATTTTGAGATCCACTAAAGGCAGTGGCTCGAACGGTTTCCATTGACAACAGCCGATTGCACCACGTCCAGGTCCCAGATTGTGACAAGCCCTTGAGGTGTGCCTTGACCAACGGGTTTGCTGCCAAAAAAACTTCATCTTCCGAATTGTCGAAGGCCGCTAAGAAAGTTTGGCACGTATCAACCTGGGCCAGAGAATGGGCCAAGAACGAGAGGAAATCGCCCAAGGACCAAGAGAGAGGATCCACCCCCTTCTCCCGTACACATTGACAGAACATGGTCTACTTATTTTTGTATTAAGAGTAGGTGGGACGACTTCCTAGCCTTTTTGTATAAAGTTCTAACTATCAGCCAAGCTGGCTTAAGGCCCAGCTGCTCAGACGCAAGCCTGAGAGGGCTAGTTTGCCCGAATTTGGGTGTTCCACCACTCCCTGCTGCTGCGTGAGAAAACTCCAGCTGAGGATTGACAGAGGGACCGGCCGTTGTGACCTGAGCTGTAGGAGATTCAAAAACCAGAGCCTCGACAGCCATTGAGGAGCGTGAGGGGACCGAAATTTGAGGCGGATAACTTTTTGATGATTTCTCAAAATCTGCCATTTTATTACATTATAAGTTTCAATAAACCCCTCACTATCCCTACCCTGACGGGATTTCCCTGCCTACCATAAAACTAAAGGAAACACTAATAAAGGATATCTGGCCCTCACACATACAAAACACAAGAAAATATATGGCAATTCACAACATCAGCAATTGCATGTATAATGCATTCACAGTCTTTCTGTATAACCTGGGTGAACCCCCTTTCCCAGGTTGCAAGTTAGATTAAGTTCCAATGTTCAACAAAAAGAAACAAGGCAATCCGGCCAACAAAGTTACAACACAGTTCTTGGCTACTTCACTTTGTTAAAAGAAAGTTCTGTTAAACCAATCTTCAATCAAAAAAACAATTCTTCTTCTTCTTCCTTGAATAATAATTTCCACTTCATCAAATAGCATCCATACATTTCTTGGTCAAGATGCTTTTCTACAATGTATGAATCTCAAAGAAAAAACAATTCCTTGTCAGATTCAAAGAAATACAGCTTCTGGTAAGGGTTATAGAAACCTATCTTTTTGTCAAAGATTAAAAAAATACAGCTTTTTATAAGCTCTTGTCAGTTCTCTCTTCATAGCACCATAATCACAGTTTATATCTTTGTCAGGATGACTTCTTAGCACCGCTGCTTCCACCTGGTTGACTCATCTCAGGTTCACTTCTACAAGGATTCACCATGCAGATCTACTCGCCTGCCCGCTAGTGTTCCACACTCGACAGTGCTTCTGAAGTTAAACATCTACTGACAACCAAAAACTTTACCATAGCTTCAGCAGTTTGCAACTTTGTGACTTGCCACAACTTTTCAGAAAAGACAATATTCATTCTTTTTCTGACTATTCATCTTCCAGAAGGGCATCCTCTTTGCTACTGTTGTCTTTCTGCAACATCAATGTGACTTTCAACAACTTTACAAAAATGACAAGGTTCACTTTAGGGTATACAGTTCTTTTGCCCCAAGGTTTTTTCGTCGCGGGACTTTTCATCGCCGTTTTTTATCGAAAAAAATCATCTTTTTTTGGGGGGGGGGGGGTTAAAAATTTAATATTTGTGGATGAAGGAATAATTAAAAAAAAAAAGAAAAACAATATTTTTTTTTAAAAAAAAAACGGCGATGAAAAGTCCTGCAAAGAAAAATCCTGTGGCAAAATAACATAGAACCCACTTTAGTTCCCCTTAACACTTTAAAGTAAGCAAGACAATCTTCTTCTGAACATTCACCTTCCAAAAGGGTAGACTCTTTGACAATCTTGTCTTCCTGCAACACCAAGCTTTTAACAATGCTTCTCTTCCGTTCCTCCTGTTGACTTTGGCAATGTGAGTTTTTATACCAGCATGTAGAGTACAATAATAATCAACAAGCTTCACCCTTTTACAACCTTGCTTTCACCCACTTTCGTCCTGCCAACTACAGCTGTTTAATTGTATGCCTTGCTGTTAGTGTCTTTTGGCTCCGGACAAAACTTGTACAGTTCATTAGGCTTTGGCAAAGCTTACAACACTCTTGGTTTGGAACAATGCTTGCACCACTATTGGCATTGGGTAATGCTTGTTCTACTCTTGACTTTGGGAAATGCTTCCAACTCTCTTGGTTCAGTCAATTTGCTACAGTGCTACAATATTCTTCTGCTTTATAAATTATCCTTTTAGTAAGCCTTCACTTTCAGAATCATCTTTAAGCAGACGCTATTAGTATGTCAGCTTCTTTCAATAGTTTAATATTTAATTAAAACTATTCCGGCAGTTTGACTTCTACACGAATGCTCCTTTGATCAACTTCATAGTTCAACAATTGTGTTTGCATCGCTTTTACTTATGCTACTTTTGTTGCATTTCATTGTCTGGCAATTAATGGTCGGTTTACAACTCACACGGAGGTGATTCCCCTTGGCTACAGTTGCCTGCCTTTGTTTGCGCAAGGGATCAGAATGCTCAGTAATACTCACCCACTTCTGTCTTCGTTCACTTCACTTTCTGCGGTACTGCTTCTGGCTTCTTTGAAAATACACACTACTTCAGTGAAGGTGCCTTTGTTCCTGGCACGCAGTCACAGAGCTTGTCCCGCTCCTGGGACCCTCGGCTGCACACCAACTTCCAGCCACGGTCTCCGGCACGCTTCCTGCTGCCAATCTCTGCAATCAGGTTCACATGTGGAAAAGCAGCCTTCCTTCACGCTTTCCGCTGCACAACTTTTGTTCTTCCGATTCAGTGGTAAAAAAACCCTCTCTCAGGTCTGGCAGCTGAAACATGCTTCACTCTGGTGCCGGCACCCTCTCTTTCCACCAACTTCTACTTGGACTACACCAGCAACATGCTCCCCTTCTGCTGCCGCTATAGCTGCTACTACTACTCCAGCTCCACCTCCATCTAAATGGACTGCACCTGAGGGGACCCTTTCAGCCTGTCTCCCTCAGATGTGAGTCATTATGCTTAACAAGCTGACCACTCCTGCAGTATTGCTCTTGAGCCCTCTTCCTCCTCCCAGTACTTAGGGAATTGTGGGACTTGTAGTCCCAAACGACAGAATTAGGCTTTTTGGTCAGCTTTCTTTTTTTAAATGCGGTTTACTTCTCCTGAATGTATTTAAGTAAAGATCACAAGAGTTCACTTGAAAAGGAGAAGGCAGTTTGTTTAAGCCATTGTTTATAGGTTTCCTTTCACTGTACCTCTGGGAGTTAGGGGGACTTTTAACTTTCGAATCTCAAATGGTCTTTCCTTTCTTAGACTGTTTAGGGATATTACTTTTACCCACATACAAGAGGTTCAGTGTGTGTTTTAGGTACATCATAAAGACAGTAAACCATTACATGCCTTGGTAAATGTAAAAGGTTCTTCCCTTTTAAGGACAAATACTGTGTCTCATCCCACAGGATCGCCTCATCACCCTGCAACTTGTTTCCTCCCAGGTGATCCCAGGGGTCCTCCCGCAAAACACCACCCCCAAGGTCAGGATCAGGAATCGTCTGCCTTTCCCTGGCCACCTGGGAGGAGACTTTAGGCAGGGGTTTAGTAAGGGATCCGCGGGATTCATCACAGGACCCATCAGGAGCAGCCTGCAGCCCACAGAAGTTCTGAACTTGCAGAGGGTCCTTTAGAGTAAAGGAGGGGGAGGGAAGGCATACCAGCTGTGGCTGCTCCAACATGGTTGGAACGCATCACCCAAAGAGCCTGGGCCTGCCCCACTCATGATGCCAATAGGGGGCACTTGTAATTGTCCTGCGATGCAATGAGGTTGATGCCTGGGCAGCCCCACCTGTGGAAGAGAGCAGTCAAGGAGCTGCTGTTAAACTCCCATTCGTAGGTGTTGGAACCCAACTAGCTCATTCGGTCTGCTTCCGCGTTGCTGTCCCCCAGGAGATGTACGGCTTTGATGCAAACCCCTTGGGACAGAGCCCATTCCCAGATGGTGACAGCCTCCATGCAGAGCACCCTCGATCTGGTTCCACCCTGTTTGTTCAGACAGAACATTGTCATCAAATTGATGGCTCTGACCAAGACAGCCTTGCCCCCGATTAGGGGAAGAAAGGCTCTGAAAGCCAAGCCCACAGCCCTGAGTTCGAGCAGATTTATATGGGAGCTGGACTCCGCCTTGTACCACGAACCATGAAAGGAATGAGTTTCCAGGGTGCCCCCCCCCTGCCCTCGAGGGACGAGTCTGTGGTCACCACTAGAGAGGGCTCTGCAGGAGCGGTCCGAGCACCTACCAAAACATTGCTGTGAAGGAGACACCAATGCAAATCCATGTGAAATGTAGGTGGAATGAACAGGCTGCCTGCGAACCTGTTTCCTGGTCCCAAGAAGATGCCAAATGAAGCTGAATGCGTCTCATTTTGAGTCTGGCGTGTTGGACCCTCAGTAGACACAAGGCCATGAGACCAAGCAAGTGCTAAAACCACCACGCTGAAGTTGAAGAGTTGAGCAGGAAATGGCACATCGACCTTGTGAGGAGACTTCAACCTTTCTGGAGTACGGAAGACTCTCTGCACTACTGTATCCCAGCTGACTCCCAGAAAAAGGCGGGACTGCGAGGGGTGAAGCTGGGACTTCTTCAGGTTGAGGGAGAAACCCAACAGGTACAGTACGTCCTACTAGACTCTGGCAAGAGTGAAATGGTCCCCATCCTGTGAGCTAGACCTAGCCAGTCGTCCAGATAAGGATACAGATCATGGCCTTCCAGTCTGACGCCCGCCACTGCGTTCATAATTTTGGTGAAAATGCAGTGGGCGGAGTTGAGGTCAAACATCAGCAGCTTGTATTGGAAATGATGCATCATGACAGTAAACCGCAGACATTTCTTGTGCGACTGAAAGATGGGGACATGCAGATACAGACATTTTAGGTATAAGGAACACATCCAGTCTCCTGCACAAAGTAACTACGCTATCTGAGCGGGCGTAATCATCATGAAGCGTTCGAGGGGTAGAGAGAGATTGAGGAAAGACAGATCCAGGACTACCCTCAGGCGCGCCTGGTTGTTTTTGGGTATTGCAAACCTTCTAGAATAATAACCAGAGCCGCTCTCCAGAGGCGGCACTGGCTAGACCGCTTGCATTTCCAAACTTGCAAGATCTCCCTCATCAAGGGGGGAGGACCAATCTGCTGTAGCGGTGGGGACCAAGGGGGAGAGGAAGGAAGAGAAAGACTGAATTCCATTGAAACCACAGAGAGGATCCAGAAATTTGAGTAAAGACTCTTCCAGATGTTTACAAACAGAGCCAACCAACCCCCAACAGGAGTGCTGTGCTTTCCAACCTGAACATCATTGTTTTCTACTGTCAAGGCTGGTATGGGGGAGGGAGAGCAAAACAAATACCTTGTGGTGCGTTGCTGCTTCCTCCTGTGGGAACTGGGAGATCTGTCCAGTTGGTGGGTCTTCCTATCATGAAAACCCCTGAATCTGCCAAAAGCTCTCGGCATGTGGTCAGACCTGCCTTGACACTGCAAGAAGGGCTTTGGATCATGTTTGGTTAGAATCGCTAGAGACTAGGCCGTTTGAGTAGATGTCCGTAGAGAGGTGGAACAGCTCCAAATCTTCAAAGGGGAGGTCAAAGATCCACTCCTGGACGTCTGACGAGAACCTTGTTGCATGCAACCAAGCGGTCGTCCGCATCTCCATCCCCATGCGCATTTGTAGGAGACTGTGGACTTCACGAGGTCCAGCAAGACTGTCCTCGCCTCCACTAAATACGCCGTGAAGGCTGCTTGCCTGTCCAGAGGTAAGTCTAAGAGGAAATAGCCAATCTTCCTCCACAACTTTTGCTTAGTTGCGGAGAGCAGAGCGTTGGCCTGCCTCAGGTGAAGACCTGCGTTGGGGTATACCTCCTGCGAAGAACTCCAGCAGCTTGTCCTCTTTAGGAAAACGGCTAGTTGCGGAAGCAACCACCAAGTTGCCAGAGGGTTTGCAATAAAGGGAGGCCGCCACCATTACTGAGGAATATAGCTGAGGATGCGCTGCGAGCAGCACCTGATCGCCCTCTGTTTCCTGAAGCGGCTGTCCAGCTTTTTGTTAAATTGGGAATTGGCCCCCCCCCCGCTATTCCCAGACCTCCTTTGCCAGAGTAAGGACATCCGTCTGGAGAGGGATGCCTGATCTACTGTCCAATCTGAGGGCTAGCACCTCCGCTAGAACCCCTGGCTCCTGTTGATCCTGCTCTGGTTGCAGAACTCCCAGAAGCTCGGCCAGGCTCTGGTGCCGGTAATGAAACATCTTGACTGAGGCGGATGATTCATCCACCTCAGTGTTGTCATCTGTGTCGTCCTGCACCTTTGGGGTTGGGGGGCACAGGAGGAGAGTACCCATGGTGTCAGGATGCGGAACCCGAGTGACCCACTGTAATTCAATGCCCTGTGGAACCGGAGCAAGGATCGGCGGGATCTGTGGGGGCGGAGGAGACTAGGTGAGTGGTGGAGATGGAAAAATTACCTTACTGTTATGTTCTTTTTACAGATTCTTCTCCCAAAGATTCCTCATTTTGAAAGATATCCATCTTCCAGCTCTGCGGCTCATACGTTTTCTTGACAGGGGCCGTAGTGGACCTCGACTCGGCCGTTGGTCCGTCTTGCGCGGTGGTCTATCATCGGCTCCGGAAGTGACATCAGGCGCCATACATATACCATGTCACTATGCCCCATGCTTCAGTTCCTCCCACTTATTACCCGAGCCCAAATGCTGCATAGGAAAACGTAAGGAGGCTAACCAGCCTTAAAAAACACTATGGAATAGAAACCAACATGTTAAAAACATTCCAATTAGAAAACAATTGTTTTTTTATTTGGATTTTAGTAACTGAGATGAACATCGCAAAGCCATACCCAACGCACTTCATGAAATCAGAAGCGAAGAGCCACAACCCTTTCTGAGTGGGGACGGCTGGGAGGCGTGATGAGGAATCTGGAGGAGAAGAATGCATAGAAAAAACATTACGGTAAGGTAATTTCTCCTTCAATGGATTGCTTTTCTCCCACAGATTCCTCATCTTGATAGACTCCCAAAGCAGTAAGCTAAAGGAGGAGGGCAGAAAGGATTACACAAGCAGGTTCTGCAAAACCACTCTGCCAAAACGTGCATCAGCCCTTAGTGCAATGTCCAACGCATAATGCTTTGTAAAAGTATGTAATGAAGACCACGTGGCAGCACGGCAAATGTCCCGGACAGGGCCGTGGAAGAAGAGACTCCCCTGATGTAAGGAGCCCTGATTCCCGGTGGGACTTCTTTTCCCACCGACTGGTAACACTCAGATGCGTAAAATGATTGAGCGTGAGATGGTTTGTTTAGTAATCGCAAGACCTTTGCGGGAAAGAGAATGGGCAACGAACAAGCGGTCAGTCTTCCTGAACTCCACTGTGCGGGCAACATAAAAACACAAGGCTCTTTTCGGATCAAGCGGGTGGAAGCGTTCTTCCTCCTTTGAGGGGTGAGGAGGGTAGAATACTGGCAAGTCAATAGACTGAAAGGTAGAATTGAAACAACCTGTGGATGGAACCCTGGTCTGACTAAGAGATATCTGCTTACTGAAGAAACGCAAAAAGGAAGGCAAAATGCCTGCAGCTCGCTAACCCTCCTGGCCGATGTGATGGCAATCAAAAAAGCCATCTTATAGGACAACACCCTAAGTGAACAAGAATGCATAGGCTCAAACGGTACCGCCTAAGAAAGGTGAGAACTAGGTTAAGGTCCCAATATGGAACAACAGGGAGTTGGCAGGAACTTGAGAAGGCCTTTCAGGAATTGGGCAATGACCGGAATGGTGAAGAAAGAACCTTGCTCCGGGGACCTTTTAAACACAGAACGGGCCGCCAAACACTCCTTGAATGTTGCCACCTGAAGGCCTGCAGAGACTAGTGACAGAAGGAACTCCATCACTGTTGAGGTGGGGCAAGAGATGGGATCAACCTTGCGCTCTCTACACCACGCCTCAAATGTTCTCCACCTGGACGCATACAAAGATTTTGCAGACTGTCTGCGTGCAGCCAGCAACACCTCAAGAATTCCTGGGAGAGGTCCCAGTCATCATATCTCATCCGCTCAAGAGCCAGGCATTTAGGTTGAGGGAATCCGGGGTCGGGTGCATTATCCGACCCTCCGACTGGGTGAGGCGATCCGGCCGCAAGGCAACCGGTGAGGTGGACAGATCCAAGAGGTTGGAGTATCACATTCTCCTCGCCCAATCTGGGGCGAGCAAGATCATGGTCGCTCGAAAACTCTTTAACCTCCTGAGAACCCACGGGATAACGGGGATCGGAGGGAACGCGTAATGGAGAGGGAATGTCCAATCCACCAGAAACGCATTCCCCGGTGCACTGTTCACTGGGAATTCCCTCGAGCAAAACTGTTCACACTTCCTGTTGGCTTCTGTGGCAAACACAGATCCACTGCTGGGCTACCCCAGATAGCGAAGACCTCTTCCAGACCGTGTTCTGCCTGCTCAGAGCATCCACCAAACCGTTATCTGCACCCGCCAGATGAACTGCCAAGACAGATTTCATTCTGCAGAGGGGACGGGAAAGCACTCCACCTTGCTTGTTCAGGTAGTGCATGGCCACAGTGTCCATCAGAATCCGGACATGCTTCCCCTTGAGCGATGGGGTGAAGGCCTTTAGGGCTAGCCTGATGGCTTGCAACTCCAGCATGTTGGTATTCCACCTGGCTTCTGACGCAGTCCAAATACCGTTCCCCTGCAAATCCTCGCAGTGAGCGCTCCAACCTTTCAAAGACACATCCATGACCACTCAGGTCTGAGGCCAAGGAGGCCAGCGGGTTCCCCCGCCATAAGATTCCTGCGTGTGCCCCACCAGCCGAGTCCACATACTACCTGCCTGGACACCCTGAGAGGATCCGAGAGAGCTCCCATATACTGAGACCACTGGTCTCCTAGGAGGCACTGAAGAGATCTGATGCGCAATCTGGCCTCTGGCACCAGGAATATGCAGGAGGGCATGAGGCCCAAAAGGCAGAGAAAAGAAGCGTGGTTCTGGAACAACTGAACCATCTGTTGTATGTTGTCGGCTCTCTCCTCGGTAGGGAAGGCTTTCCCTGCCCAAGTGTCTAGGACTGCCCCGATGAACTGGAGCGTTTGGACATGTGGAACTTCTTTAAGCAAGCAGAAGACCAGCTTGTGCAGTAGCCGACAGGTGTCTTCCAGGTGAGTCAAAACCTGTGCCGCTGACTTCCCCCGGATCAGCCAGTCATCCAGATACGGGAATATGTGGACTCGGGATCTCCTGAGGTGAGCCGCAACTATAGCCATGAGCTTGGTGAAGCCCCTTGGAGCTGAGGTCAACCCAAAGGGCAGCAATTTGAACTGATAGTGCTTGTCCCCAATGAGGAAACGCAGGAATTTTCTGTGCTTTTGATGTATGGGCACGTGGAAACAGGTATCCAGCAGGTCTATGGACAACAGCCAGTCCTGAAGCTCGAGAGCATGGAGAATTTCTCTCAATGTCACCATCCTGAATCGGTCTTTACTCAGGAACTTGTCTAGAGCCCTGAGGTCCAGAATGGGACGGAGACCTCCTCCTTTTTTTGGACCAGGAAATACTGGTAATACCAGCCTGTCCCTCTCTGATTGGGATGCAGCTTTTCCATGGCATTCTTCTACAACAGTGGTCTTAGTTCTTCCAGGAGCTCCTGCCCCCCTCGGACTGGTGAAGATGGGGATTTGTCCAGAGGTTTTCTTACAAATGGCTGACAATAACTGCACCGAATTAACTGCAGGGCCCAGGCATCTGAGGTTATCTCCTGCCACTAGATCCAATTCCCTGCCAAACGTCCACTAACCGGTACTTCGTGGGAGGGGAAGACCAAAACGGCTTTGATGGCGTTGTCACCCCAGCGCAGCTGCTGAACCTTAGAAGCTCATCTGGCTCCTTCTGGGAAGCGAAAATCGTCTCTGTCCTGCCTGGCTTGTGGGGGCTGAGCTTTCCTGCCATAAGGCACATAGTGTCTATAACCTCTGCTTCTAGAGGCAAAGCTGAAAGCAGGTTTAGCTGGAAGCGCAGCCAGACACAGCAACTTAGCAGCAATTTTAGACTGCTTACATTTCTCCCAAGAGTCATCCACCTTCTGTCAGAAGAGCATCTCCCCTCAAAAGGCATGTCTAGAAGGCGGTGTTGTACATTTGGGGAGAAGCCGGATGTTTTCAAATAGGCCTGCCTTCTCATGACTACTGCCGACACCATGGAGCGGCCAACACAGCCAGCAATATCCTGGCCTATTTGCAAGGACTGCTTGGCAGTTTCCATCCCATCCTCCACCAGCTGTATAAATCCATCCCGCATATGACCTTCTGGGACGTATTCTGCTGCATGCTCGACAGCCTTCCACAAACCGTAGGAGAATTTGGCGAAAATGCAAGCTTCGTTTGTCGCCTTGAGAGCCATGCTGCCAGAGGTAAAAACCTTCTTGGCCAAAGCGTCTATCCTTTTCACTTCCCTATCTGTAGGGAGATTTGACGTGAATGCTGTGGGCCTGGAGGATATAGTGGCAGCCTGAACTACCAGCCCTTACGGGGAAGGGGGTGTTGAGAGGAAGGAAGGGTCCCCTCTTGCGGCCTGTACTTCCTTGTGACATTGATACTCGCGGGGGGTAAAGTGAATGGATTTTGCCAGATGGAAGCCAAAGGGTCAGCTAAGGACTGAATGAAGGGCATGTTGTGCTCAATAGCTGGGCCCTCATCCAGGGTATCTGTAATGTCATATCCTTGATGGGGAGTAGTGGACGACTTGAGGCCGAGGGTGTCGACTACTTTCTCTGCTAACGTCCTTAACTTGACATGAGAGTGAGTGTAGGGTTGTTTTTGTTGCATCTCAGAGTCTGGAGATGTGTCCAACCCACTGTGATCTTGAAGGCCCTGAGCAAGTGCAACCGAATTGTCTCAGTCCTCGAAATAGTCGACACCACCTCATCCCACAAAGACCTCTCCGTACTCCTCGGCCTGATCGGTGCCGAAAAGTCTGTATCGAGTCGAAAAAGCTTGTCTGCGAGAACGGTTCAAAGGCGCAGACGTCGCTGGTTGACACAAAAGGGCTTTTCCTTTGGCTCCATAGATCTGGATGCCTACATAGAGGGCTTAGTTGCTTGTAGCAGAGCCTTAGATGTCGATGGATTCAGTGCTGATGGCTCAGATGGGCGCCGTGGGAGAGACTTCTAGAGGGCGATTTTGGTGCCTCTTGGGGCACAGAGTCCGAAAGCTCAGTTGGCGCAGAAGGCATAGACTTCCTGGCAAGCATGGGGTTGGAGATACCAAGCGCTGCTTTAGCTGGCAGGGCCTGCTGGTCAGGGTGGGAGCCGTGCTCAAAGCCGCCTGTTGCCGAAACATTTCTTTCTGAAAAGAATCCCACTTTCCGTGAGTGGTCAGACCCTTAGAGGGCTTACTTCGCTCTGAGGAAGAATCCAATTCCTGCCAATGTTGGTGCCACTTCTTCTGTGAGGAAGAGGATGAGGAATGGCTTCTGGAGTGGGAGCTCTTTCGTTTACTCGCGGTGCCGGCCCTCGTTGTGACAAATGATCTCCTCAGCCTCAGATGACCGAACAAGAAATCACGCTGGAGACTTCAGCGACGGTCGGCCCAGGGCCAGCTTACCTGCTCTTTCTCGCAGGGACTTGGGTTGCATCTGGCGCATGAAGTGCAGGCCTCCGTATGAGTGGAACCCGAACACCATAAACAGACATCGCGTGGGTCAGTCACCGACATTTTGGCCTTGCAATCGGAGCACCACTTGAAACCCGAGATCCGATGCGAAGACATATCGACGTGAATCGGAAAAAACTTAGTGAAACGTAGAGTAAAACTCGAGTAGTTTCCCGATGCAGCATGTGAGCGCATGGAAAAAAAGGAACTGAAGCATGGGGTGTAGTGACGTGCTTATGTATGACGCCTGACGTCACCTCCAGAGCCAGCGATCGACCACCACGCAAGACGGACGGATGATCGACGGTCGAGTCGATGTCCACTACATCCAGTCGAGAAAACCTCTGAGCAGCATAGCTGGAAGATAAATATCTATTAAGATGAGTAATCTGCGGGGGGGAAAGCAATCCAGTGAAGGGGGCAGCAGGGCCTGCACAGGGTGTGCATGATGGGGCTGCTGGGAACTGGGGGACCGGAATCCCTGGGGGCTGTGGTGGAGGCCCAAGTGGCGGTGGTCAAGGGGGTAGTGTATACAGGACAACATCCCTTATAAGGCTCTTTACGTGACCCGCCATTTTCTGCAACCTTATGAAGGTTAGGAACTGTTTGAAGAAACTATCCTCGCAAGCCGCTTAATTGTGACGAGGGGAGGAGGTGGTACCCGGCCCTCGGTAGCACTGGTCCCTCTGGCCGACTCATTGCTTCATAGGACCTGCAATGGGTATCCCAAAGGCTGACGTACCTCTGGGGTGAGCAGTCCCCTGTTGGCCAGTGCCACGTCCTGGGGAGAAAGGACTGCTGCTACCCTGCGAGTCCAGGAAACCTTATCTACGGGCCTGCTTCCAGTCACGTTGGCTCAGCCAAGTTCTTGGCTGACATTTTGTGACACAACACAGTGTCTTCAGGATGAATGCGCAGGAGTCTATCGTCTGGTGCAGTGTCCTCAACTGGCGCCACCGATGGTTGCTTGCGGCTGGGGACTGAAGGATTAGCGCCCACCTCGGAAGGGACTCCGGGATGCGACCCGCACTCAGTCGTGCAGCTGGTAGTTATTTTGCACCTGAAACCTACCTTGGAGACGGCTCCAGAAGGCCCCCGGCCCTCAGTGAAAGCACTGGTAGTCGGAGTGTAGTGTGACGACATCTCAGGCATACGCCTGGATCCAGAGCCCGAAGGCCCCTTGCACCCTGGTGCGGACGTAGAGCTTGATAGCACCTCAGAGGCTATTGAAAGGATTATTTCTGAATCTAAGAATAACTGTGGTACCACATAGTACTGTAAATATTGTGTTGATTGTTAGAGAAGAGTTTCCCCGAGTACAAAGTGAGCCTTATGTATATGTATATATTCACCTAACCCTAATCTTTATTTAATAAAATAACTGGTTTAGCACATAACATAGTGTATACACATTCCTTTGTGGGGTTTTGGAGATTCATTGTACCCAAGGACCAGCCTACATCACTTCCCTGTGAGTCTCAGCCTTGGTTGCTCGTCCATTGCTACCCTTTGAGAGCCATGGCAGGGGTGCCTCTACCCCAACCATAGTCGGTAGTATCAGAGGTAAACCCGCTCCAGTCTTTACAATTGGGGTACCCAAGACTTTATCCTCGCCACTGTAACACCATTTTTTAAAGATGGATTTCTCAAATCCGGCCTGGTGGCCAGATTTCACGAGGCCACCCTAGTTATGGTGAACAGGGGAACCCTGAGAGTTTATCCAAACCCAATCAAGTTAAGCATGGAGAATGGTCTTGGCTAAGTCTACAGAGTGGTGAGTAGGGTCAGGGGTCAACAATGAGTCCACACTGTGAAATACACAATGATTCTACTTAACAGGCAAGTACAAAAATACTATTGTATTTATTTATATAGCGCACCGAGCCCTGAGGCAACTGGGCACATTTCGTGGGTACATATAGCAGTGCATATTTACAGTTACAGGCGTATTAATTCACATAATTTACAACCATGGAAAATAGTAAATTAACACAGAATACAGTGTATATGCAGTATGGACAATTGGAAGAGTGAATATTCCAAGAGGAGATGGTGTGTAGAAACCGGCAGCGAAGTGGGTTAATTTTTGTTCAGAATGAGCCAGGATTTGGCCTTTGCGGAATTTGTGGATGGAGGGTTCTAACTGGATGTTAGGCCATTGTGCATGCCAGGTTTTGGCTGCGAGGACTGGAAAGCTTTTGCCCCCTGCTTTTTGCAGTTTGTACCGTGGTATGATGAGGTAGTTAGCGTGGTAAGATCTAGTTTGTCTTAATGAGGTGTGGAGTTTGAATTTGTCGCAGAGGTATTTAGGTGCTTGATTATGTATACGATTGTGTATGAGAGAGAGAGTCTTGAATTTTATTCTTTGGTTAATTGAGAGCCAGGGAACACTGCGTCTCAGCTCAGAGATGTGCAGTTTTCTAGGTAAGTTGGTAGCTGCTCTTAGTGCATTGTTTTGAGAGATCTGTAGTTTGTTTAGATTGTGCTGACTAGTGCCTAGGTAAAGTGCATTGCAGTAGTCTAGCTTGGTTAGTACAAGCGCCCTAGCCAGGGTGATGCAATTTTCAGTCATCTGGAAGGGTCTGCATGCGTTGATCAGCTTACACGTGTAAGCAGCAGTAGTGGATGCTGTATCATTGATTTGTTTGCCTAGCAAGATGGTGGAGTCGATGTACATACCTAGTGTTCTGATGTCTTTTGAGACTTTGATGTTGTTGCCGTCAATGTTGAGTGTTAAATTTGTTGTCCAGTTTATTAAGTCTGGCTTGGGTTCCCACTAGGAGAATCTCAGTCTTGTCGTCGTTGAGTTAGAGATTATGTTGTGCCATCCATGCTTGGATGATAAGGTAAATATCATTGAGTCGTTGTGAGTCTGTGTCGTGGTTGCCTGTGAAGTGTATGAGAATGTGTGTGGTGTCGGTGTAATTGGTGTAAGAGATGCCCAGGCGGTCAAGTTTGTCAAAAACAGGTCTTGTGAATATGTTGTGGAGTGTGGGGGAGATACAGAAGCCTTGAGGGACCCCACATGTGACAGTCGATGGGGGTGCAGAAGCAGAGAGTGCAAACACTCTGGTTGTTCTTTTGTTCAGAAATGACTGGATCCAGGCAGTGGCGTCATTGGAAAAGTGGGCTGCTGAGGTGAGGTGGTTAAAGAGGGTTTTATGGTCGACCAGGTCAAACGCCGCTGATAAATCTAGTAAGAGAAGGATGGCAAGGTTGCCTGAGTCCTTGATATTCTCAATTTGGGTTACTAGATCCATCAGGGCTGTTTCGGTGCCGTGTCTAGGTAGGAATCTGGATTGGCGTAGCCCTAGGAGGTTATTGCTTTCCATGTGGTGCTGGATCTGCATGTAGGCTGCTCTATCGATGATCTTCAGGAGGAAAGGTACAGTGGTGATGGGTCTGTAGTTGGAAGGGTTATTGGGATCGAGGGATGGTTTCTTGAGAAGTGGCATAACCCATGCGTCCTTGAGGTTTGAAGGGATAGTATTGGCCTTGAAGGAGGCGTTGATTAGAGAAGTGATAAACGGGGCAATCTCCTTCGCTATTTCTTTTAGGATAGGTGCAGGGCAGATGTCGCCCATGCATATGGAAGGTTTTAGGCTTAGTATTATTTCTTCTACTTCTTTGACGCAAAGTGGGGTGAATTTGAATAAGTTGGGTTGGGCAGGGAGTGGTGTGATTGTTGTAGGTGTGGGAGGACTGTTCGATAAGTTCGCTTTTTTTGTTTCAATTTTCCTTTGTAGGAGCTCAATTTTGTCTGACAATGCCTTTTGGATGTTCTGACACCAAGTGGCGTCCTTAGAGCAAGTAGTCGGAAAAGGGTGGGTGATTCTAATTCTCTGAGAATGTTAAACAATTGTTTGGTATTAGATATAGCGTTTTGAATACTGTCGTCATAAGAGTTCGATTTGGCTAAGAAAATGGCAGATTTGTAAGTAGCAGAGGCTGCTAGGAAGTTTTCTATATTTATTATAGACCACAAAGCACACCAGGAAAATTAATCAAGCAGGTAGTATCACACAACCCTCTAAATATAAAACATATATGTAGTCCGCTTTGGTTATGACAATGAACACAATTCTACTATACATCAGAAAGGATGGTAAGTGCTTAAGCAATTGGATAACCAGTCCATAGGAATAGAAGCTCTGACTAACAGTCCAACCCTAAGTTGAATGGAGCCTTGTGCCCAAAAGTACACGAAGTTCCTTGAGGGGAGGGGACAAGTTAGGAAATGTTCCTGTGGGGATGAACAAGTTTCCAGAAGACTTCTCAGGACTTTTACAGTTAAGCGAAGTACTTTAACTATCTTTGAGAACTGATTTTTAAATAAATGTTTAAAAGCAAGAGAGTGGAATAAATCAAACTTCTTCAGAAACTTTTATAATGCGGGAAATGGGACCCGGGAAGTATTATGACTACTCACCGCCCGTACTCTGATTTTTCCAAAGGACTTGGCAGGTCGAATGGAAGTCACTGCAGATCCAGTAGAAGATGCTCAGGAAAGGCGTGTGGAAGGAAGTTTCCGGTCACGTCCAAGAGCTGGGTGCAACCCTTTACAGCAAAGGCATGCAGCATATACAGGAAAACATCCATTAAAAGTTCCTTTAGGTGACCCGCCATTTTCTGCAAACTCATGAGGGCTAGGAACTGTTTGAAGAAACGATCCTTGCAAGCCGCTTAATTGCGATGAGGGGGAGGAGGAGGTACCCAGCCCCCGGTAGCACTGGTCCTCCTGGCCGACTCATTGCTTCTTAGGACCTGGAATGGGTATCCCAAAGGCAGACGTACCCCTGGGCCGAGCAGTCCCCTGTTGGCCAGTGCCACCTCCTGGGGAGAAAGGACTCTTCTGGACACTACCAGAAGGAGAAATTAATAGTTACTCAACGTATTGACCAACATACTCCTAGTCCTTAGTCTACTTTCCTCCATAATGTATTGGCGGGCCTTCCCAGGGATGGGAGACGGAACCTTTTTACCAGAAAAAAACTTCTTCCCCTTTAAATGTAGAGGCGCGTGGTGGTGTGGTCCTGGGAGCATGTGTCATGATTCACCGGCCTTGGAAGTTATGGAATCAATGAGGAGAAACTGAGCCGTTTCACTCTCAGGTGGAAGTGTGTTTAGCATTCTAGTGTTTGCCAACTTGGTTCATGGCGTGTATAAGAACGCGTCAGGAAGAACCACTGATGCGCTGCAACCCTACTTTTCACTTCACTGGGTTTACACGCTGCGCGAGTGTTTCTTGCCTTACCTTCTGCAGTATCCTAATTTGTTTCCTCCTTCTTTTCCCCTGCCATTCCTCTGTCCCCTCTGCTTTCGTGCAGAGCTCTCCCGTTAGCTGTGTTCCTCCTGGAGCGCTTTCAGTTTGCCGTTTACTCAGGAGCCAAGCCAATTGCCACGTTCCTTGCGGTACTCCTTGCTCCTGGCCCACGGAGCTAACCCGGAAGTCGCATTCCACCCGGAGTGCTTTGGTTTCCACTTGACTTGGGTTACTGAACTGGTTACCGCATTACTTGCAGCGCTCCTTTACTTCATATTCACAGAGCTTGATTACCATCCGCCATCCTTACGGAGATTCTCAGCTGGACACTCTTTGTAGATCTCGGTCTACGAGGTATACTTTACACGAACACCAACATCCCCAGTGCTTGTTGGGAGTTGTAGTCTTCTTACCTGCCAGTCACAAAGACTAAGGAATCTCCACTGTTCCACCATCATCTACTCAGGAGCCTCCGGACATTCCTTTTCATTCAGGGTTTTTCTGCAAAGCTTTTCCCTGATTGTGGGGTGGGCTCTCTGGAGATCCCACTGCCGGGCAAATAGCTAGGAGGCAAGGTGGCCTCCAGAGGAGCTCGTCCTAAGATCTGCAATAAAAAGCCAGACAGTGCTTGGAGAGAGAGGAGAGAAATATCTACCGAAGAATCTTCAGATGACGTGACTACAGGTGAGGAGGAGGAGGAGGCCGGTGACAAGGGCATTGAACCGGTTTGTTCATCTTCAGTTTGTGAGAGTTTGCAACGCCATAACATGGCCAGCCTAGAACAATACCAAGAGTTAGTCAATGCCATATAAGGAAACAACGTGGAAGTACAGACTCTGAAAGCAGACCTTCCCCATTGTCTTTGCCATGTGGCAAATACGACGGCAATCCCAAAAAGAATAAAGGAATGTCTAGATGCCTTTCTGGTTTATTAAACATTCCGCCCTAAAACTTATGAGTAATATAGGGCTAAGGTTGGTTTCCTCATTTCCAATCTAGTGGGAAATGCTTGTGCGTGGGCTACCCAGTTAATAACAAATTACGATCCAGCCCTTAATGATTACGGACTGTTCATACAGCAATTCCACGCCAGGTTTGAAAGACCCGAGGTGTTATACACTTCCTATGAGAATCTCTTGGATAACAGACAAGGATCTTCAGATGTGCAAACCTACGTTTCCAACTTCCAGAGAATAGCACGGGAAACTGGATGGCCGGATTCTGCTAAACAGACACTATTCAGGAGAGGCCTGCATGAAGAGATAAAAGATGAGTTGGCTAGGATTGCCAGACCTACGACCTTTCAGGATTTGGTTTCTTTAGCTTTACAGATTGAATACCAGCTATCAGAACGACGAGCTGTAAGAAGGAAACCCAGCGCTCCCTGTCACCCCAGAGAAGACCTCACCAGTATCCCAGACTGACGAACCCATGCAAATTGGAACGGCCCGAGGACCGCTGACTGCTGCAGAAAGAAAACGCCGTAAGGACCTGAGCCTTTGTATGTATTGTGGGTCGGAGAAACACCTTCCGCGAGAATGTCTCGAGGTACCTCCCAGAAGGTCGGGAAACGATCGACACCAACCCTGAACAGGGACAAGGAAGGGGTTTCCACTGTTAATCCCTGTGTTACCACTCCACTGGTAACTTTGGACATCTCGCATCATTTGATGGTGTTTAAGGTGTTGTTAGAATGGAAGAAAGACCATGCGGTCAAATGTCTCGCTATGCCAGACTGTGGTGCTGCTGGCAACTTTATGGATGATCAGTGGGCCAAAGAGCAATTCATACCAAGAAGAGAGAAGTACCAACCGATCCCAGTAGAAGTTGTAGATGGTACGCCTTTGACTTCCAGTCCTATCATACAAGAAACTCACTAGGTTACTGTTGAGATGAATTCACACCAGAGGAAAAAACAGTTTTCGAGCTGATAAGAGCAGCCTATTTCCCGGTTATACTGGGAATGCCATGGCTCCGGAAACATAATCCAAATATTGATTGGGAGACCAACACGGTGGAGTTGCATTCTAAACTTTGTTTTCAATCCTGCCTTGGACATGAAAAGGAACAAACCCACCAAGGAGATTCAGTACCAGTAAGAAGTGTCTATTCTATACCACTAGTTTACCAAGAGTTTGAATACGAATGTATTGATGTACAACCCCGACCTTTACCACCTCACAGACCAGAAGACTGCAAGACTGAGATTTTACCAGGAGCTGTGGTACCGTTTGTTTGGAAGGATGTTTACATTGTCCCACCCGAAGAAAGAAGCATTACGGGAATATCTGACAATCTTCAAAATGGCCTTATTCGAGAATCGACCTCCTCAGTCGGAGCATCACTGTTCTTTAGTTCAAAGAAGGGAACAACGGAATTCAGACCCTGTATTGATTTCCGAGGTCTCAACAGCATGACCATCAGAGAAAGATACCCCATGCCTCTAATGAAGGACATTATGGAGGCGATGCAGGGAGCGAAATGGTTTACCAAACTCGACCTTAGAGGAGCACACCATTTGCTAAGGATACAAGAGGGGGACGAGTGGAAAACAGCTTTCAGAACGCCCGTAGGTCATTATGAGTACAGAGGGATGCCATTCGGTTTGGTCAATGCCCCAGCCCAGTTTGAGAGGTTTATGGACAAAGTGTTTGCATATCCACTTTTTTCTTCAGTGGTGGTATATTTGGAAGATATCCCGATTTATTCAGGCACACTTGAAGCCCATCGACAACACGTAAAGGAAGTACTTCAGAGACTCAGCCAACATCATCTTTTGGCCAAACACAAAAAATGCTTATTTGAGGTCTCTACTGTTCCCTATTTGGGCTTCATACTTTCTGAGAACCAACTGGAGATGGATCCACACAAAACAGAAGCCATTACCAATTGGCCCACTCCCGGCTCCGTTAAAGATATACAGAGGTTTCTAGATCTAGCAAACTTTTACCGTAAATTCATCACCAGATTTTCAGACATAGTCTTACCGATTACGGACTTACTGAAGAAGGGAATAAGATTTGTCTGGAACGAAGAGGCCCACAAGGCTTTCAAACAACTCAAGGAAGCATGTGTAACAGCTCCTATCCACAGACAACCACATCAAACATTACCCTTTATTGTGGAAACTGATGCCTCTTATGGGGCAATTGGAGCAGCACTTTGTTAGGGAGAATTCTCATTCAATGGCTAATTTCCCTTACCTAGTGAGTCCCTCAGCAGCTTTGCTGGATTTCTTGAGTTATTCTTTTTCACTTGGTAAGAGTGAGCTTTCCCCCCCCTCTTACCCATGTTTTGCCATGTGTCTTTCACCTGTTTTCTGATTGTGGACTCTGAAGTACACCACTTCAGTAACCCCATACTTTTGTGTGTTACACAGCACCTTCAGTGCAGTGACACAGGGTTGTCTTTTAGACTTCCCACTGACTCCATTTCTGAGGCTGACTTCTGTCCCCCAGAAAAGGGTAAAGTTGCCGTTAACTTTACATAGTCATTTAACCACAGATCCAGTACACCCCATCTTACATGGAGTATTGACAGGGTTCATTCTTAGCCCTTTTTATCTGTACCTCCTCGAGCCTTGTTTTGCTCTTTTAACATTTAGACTTGGCTGGTGGCAGTGGTATCTACCCTAACGTTTCTACTGCGTTTATACTATATAAACGTGGTATTGTTTTTGGCTATTATATTAGCCTCGAACATAAACCAGCTTGACCAAATACTTTTTCTTTTGGCTCCAGTTGGGTTTATTCCCCTTTTCTTTTTGTTGAAGTCCTTCTTGTGTTTTACTTTGCGCGGCAAAACAGGTTTGCCTTCTTTGTTCACTGTCTTTTGGTGGGCTTCTGCCAAGAAGCCCTCCTCTGGGCGCCTGGGTGTCTAGGTGGGCTGAATGTGAGGGAGGGGTGTACTCACCCCCTGCACAGGGTATCCTAGGAAACCCAAGTCACACTTTGCCATGATTGGCTTAGGTGGTTGTCCGGGCTGGACAGGCCCCCACCCCGCTGCGTGATTGACAGCCAGGCTGTGTGAATGGTGGTTTTTCGCATAAAAGGCAGGACTCTTGGCCTGGGAGTCAGAGTCGCCACTGGAACTACAAGGAACCGAAGAGAAGCAGAGAAGAAGACGGCTGCTGCAACTATCCCGTCCCGGTGAAACCCTGCTGCAGTCCTGAGCTATCTACCCTTCGACGACCAGAGAAGATACAGTCCGGAGTCTTCTTCCCTTGAGCTTGGTGGGGTCAACCAGCTCATCTTCCAGAGCCAGAGGATCCTCTTCTTGGTCGAAATCGCTGCACCCTGATGTAGTGGTCCGGATAGCCATCTGAAGAGCCTCTCCTGTTTTAAAGGAGTGCACCTTTTATTCACTGTCACTGCTGCTGGCTTCATCCCTGCGTAGTGCAGATCCCTCCAGATGACGTCCTTGCCGAAGCTCCAGGAACCGTGGGTCTGCAGGAAACTACAAGAAACAACTGCTGTGGCACCAGCTTCTTCCTTGAATAAGGTACTGTGTTCTGCTTCGAGGAGCTAGGGTGAATCCCTTTTCTCCTCCTCCAAGGCTTGCCCTCATCTTCCCTCCTTCCTATAACTTTTGCTTCCTCTGTTGACAATATCTAAGTACTCCTGGCAATGTTGAATCTTGAACTGTCCGACGGTGTAATCCTTGACAACAGGAACCCGGTTCCACTTGACACTGGCTCCGGCCTATGGACTCTTGAATTCCTGTCAACTAGTGTTCTCTGATTCTGTCTGCCCTGACAACAGTATTGCCTATGATTTTTGCCCCCAACTCTCTCTGGTTAACTCAGGTGCTAAGTGTGTTTTTGCCCCGGTAATATTTCTTGCCGTGGATACACGTATCTTTAGCAAGACCCGACTGTCATTACTGTCAAAAAGTGATTGCATATGTATTCCTGGTAACGTCTTTTGTTTCACAACACCGGTTCATTAAAACATAGGGTACTTACCTTGAGTTATACTGTACCAGGTGAATTGGTTGGTTGTAGTGTATTTTACGTGTGGTTTTGAATTAATAGAAGTGTTGTGTTTCTAACAAATAGTTTAAAAATAAATGTACTTATAATTTTTTACCTGAAACCTTGAGTCAGTGTTTGCTTGAGTCACAGTAATTGTGGTCCCTTTGTGTAATCTCTGCTACTGCTCATATACTCTTGAGATGAGTCTGGCTGCTCCGCTACTGCTACCACTTTAACATAGTAGTACAGGCTTGTACCAAAGGTGAACTTGGATTACCACTTGTAGTCTTAATTGTGTGTAGTGGTCCCTAAGGGCACTGCACAGGATTCTGCCTAACACACTTTTACAAAAGAAAGATGATCAGCAAGAGCATCCAGTTGCTTACTACTCAAGGACTCTTACCTCAAGTGAAAGGAAGTATTCGGTATTAGAAAAGGAGCTCCTAGCTATCAGACAAGCCTGTGAGGCATGGAGACATCCTAAACAAGGAGCCATGCATCCTTTTCAGGTTCGCACAGATCACAGAAAGCTCAGTATCCTAACACAAATGGAATGCCTCGTCACGCTAGGTGGGCATATTTCTTTTCTCAATTTGACTTTGAGCTCACTTATGTGACCGGAAAGGACAATCAACTGGCGGACGCTCTCTCTCGGAGTAATGGAGAAGAGTCAGGAAGATATTCTGAACACTAGCTCCTGTTAAACGGAAAGAGATTTATGGGTGCTGTTAAAGTCTTTCTACAAAAAGTATTAGAGGCACAGAAGACAGCATCTTTCCCACAAGATCCATCAATAACCAAAAAAGGGAGATTTTTGTTCAAGGAAGACCGGTTATTCTTACCGACCCAGGCACTTCGACAAGAGCCCTATCTTGGTGCCATGACATACCAACAGCCGGACACAAAGGCCAGGCAGCCACACTGGAATTGACAAGACGCCACTTTTGGTGGCCAACTATGGCCAAGGATTCCAAGGAGTACGTTTCCTCATGTCCTACGTGTGCCCAGAGTAAGGTACAGCACAGCCAAACCCCTGGGACTTCCCCAGCAAGAAGAACCTCCAGCCGGTCCTTGCCGTAGTCCGGTCATTTGGTCAACAGAAAATTGGTCAACAGACAAATGGTCGACGCAATTTGGTTGAAAGACGAAAGGTTGAATTTTTTTTCATTTTTATATATATTTTTCAGGTTTTCGTTTAGGAAAAAAAAGGGTTTTTAAGCAAAAAAAGGGGGAGGGAGGGACCTCCCCCAAAAAAAATAATAATGTGAAAATACAAAAAAAAATACATTCGACCATTTGTCTTTCGACCAAATTGCGTCGACCATTTGTCCTGTCAACCTTTTTTTTTCGACTAAATGACCGGTAACCGTCCTTGCCAGCATCTATCAATGGATTTTATAGTTGAGCATCCTGAATCCAACGGTTGCACAGCTACTATGGTGGTGGTTGACTCATTCAGCAAGTTGGCCCATTGTCCTCCTTTGTGGGGTACTCCTTCAGGTTCAGTCACAACAAAGGTATTCTGCAAAGATGTGGTGCGTCTTCATGGTTTACCTCTCACCATTGTATCAGACAGAGGAACACAATTCACATCCAAATTCTGGGCCTCTCTATGTAAACAGTTGCAGATCAAAAGAGTATGTCTTCTGGTTTTCACCCAGAGAGCAACGGACAGACAGAACGCCTCAACGCTACCCTAGAATAATATCTCAGATGCTTCTGCAATCAGGCGCAAGATAATTGGTCTCATCTCTTATCGGTAGCCGAGTTTTCTTACAACACCACCACTCACGCAGCAATTGGAATGAGTCCCTTCAGGTGTATTTATGACTATGATCCCAGGCACCTGCACTTTTTGGCTATACAGCCCACCAAGCTACCTTCCATCGATCAAGTTTTGAACACTCTAAAAGACACTCACAAAAGGGGACAAGAGACCCTGTTATCAAGTCGTCGTAATCACAAAAGGTGGGCAGACAGGGGAAGAAGGCTGAATCCAGGATGGGAAGCTGGAGAAAAGGTTTGGCTGTTTACTAAATATCTACCCAGGTGGGTACATCCCGGGAAGTTTGCACCACGATACATTGGTCCTTTTTCCATAGACCGACAAGTGGCATTCAAGCATTCTTTACCACATTCTTTACGCAGAATACATCCAGTGTTCCACTCTTCCTTACTTAAGGAACACAAACCAGATCCACACAATAAACGGATCAAGAAGAGAACCCCAAACCCAAACCACACCAAGGAGTTTGAGGTATCCTGCATATTAGACTCTAGATACAGACATGGAGTAGTACAATACCTTATACTCTGGAAAGGATTTCCTTGGACAGAGTGATCACGGGAACCAGTAAGGAACCTTAAAGCACCTAGACTCCTGCATCAATTCCACAGGCTCCATCCTGGGAAACTGGGAGAGGTGCCTTTGAAGAGGGGTCATACTGTCATGATTCATCGACCTTGGAAGTTATGGTATCAATGGAGGAGAAGCTGAGCCGTTTCACTCCCAGGTGGAAGTGTATTAAGCATTCTAGTGTTTGTCAATTTGGTTCATGACGTGTATAAGTACGCGTCAGGAAGAACCATTGATGCGTTGCAACCCTATGTTTCACTGGGTTTACACGCTGTGCAAGTGTTTCTTGCCTTACCTTCTGCAGTATCCTAATTTCTTTCCTCCTTGTTTTCCAGTTCCATTCCTCTTTCCCTCTGTCTTCTCTGCTTTCGTGCACAGTTCTCCCGTTAGCTGCGTTCCTCATTGAGCGCTTTCAGTTTCCCCTTTTACTTGGGAGCCAAGCCAGTTGCCACGTTCCTTGTGGTACTCCTTGCTCCTGGCTCACAGAGCTAACCCGGAAGTCGCATTCCATCGGGAGTGCTTTGGTTTCCATTTGGCTTGGGTTACCGAACCGGTTACCGCATTACTTGCAGCGCTCCTTTACTTCATACTCACGGAGCTTGATTACCATCCGCCATCCTTGCAGAGCTTCCCAGCTGGACACTCTTTGTAGATCTCGGTCTACGAGGTATACTTTACCTGAACACCGACATCCCCGGTGCTTGTTGGGAGTTGTAGTCTTCTTACCTGCCAGTCACAAAGACTAAGAAATCTCCACTGTTCCACCATCATCTACTTAGGAGCCCAGGACTTCAACATCCTTCGGACATTCCTTCTCATTCAGGGTTTTTCGGCAAAGCTTTTCCCCCGATTGTGGGGTGGGCTCCCTGGAGGTCCCACGCCGAGCAAATAGCTAGGAGGCAAGGTGGCCTCCAGAGGAGCTCGTCCTAAGATCCGCAATAAAAAGCCAGACAGTGCTTGGAGAGAGAGGAGAGAAATATCTACTAAGAATCTTCAGACGACCTGACTAGAGGTGACGGGGAGGCAGGTGACAAGGGCATTGAACCGGTTTGTTCGTCTTCAGTTTGAGAGAGTTTGCAACGCCACATGGCTAGCCTAGAACAATACCAAGAGTTAGACAATGCCATATAAGGAAACAACGTGGAAGTACAGACTCTGAAAGCAGACTACCCTGACTCCACCCACCGGCGCCACACCTCAGTCCCCATTGAGGCGTCGACAATATTCAACATTGCCTAATGACACCAGAATGAATAGGGGGGGGGGGCATGTTGAGACGTATGGAGGAAACGGGACTATGGACTAAGAGTATGTTAGTCACTACAGTAAGTAACCATTACTTACTCTTACGTCCCGTTCCCTTTCCTCTGTACTGTATGGGCAATTACAACTGAATGGAGTCCCATGGAGAGGAGGCTCTCCTTAAGCAAATAGGTTCCTTAGAACCGCCTGTCCGAAGGCCGCGTCTGACTTCGAGCCGGTGTCCAAACAGTAATGCTTGCAGAAAACCGAAGGGATGGCCCAGATGGCTGCCCTGCTGATGACATGCCACGGAATTTGACGTTGGAAGGCAACGGCCGTGGCCTTGGCTCTGACAGCATGGGTGTGCATGTAAGCCCGCAGCAGCTTGTGCTGCCCCTTGTAGGCCTGCTTAATGGCCGAAACCATCCATCGTGCAATAGAAGCCTTGGATGCTTGATAGCCAGGCATGGAGCCCCCAACGGTGACAAACAGTGCATCCGACTTGCGGAAGCCCTTGGTCTCGTGCAGATAGAATTTCAGAGCGCGTCTGACATCCAGACAGTGCAAGACAGTTAGGGAGAATTCTCTGTAAGGCTAATTTCCCAAACCTAGTGAGTCCCCCAGCAGCTTTGCTGGATTTTTGGGGTTTATTTTTTTCTCTCCTGCTAAGAGTGAGATTCTTTTTGCTCCCACTCTTAGGCATGATTTGAGGGGTTCCTTTAACTTTCCATGTGTTTTATGGGCTATGGGGTCTTTTACTCCATAGGGTCTCGTGTTTTTTTTTAATGTGGGATACACAGCACCCTCCGTGATACACAGCACCCTCCGTGCCGTAACCCAGGGGTGTTGTAGCGACCCCCCAACATAGACTCCATACCCTGGGACTGACTACTGTCTCCCAGGGCATGTAAAGTCACCATTGGCTTTGCTAGTCCCAAATTATGAACAGAAACCAGTACAAACCATCATATTGTGGACGTACTGGTCGGGGCAATTCGATTGCCCTGGGGTCTGTTGTTCGAGGGGACACGTCTCCGTCTGCCCCGATCGAGTTTTGGCTGGTGGCAGTGGATACTACTTTTTATATTCGACCGCGAATATATCTCTATGGGATTTTTTCCATTTTTTGAGGCTACCAACTTTAATTATTTAATTCTTATAGCCTCGAACATACCGCCGGTTTATTTATTTATTAATTCGCCGCTTGGTATTTTTGCCAGAACTCGATTCTAAAATGGCGTTTGTGTTCTCTTCTGTGACTCCAACCCAAGTCGAGCCCTTTCTTCCACTTTTTGGTGGGCTTCTCCACAGAAGCCTCTAAAAATGGTGCCACTCTGTCTGGGTACCACAGGAGGTGTGGGAGGGGGTTTAGGCACCCTGGACTGAGTTACCCCGGTAACTCAAGTCGCACTCTTGTGTGATTGGTCCAAGTGGTGATCCGGCCGGCTCACCACTTAGCATGGTTGATTGACAGCTAGGCTGAGTGAATGGGGGTATGCTGCATAAAAGAAGGGCTTTGGGGACTGGAACTTCGCACAGGACCTAAGAATCCGAGGAGGGAGAAGCTGAGCCGGCCTGCAACAACGACACCACCGGTGGAGCCCTGCTGAACCGTCTCACCACTTTTCCCAACGACAGAGATCTCCAGCCCGGAGAGTCTTCTTCCTTCGACTGGTGAGGATAACCAGTCTACCTTCTTTTCGCCTTCCTGGAGCATCTCGTGGCCGCCTTGCCTGTGCCAAGCACCCCGGCAACCGGGATAGCACATATTCACCACTACCGCAAACCGAAAGGGTAGTACCTTTGTACCAGAGAACTCCGCGGCTGGTTTCTTCCCTGGCAGTGCAACAACCTTCATCTTTCCTCCACGAGATCTTCTCTTCCTCTGGACGACGCTGCGACTTGCACCCGCTGCCAGGAACAACTGCCCCCGCTGGAGGATCATCTCCATTTATTTTTTTTTTTTTTTTTATTTTATTGGTTTAAATTCAAACCTTTAAAATGTTTTACAACACATATGAAAGTTTTAAACTGAACAAAACCTTTTTCGAACTACCTCTACAAACTTCGAAGACTCTGTGTAACTGTCTGATCTTGGGCACCTTCCGCCTGGCTGCCTTGAAAGTAGGCCTGGCACCTAAACATTCTCGCTCACCAGTAGACTGTGCCTTCCTAAATTGCTGTGGTTCTTTAAAAAGTGTTTAGTGTGTATGCTTCCATAATTCTGCTTTTCCCTCCCTTTTTATTTAACTTGTTGGAGTGCCATCGAACGTTAAGCGCTCACCTCTGTCTGGAAATAAGTGGTGTTAACTAAGACTTGTCTAACAAGTAATCAGGGATGTACATATGATAATAGTGATTGTGTTTTAAACTTATCTTACCAATTTATTGCTAGTGTGTTTTAGAAGCGTGTGTTAAATAAATAATTATATACTTTTACACCAAAGCTCTGGTCAGTGTTTGTTTGTGCTACTGTGTCTTTGTACCTATTGTGTATACTCTGTATACTGCCTAACTCTTCTTGAGGGAAGTCTGACTGCTCAGCCACAGCTACCAAGTGAATCTGTGTGGTACAGACTGCTACCAAGTGGGTTTACTGCCAAACACCTGTAGTCTTAAATCTTTTGCAGTGGTCTCTAAGGGAACTGCACAGGTTTCTGCCTAACAAAGACTATCTGGGCCTCCTTGGGGTCAGCGAAGAACGTAGGTAATACTATTTCCTGGTTTAGATGGAACGTGCAGGGTACCTTAGGTAGGAACACGGGAACTGTCCGCATGACCACCTTATCCTTGTGAAAAGTGGTATAGGGTTCTGAGGCCACCAGTACCTGGATCTCACTGACTCTGTGAGCAGAGGTGAGGCCCACTAACAAAGCTGTTTTAATGGTGACCAGCCTGATGTCTGCGGACGCCATTGGCTCGAGGAGTTTGTGCGCTAAGGCGCCCAACACCACATTGAGGTCCCACACAGGGTGTGGCTTTTTGATTGGCGGGTAGAGCCTGGACAGGCCCACCAAATGTCTCCTGACTATCGAGTTGGAAGAGGAGAAGACCTCCTCCTCAGAATTCCTGGAGGCCCCTATGGCTGCCAGATAGGTGCAGCATGTGTCCACCTGTATGCCTGAGTGCGCAAGGAGTGCCGAGAAGGAGAGCGCATCATCCAGAGTGCACGTAAGATGGTCGATCTCCTTAGAGTCCGCCCAATGACAGAACCTACTCCATTTACTCTTGTATTGGCTCCTGGTAGCCCTGCTCCTGGCGCACTGAATGATTTGCAGGTTAGCCTGTGATAGGCTCATGTGCTTGAGGGTGACCTGTTCAGGAACCACGCTGCGAGGGATAACTTCTGCGGGGCGGGTGGATGACCGTGCCCCCCTGCTGGGCCAGGAGATGAGCTGCCCCATCGGAAGGTGAATGGGTGGTATGTCCGTAAGGCTGAGCAGGTCGGAGAACCATGATCTCGCCGGCCACCACAGAGCTATCAGAGTAATGCTGAGGTGAACTTTTTTTTTTATTCCTTTATCTTGTCGATCACCCTGTGGACCAGGGGTGTGGGAGGGAAGGCATACGCTGTCATGCCGTATCACTGTATCTGGAATGCGTCGCCCAGGGAGCCAGTGCCCTGCCCCTGCCAGGACTAAAACAGTTTGCACTTCCAGTTGTCCCAGGAGGCAAACAGATCCACTTGAGGATGACCCCCATCTGCTGAAGATCTCCAGCAGCACCTGGTCGTTCAATTGCCATTCGTAATTGTCCGCTCCCAGTCTACTGAGCCTGTCCGCTTCCAGGTTGAGGTGGACGGCCGTGAGGTAGATGTTGTTCTGCAAGGCCCATTCCCACATGCTGACCACAAGGCTTCACAGTGGCGGGGACCTGGTACCCACTGCTTGTTGACACAGTACACGCTGTTGAAGTTGTCGGTCTGGATAAGGACGGCCTTGCCCCCGATGAGCGGAAGGAAAGCTTTGAGAGCTAGCCAGATGGCTTTCAGCTCCAGCCAGTTAATATGAGACTCCTGCTCCTGCCGGGCCCAGACTCTGTGTATGCTGTGGCTCCCCAGCCCTCTAGGGAGGAGCCCGTAGTTACAGTGACCTACGGGGCCGGCTGACGGAAGGGTTTGCCCGTCCGCAGGTTGCAGTCCCTGGACCACCATCTGAGGTCCGAGTGGAGGGAACGAGGAATGTTGACAAGCTACACTTGGGAGCCCCGCTCCTGATTCCATGAGCCTGCAAAGTGCAGCTGTAATCTGCTCATCCCCAGTCTCGTTAGGGGTACGGCCAGTAGGACCGCCGGCATGATACCCAATAGATGTTGGTACCACCAGGCCCATGTCACTTCTCAGGTGAGGAATTGAGTAGTGGCCCTCTTGATGGCAGTAATCTTGTCCTCCGAGGGGAAGACTCTCTCAGAGCCTGTATCCCAGATGAGGCCCAGGAAGGTCAGACTCTGCCTAGGCTGCACCTGAGACTTCTTGAGGTTGATCGTAAACCCCAGGTCGTGGAGTGTGTTCATAAGTGTGGATAACCGCCTGCAGAGATCTCGCCCTGACGAGTCAGTCGTCCAGGTACAGGTAGACGTGGTGGCCCTGGGCCCTGAGGCAGGCTGCCACTGCATTCATGATCCTGGTAAATAACCTGGGGGCTGAGTTGAGGCCAAAGGGTAGCACCTTGTATTGGAAATGGCAGCCCATGATCCTGAAGCGCAGGAAGGAACGATGTGGTTGCCAATTCGGGATGTGTAGATAAGCGTCCTTCAGATCCAGGGAGCACATCCAGTCTCCCTTGTCTAGTGTATCTGCAATGAGTGCTGGCGTAACCATCTTGAATCTTTGAAGAGGGAGGGAGAGGTTGAGGCTGGATAGGTCCAACACAACTTTCAGGCCAGCCTGGTTCTTCTTTTGTTTGGTGAAAATCCTGGAATAGAAGACCAATCCTCTCTGGGAGGCTGGGACTTCTTCCACTGCCCGTCTCTCGACATGACTGAATTTCCACCAACAGAGTTGCCGTCCCAATCTGTGGGAGTGGAGGGAAGGAGGGAGGGACCGGTATGCGGTAGCCCGAGGATACTATAGAAAGGATCCAGGGGTTCGAAAAGTTTTGGCACCAAAATTGCATGTGAAAGGCAAGCCGGCCCCCTCCGGAGACAAGTGAACCTGAAGGGACGCGTCATGCTTTCTTTTCCTTTGAGGCTGCTGCAGAGGAGGGGGACTGGAAAAAGCCCTTGCCCCTCTTTTGTTGTTTGTGCCTGTGCTGTCTGGAGAGCGGTCAGGCTGCCTCGACCTCCGTTCCTGGAAGCCCAGGAACCCGTTGACCGCCCCTTGTTGGAGCGTTGATGCAACTGGGTGTACGCCTTGGGCGTGGCCTTCATTAGGATAAAGACTTCGCAGTTAGCAAGATGATGTTCTTTTTATCTAATTCCTCATCGGTGGTAGAGTGAAAGAGGTCACTACCCTAGACTGGAAGGTTCAATACGCGTTCCTCGACATAGCCCAAAGTCAGGCAGTCCTTCTCATGTCTGTGGCAATGCATATGGCTGGGCCAGAGGTAAGAGGTATATATGTGGGTCACGGTAGGCTGGCCTTGAAGCGTGTTTGGCTCTGCACCGGAAGTTCTGGAAGGAAGTCTGCTATTTCCCGCGAAAGCCTTTGGTTAACGCTGCTAGCATGGCATCCGCGTTGGATTGACACAGGTGCAGAAAGGCGTTGGAGTACAGCTTCTTCCCGTACGCCTCCAAGATCTTCTCCTCGTTGCCTAGCAGCGGCGAGGATGACTGAGGCGTACAGTAGAGTGACGCCGCAGTGATCACCGAAGAGTGCGGTTGAGAGTGAACCGACAGCAAGAGTGGCTTTTGACAGGTGGATTTGCGTGATATTTCCATCGCAGAAAAGTCATCAACGGAAATGTTTGCATGGGAAACGTACGCGCTACTAATGTTCGTACACTTCCCATGCGAACATCCAATAGAAAACCATACATACACACACTCACAACACACCCACAAAACACCCCCACCCACACCCCCAACATACCCCCACCACCCCACTTACCTTTCCTAAATTCGCGCTGTGTCCCTGCAGCGCAGGTTCCCTTTCACTTCTGTGATCGACCGGCACCGCAGGGTCCTTTTCATTTTGGGTGGCTGCAGGGGTTTCCCCAGCAACCCCTGCTCACTATACTGTTTAGTATAGTGAGCAGGTGTATAGTGAGCAGGTGTTGCTGGGGACATCCCAGCAGCCCCCAGTTTTTTTCTTTTCTTCTGGTGGTGTGCTGGGGGTGGGAGGGTGTCCCCCGCAACTCCCGCTCACTGTAATGAGCGGGATATTGCAGGATACACCCCCCCCCCAACCCCATACCGACCCCACCAAAACACCTATACACATACCACGAAAAGTTCAAACTTTTGGTAGTTAGAACTTCTCGTTGTGTGTGTTTTAGGTCTTTTGGTGGGGTCGGTGATTTTTCACCTGACAGGTTGGGCCGAGTGTGCCTTAGAGCCACCCCTTCTTGGCCAAGGCAACATCATTCTGCATCGGGATACCTGTTCTGGTAGGGGGTCGTAGGGTGAGGACTTCTGCCAAGACCCCCTCCTCGGGTTGCTCTACCTCTGGTTGAGGAAGGCACAAATATTCTGCCAAACCCGCAAGCCGTTCGTGGAAGGCCTTAGCCGACGATGGTTTGTCAGGGTCCTTCTCCTCGTCTGTGTCCACCAGGGTGTCCGGCTGGTCCGGAGCCGGTGGAAGAGTGCTAGGCGCTGTGGACTGCGGTGTGGAGACCGGAGCCAGAGGCTGGTGCGGACCGCCTGTACTGTGGGAGGCAAGGGAGCCGGAATCGAAGGAGCCGGCAGGGGCAGTGGGGGTAGCGCTGGGGCCTGTGGTGCCTGAGCCATAGGAGGAGTGACTATGGGCACCAGTGGAGTGACCGGAGGGGGCAAGTCCCTAACTGCATCCCGCAGGATGGCCCCATTTGAGGGATTCGCTTCAGCACCAGCAACCTTTCGAAGAACTTGTCTTCGGAGGCTGAAGAGGTTGCAGGTGATATTGACGGAGTGGCTGGGTGCTGCTGGGGCCAGAGCACACTCTGTCTCGGTTGCAGGGGGAACCTGCCCTGTGCTGCTGATGGATAAACTGTAGGCCACGTAACTGATTGATACCAATCCCACCTTGAAACTCGCTCTCCTACCGGCTCTGTTACTAGGTGTGGCATTGGATGAGCGCTGTCTGGCGGGCGGCCATTTTGCCTAGCTGCGTGCCACGTGCCAAAGTCGTGGTGCATGGCTCCAAGGGCCCGGCCTCCTCCAAGACTCTTGGCGGTGGAGCAAGAGACCTACCCTGTACCTCAGGTCGGGGCTTGGAAGGCGTATTGCCCTTGGTGGTGTGAAGACGGTAGTGCTGCATGCAAGTGCCGGTGCCCCCTAGGACATTAGGCCGGTACTAGGGCGTTGCCCCTCGGCTGTACACCTGGTAAAATAACCTTGCGGTCACTCAGCACTGCTTCCGCAAGGATCTACCGACCCCTCGGCCGTAAGGCCAGTAGCTGGACTAGCCTCGGTACGTGTGCTGGTGTGAGAACCAGAGAGGTTATTGCCGCTCGGGTGCTTCCTTGGGGACGAGTCGCCCTTCCAGGGTGCGATGGAAAACCGTGGCCCTCCTTTGGACCTCGATCTCTGTCTGACAAAATCCTTTAAGTTCTCTGGGGGCGACCTTTCGAAGAGCTCCCTCCACCTAGCTAGCTTGTTCTACAGTGCGCGTGGAGTCCATGCGTCGCACCTGGTACAACCCTCCCAGCCGTGGTCGGGGCCAAAGCAGCGGAGGCAAAGAGTGTGGGGGTCGGACATAGGAAAGAGCCCTTCGCAGGCTGGACACCTGCTGAAGCCCGCTGAAGTCGGGGAGGAGTGTGGCGCCGGAGGACCAAGTACCTGATTGACAAAAAGAATACAAAAAGATAGAAGAAGTATACAGGGAAGAGCACGTGGTATTACATGGCCGAAGCCAAACCCAGGAGCGCTGGGGAAATCGGCCTGTTCCCGTTGACGCGGAAAAGGGGACTGTGATGTGGCGCCGGTGGGCGGAGTCAGGGTAGCGCATGCTCCCAGGGCCGCACCCCCGCACGCTTCTAAATTTAAAGGGGAAGAAGGTTTTTTCTGGTGAAAAACGTTCTGTTCCCCATCCTTAGGAAGGGACGCCCATACAGTATGGAGGAAAGGAGACAGGATGTAAGAGTATGGCTGGTTCCAGCGACAGTCACCGCACATGGGCGACAGCAGGCTTCTCTCTAGTGGCAAACTACGGAAATCCTCCAGAAAAGGATCCCTGGATACTGGGATGGTGAAACGTGGCACAAAGGCAGCTTGTAGGACTAGCTGGCAACTACCCAAGTTCCGGGCAAAAACAAACACCAGTAACGCTTCTGGCACGGTAGCCCAAAACGGAGCAGGTCAGTCCACTGGGTGGTCCAGCGACACCTCTGAAGGCACCAGGCTGCAGGATCGCCAGAAGGCACTGAGACTGGTTGGTCCCACCAGTCCAAAGGGTTGAAGCAGCAGCAAGGGTCTTCTGAGATCAGGTAGTCCAGCAAGGCTTCACCGGGACAGCAGCAAGAATGATTGCCAGGCCTGTTCAGGATTTATCCTTGGGTCTTCTGACATCTGCACAGTTACACAGGATACTTGGCTCCTCTTCTGATCTGCTGGAATGGCTGCAGGACTCATCTTCTTATTCTAAATTCAGGCGAGTGATCAAACTCAGCCCTCCGATAACAAGGACCTGCACCACCCTGGCACACCAGCAGTGGTTCAATCAGGGACCACTGTTGGGCTGACTCCTGCATGCACACCAGCCTCACTGGCACCAATTTGTGGACTGTGATCAGACAGTCCCAGCTCATTTCCTGGGTCCATACACACACCTCATTCCTGACCTGAGAAGGCAGGAAGAACACCAAAAAACAAAATGGCCAAAAAACATGCGTGGCACGGCAGCCAAACGCGGTAAATGCAAACAGGCAAACTAACTACAGTTCCCTACTAGCTTACGGCCTTGCACAGACAACAACAGACTACACAGGTGCTTTACTCGCACAACAGCAGCACACACTCACAATGCTTTCCCGCCCACAACACGCACCCACAAAATGCACCACAGAATGTGCTGATCTGCACACACTCCCTGCCTTGACAGCTCCCAGAATGCAATTTCCACACCAAGCCATCACACAAGCATGTTCATTAACGCATGGTCAGTCACAGATCATGCTACTGACATCCAAGACATGCTGACTAACCAGAACATTGACATACTCGCCATAACTGAAACATGGTTTCATCCAGCAGCTGGCCCGACACTCTCCATTGCCATTCCACGCTGTGACCGCCTCTCACACAAAGGAGGCACATCCACACCAACATCAAACCCTCCTCCAAGATAATAATTCTGGCGGACCTCAACCTGGGATACAACGATCTAGCTGGCAACAACGCCCTTAAACTGACCAGTTCCCTCAAAGCCCTAGGCTTAACACAACGAGTGCTTATTTTATCTAATTGGATTACTGTAATGCATTGTACTTAGGAACAAACAAACGTAATCTAAACAAACAGCAAATACTACAATATAATGCCCACAGAACTGCATTAAACATCCCAAAAACTCACCATACTTCCGTGGTAAGATGGAACGTACATTGACTATCAGTTAAGGATTGAATAGCATTTAAAACTTTAGCACTCACCCATAAATGCCTCCCGAACTCAGCTGCAGAATATCTTGCCTGCAAATTCTCAAGAAACCTTTCGGACCGGCCCACCAGAACATCTCAGTCACACTGTCTCAAAGTACCGAGATTCAAGCTACAGAATGCGGGAGGTAGTAGATTCCCAGTACTAGCGGCAAAACTTTGGAACTCTCTGCCTATTCATCTGAGAGCAGAACCATTGTATCTCTGCTTCAGGAACTATGCAAAAAACTGGCTCAGGACTCCAGAGGCATGATAACTGCATTGTGCCACTAGCGGTTTGTATATACTTCTTTAACCTACCAAAACTGTGTAATGCCTGCAAATTCTACCATGTACTGTACTGTATCCTCCTATTTTATTGAATGTCTTGTTAACTATATGTAACCATTTGCAATGCGCCCAGATACCTCAGGGTTAGGTGTGCTATATAAATAAATAAACAAACAAATGAGTATCAAGCCCTACTTATCGACTAGGCAGAACACTTGATTGGGTCGCTGACCTGAACTGCCCTATCACTGTAGTAGCCAACTTCCTGAACCTCTGGACTGACCACCACACCATAACCTTCTATGTTCCCTCCTGACCCCCGCAGACCATCAGCAACACCCCGCTCCCACCCACCAATACACATTGCTCCCACAGCCTCACTAGGGAATTCCTCCTTCCTCACCAGCTGGCTGACCAAACTCTTGCACATGCATACCTGCCCTCAAACTCCACTGCACTCCTCAACATCGGTAACACTGCCATCACCTGAGCAGTCGACTCCATTGCACCACTTAAATTGCAGAACGCCAAATGCACTACTC
The DNA here is from genome assembly GCF_040938575.1 of Ambystoma mexicanum. Lineage (NCBI taxonomy): Eukaryota > Metazoa > Chordata > Amphibia > Caudata > Ambystomatidae > Ambystoma > Ambystoma mexicanum. Next base: position 589,891,931 of record NC_090923.1, on the reverse strand, counting down.
ACAAAAACACCTGGTTCACTCCCGCATTTCAAACCATGACAGCCGCGAAACGTACACTGGAAACCACATGGCACAAAGCCCCCATTATGTCCAACAAAACATGCCTAGCAAACTTCTCAAAAATCTACAAGCAGGCCATCATCACTGCCAAGGCTACGGCTATCAGCTACAGCATCTCCCAAGCTCACTCCCACCCACATGAGCTATTTGCCATCTTATGCAAACTAGAGACCCCAGTCACGCATATCACCAACTTTACTAAAGACGATGCCTGGTGTCAAAATATCCAAGATGCCCTCACTAACAAAATCTCCACCCTCTAACAAGAAATTCTAAAGAAACAAATATGAACCCAACCTACACCTCACCCACCGATCCTATGCCTTACACTGCTTCCACTCCACTACCAACACTTACTCCATTCAGCTTCCTCCCAGTCTCAGAAGTGGACATTACAAAAATCATGGTTAGCCTTAAACCATTGCGATGCCAAGGAGACACTTTCCCTGCAGCGCTCATCAAAGACTGTTCAGAAGCCCTCACTCCCATCATCAGATTTTGTCTGATGTTATAGTTTCAAAACTAGCCTGATCCCACCTTTACATAAGGAAGCCTGGATGCCCCCCCTCCCTTTATCAAGAAACATTCACTAGATTCTGCCACGCCAACCAATACCGCCCCATTGCCACAGTCCCATTCCTATTGAAAATCCTCGACTGTGCCGCCTGACTCCAAATTCAGTCCCACCTTGAGAATAACAAAATCCTAAGTCCATGCCAATTAGGCTTCCACCATAGGTACAGCACTGAATCCGATCTTCTAGATCTAAAAAATCAACTAGATGGCATCCGTGACTCTGGCAACCAAGCTCTCTTACTCCTGCTTGACTTGGTCAACCACTACACCCTCTGACAACACCTCACCACTGCCGCCCATTTCTCCCCTGAAGAAGCAAATGGGTGGCCTCATTCCTAGCAGACATAAGAGCAAGGGTCTACGTAGGAATTGCATAAGCCACCACCACACCCACACCTTGTAGGGTCCTGCATGGCTCCTCTGTCTCCCCTGCCCTGTACAATATATACACTAAGCCCCTCTTCGACCATCTGGACGCCCTCTGCATATCCTACACCAACTATGCCGACGACACCCAAATAACTCCTCCCACTGAGAGGCAATCACACACAAGACACCATTTCCATCAACAGAATCTACGACATCATACAAGCCTGGATGGTCACCCACCAACTATGCCTTAACACAGACAAAACTGAGATACTCCAGGTGGCCACCCCCTCAAGGCTGACCAAACTAGACAGGCCTACAAAGCCTTTGCCATTGACACTGTCACAATCCCAGTCTCCCCACATGTAAAAACTTTGGGTGTCTACCTGGATTCCAACCCTCAGTATGTACCACCATGTCAATGCCATTGCATCATCAGCTGCCCATACTACCAAGCTCCTCAATGCAGCCAAACCCTACCATACCACACAAGATTGACTAACCATAGCCAGAGCAGTAATTGGCTCCGTCTAGATAACCGTAACTCACTCCTCGCAGGCACCGTAAATATCAATAAGCTCCAGACTATCCCGAATACCGCTATCCGAACAGCCTTTATCCTAACCGAACAGGACGATGTAACTGTCCTCAGAAAAGCAGCCCACTGGCTACCCATAAGAGAAATATCCTCTCTATTACACACTGCTGCTTCTCGAATACCGCACCTCCCTATCTTTCATCCAGAATCACCAAACATACTTCCTCAAGACCAGCCAGAGCTGCCTACAGTGACCATCCCACATTTTACATGCACGAAAGCTGGAGGCGCCTCGTCCCGCCTTCCACCCTCTCTAACTAGCGTCTGGATGTCTGTGGGCTTGGAGCGCTTTATACATTGAAAAAGAAATACATAAATCAAATACATAAACAGCAAAAATTGTAAAAATGTATCTGCTACCACAACTTGTCTTTAGGCACATTTAAAAGTAACCTAAAATCCCTTTGGTAAAAGTCTAGGGCGATACTAAAGTATAAACATTGCACTGCATTGAAAGATGCTGTGTGCAATATGAAAAAGATACCCAAACAGGTAAGAAGTAAAAGACAAAATGTACAAAGTTTCCCACTACTGACAATCTGAAGGACTAGTCAGTTTCCCCATAACAAATGAGCAAAAAGGCCAGGGAAGTGAAGCTGAAGGCTTCGCTCCTCTGTACAAAGTCAAGATAAGGTGTAAAACAAAAGCAAACAGTTTAGGGGTCCATAGAATATGGAGGGGAAAGTTGCCTAAAAGAAAAACTTTTCCCAACAGTCACCAGCTGAACCTACTGCCAAGGTGTCCAGAATGTCTCCCCCACCATCATGTTCTCCCTGTTGGCCCACCACGACAGGTCATGGGGCACAGCCCTCGATATTAAGAGGACATCCGTCATGTCGCCAGAACATTTCAACCACTTGCTTCAGAGAAGACACTGAAGGGAGTGCATCCGAGGCCTGGCCTCTGGCACCAAGATAATGCATGAAGACATGTGGCGCAGTAGGAGATGAAAAGCTGAAGCCAATAGACTGCTAGCATTCGGGAAACATGTGACCATCTATCTGATGCAGGTGAGACTTTCCTCAGCGAGAAAAATGTTCCCCACCTGAATGTCCAAGGACGCTCAAAGGAACTGGAGCCTCTGTGTTGATGTGTGTGACTAATGAAAATTTAGGGAGAAGCCCAAGCTGTGTAGCAGCAAGCAAGTGTCTCCGATAAGCCTTGAAACCTGATCTGGGTATCGACCTTGCCTGGGTATAGAAAGACAAAGACACAGGATCTACTGAGGTGGGCTGCCACCACTACCATCAGCTTGGTAAACAGTGCGAAGGTCAGGCCAATAAGGAGCACTCTGAACTGGTGGTTAGTGTCTCCAATGACTAATCTTAGAAAACACATGTGCTTCCGTTGGATGAAAACAGGCATCCCAAAGGTCCAGCGACACTAACCAATCATGGAATTGCAGAACCAGGAGAATCTCTCATAGCTTCAACATCCTGAATTTATCCTTCCTCAGGACCTTGTTCAAGGCACTGAGTTCCAGAATGGGACAGAGTCCTCATCCTTTCTGGGGAACCAGGATGTAGCGAGTATCCCAACTCGTCCCTCTCTACCGGGATGGCACCTCCTCACCTGCACCCAATCGCAATTAATCCTGGAGCATGTTTTCAGACAATCAAGTAAGAGGTCGAGGTTTTTCCGGGGACTTTTTGGGGGATGGTAGGTAATAGCCCTGTTCCAACAACTGGAGAACCCAAGCGTTTTAGGTGTAGGGAGTACTCTGAGGTTTTGAAGATGCTGATGCAAATGCCACCAAAGTTTGGCTTTTTGTTGCCCCCCTGCTTCTGCTGGGGTGTGAGAACCTCTTTTGCCCTTGTTAGGCCTGGGGCTACTCTGCCCTTCTCACAAAGGGCGTGTAATGTTGAAAACCCCTATCCCTCGAGCTGAACGAAAAGGTTTGGCTTTTGCTCGGTTGTTCCACCAATCCCAGCGATTTCACTGTAATTTTGGATACCTTTAATCTCTCCAGAGACTTGGCCCTTCGGCCAAAGAGATGCTCACTGTCAAAGGTCAAGCCAAGAAGCTTTGACTATACCTCTGGTGAAAATCCAGAGCCTCGAAGATGGAAAGCTCTCCGGAGGACTCCCAACGTTCCCATAGACCTCCTGACCAAATCGAGGATAGATACAGTAGTGCATTACCGTGGACAGATTTGTGAACCAGGAGAAGAAATTGAAATATGGCCTTGTTTTGCATCATCAGCCATCGAGCTTGCCGATGGTAAGAGGAAGTAGGTGTGTAGTGAACAAGTTCAAAGTAGCAAAGTTAATGATCTTTTCGAAAGGACAGAAAGCATAGTTGGGGAGACCAAAGAGGATGCTAGCACAGTAGTCCAGTTTAGAGAAGACAAGAGTGGTTAAGAGATATGTGGCAGTGTTGAAAAGAAGGAGGTGCTTGATTTTTCAGCCAATTGGAGTTTGAGGCGTGCACCATTGCAGTTTTGGAGATGAAAGTAGAGAAAGTGTGAAACGAGTAATAGTTGATGCCAAGCTTAATAGATGTACAGGAGTAGAAGAAAGTGTCAGGAGTGAGCTGGAAAGGCAGTGGAGGAGATGAGGGAGAGTATTCGGCAAGGAAGAAGGGGACCACTGTTTGGGAATGGATTATATCAGTGTGCAAAGCCAGCCAATATTTAATGGCAGAGAGACAGCTTGAAATTTTGATTGGGAGATCAGAGGAGAGTTCAGGAGAAGAGAAGATGATTTGGGTGTTGTCCGTGATGAGTTAGTAGGAGAAGAAAAAGGAGATTAGTCCCCCAAAACCAGACTTATAAAGTATAAAGAAGAGACGACCCAAGACAGTCTTGTGGAACCCCAAAGTGAGAGTGAGTTGAGAGCTGCTGCTGTTCCATGAGACAGAGAATTTGAGAGATGCTACGTAGGATACAAAGGCTTGATCGTGAATCCCAAGAAGAGAGAGAGAGTATTTAGGAGATCAGAATAATCTAGAGTTTCAATGGCAGTGGACAGGTCAAGGAGAATTAGGAAAGATAGGCTGGAGCGCTTAGCAGAGACCACCTTCCAGAGAACTTGGGAATATTTCAGTAAATCGCAAGAGACATTGACCACCATCAGTGCCATGCTTCCACAAACAAAAAATGTCTTCGCGAGTGCGTTCATTTTTTTTTACTATCCTAACTGCTTCTCTTGGCTCAGGTGTGTGAAGAAAAAGTGTTTATTACCTCTGGCTGGACTATTTCTTTGTGATATCCCTGTCGACTACTGGTGTTGAGAACAAATGCTGCCACAGGGCTGTCGCAATGCGATGTTAAACAGCAGGGCCATCTCTGACTTTGGTCCTTTGTATAAGATGTCCATGAGCTTGTACTGCAGAAGGGATTTCGACGGAGTTCGAGGGCTGCAACCAACTTCCAAGCGTTTTTTCTGTAATGGGCATTTAGGTGTGTGTATGGTGCAGCCTGTTGCAGTTCAATGTCAGGGGACTTATCTAACCAACTCAGGCTTTGTAGACCCACCAGCTCCATGAGCCCTGCTTGAAGGGACAAAGTCTGGCATGCGGTCAAGTCGAGCGTCCCTCAATAGCTCTATCCAAAAAGGGACAGGGTTCCTTTTATCGTTAAAAAATATTGAATCCATGGAGTCGAAAAAATCTGCCCTGGATTCAGGGGCAAAGCTTCAGCCCTGAGCCGTTCCAGACATTTAAAGGGAAATCCCGGCATGCACGCCCGATGACTCTGCTGCAGGCGGTGCTGAAGTCACGGGTTTTCATTGGTTTGGAAGTGGTCGATCTCAAGGGCATATGGCCCTTCTTTGACGGTTTTGCGCCAGGTGTACAGAGCGTGGTCATCAATGGCCCTGTGGCTTTCTCAAGTAACAAACATTTGCGGCTTAAATTCCTCCTACACCTCTCTCAGTTCCCCCTTGGAAAGGTAGGCCTTATCCCTTTTCTCTGATGAATATGAATTTTGTCTATGCCTGATTTACTCCTCATTCTGTTGGAGGTTGATGCTGAAGAGTGAGTGGACTCACTACAAGTGAGACATTTTATTTGACCGTTAAGGCCACTTGTCTTGCCTGTCATATTTTTACCTCGGGTTGGGCCCCTCTGTGTCCACAACTGAGAATTTAGTGGCCGAGCAGGCTACCTGGAAGGGGACCTAGCTAGCACCAGGTTGTCTGAGCACTCCCTCAGTGACTTGGTGCTCATGGGCTGACAAGGACAGGAACCACACTGCTCTACATCATATTCCACCCATAGTCACAACACACAAATGGTGTGCAGGTCCACAAAGGAAATTTTAGAACTGCAGTCCCGGCAGCACTTGAATCTCAAAGGCTAACGCCAAAAAGAAAAATTGTAAAGCGAGTTCCAACACTGTGCTGAGCGCATGCATGGAAAAAAGGAAATAAGGTATGGGGAAACAGTACATGCTATAAGGTACAAGTTACTTACCTGTAACTGTTGTTCTCCAGCCTGGGTCTGTCATGCATTCACATGCTCATGAATATTCCCCATTGTCAGGCTGGGAATCCCTGGTAAAGAAAATATCAGTTTCAGTTTCATTGCTGAACTTTCTTACTCCTAACAACCAATCACTGAGCTCTGGGTCATACTGCCCCCAGCCAATGACTGCCCGCTACCCAAGCCCCTCATCTCTGGCAGCCATCTTCAGATTTGGTAGCATGTAAAGTGGCAGTAGGACCAAGAGAAGAGCAGCAGAGGGGCAGGCGGGAGGGTTCGCATTTTGGTGTTCGTCGCCTTCGCAAACAAGTCGATCTGGGGATTGCCCTATCTGAGAAACAGCTTCTCCAACAGGTCCTGCCGAAGCTCCCACGCGTGGCAAGAGTGAAGCTCCCTGCTCAGGGAGTCCGCAACAGTGTTCTTTACTCCTGCCAGATGAAACGGGATGACGAACATTCCTTGGGCGACGGCCCAATGCCATAGGTCCTGCGCCTCTTTCGAGAGCGCCGGGGACCTCGTGACCCACCGATTTCCTGATGTAAAACATTGTGGTGTTATTGTCTGTGAAGACCCGCACCACTTTGCCCTTGCGGGACGGCAGGAACGATTTGAGGGCCCAAAAGACTGCCCGTAGCTCCAGAACACCGATGTGCAACATCTTCTCTTCCGGCAACCACAGGCCTCTGGTGAGAAGACTTCCGGTGTGGGCTCCCTATTCTTCCAGGGAAACGTCCGTCGTTACCGTCTCCTGGTGTGGTGGGGCCTGGAAATGCGTGCCTCCGGTCAGATGAGAGCGCACGCGCCACCACCTTATCACTCGACGGAACCCCTCGTCGAGAGCTATCTTATCTTGGAAGCTTCCGGACACTTGAATCCAACGGGCGTCGAGGAACTCCTGCAGTGGGCGCATCCGTAACCTGCAGAGTCAGATGAGGTAAATGCATGATGACATCAAGCCGAGCAGAGACTCTTCAGCGCGAGAAGCCATTGCACCTTGCCCAGGATGGCCGCCACTCTCTCCTCCGATGGTGACGCTAGGCATGACACCATGTTGAGTCAAAATTCCGGGAATACCACATTTTGCGTTTGAGTCAAGCAGGACTTTGCATAGTTCACTGAGAACCCCAGATCCGTCAGTAGATGGACGGTCTTCACTGTGTGGTCGACGGCGATGCACCGTGAGCTAGCCCTGATGAGCCAGTCGTCCAAATAAGGGTAGACATGGATCCCTTGTAGGCGCTGATGAGCCGCCACCGGCGCCAGGCACTTGGTGAAGACCCTTTGAGCCGACTTCAGTCAGAAGGGAAGAGCCTTGAATTGGTAGTGCTTCCCTTGAACGACGAAGCACAGAAACTTGCGGTGTCCCTTGTGAATGGGGATGTGGAAGTACACATCCTCCAGGTCCAACGACAACAGAAGGTCTCCCTCTTCTAGCTGTCCCAGCACATGTTGAAGCGTGACCATGCAGAACGTTTGAGACTTGATGTATTTTTTCAGCCGTCGTATGTCGTAGAAAGTATCCTGAGTAAACTCTAGAGCCCCGAGTCGCTTTGGAACTAGCTCTATCGCCCCTTTCTTTAGCATGGCCCAAACCTCCAACAGCAGTTGGGGGACATGATTTTTTCCGCCGGGTGTTAGGGAGAATTCTCTTATAAGGCTAATTTCCCAAACCTAGTGAGTGCCCCAGCAGCTTTGCTGGATTTTTGGGGTTTGTTTTTTTCTCCTACTAAGAGTGAGACTCTTTTACTCCCACTCTTAGAGATAATTTGTATGTCCTTGACTTGTTATGTGCTTATGGACTATGGGGTTTCCCAGGGCATGTAAAGTCATCATTGGCTTTACTAGTCCAAAATTGTGAACAGAACCAGTACAAACCATCATATTGTGGAAGTACTGGTAAGGGGTAATTCGATTGCCCCTGGGTCTGTTTGCGAGGGGGCACTGTCCTGTCCCCCCTCGTCGAGTTTCTGGCTGGTGGCAGTGGTTCCCACACGAAATATTCCTCCAGAATATTCTCTATGGGATTTTCCCATTGATTTTAAACGCACCACTTTTTGGTACAATGTTAAAGATACCGCCAGTTTATTTATTTAATATTAAATCCCCGGTTGGGTCTTTTTGCCAGAACTCGATTCTAAAATGGCGTTTGTGTCCGTCTCTGTAACTCTGACCAAGGTCGAGCCCTTTGTTCCACTATTTTGAAGGGCTTCTCCACAGAAACCCTCCAAATGGTGCCACTCTGTCTAGGTTCCACAGGAAGGGTGGAGGAGGGAATTGGCACCCTGGACTGCATTGCCTTAGCAAACCAAGTTGCACTCTACTCTGATTGGCCCAGGGGTGAGCCAGCATGTGTGATTGACAGCTAGGCTGGTGAATGGGGGGGTTTCTGCATAAAAGCAGGGCCTTTGGGACTGGAATTTCAGAAGTCGCCACAGGACCTAAGAATCCGAAGAGGGAAGAAGCTGAGCCACCTGCAACCGACGACACCACCGGTGAAGCCCTGCTGCAATGAACTCACCACTTTTCCAACAAGAGATGATCTTCTGCTGGAGAGTCTTCTCCCTTTGAGCTGGTAGGACCAACCAGATCGCCCTTTTTCGCTTCCAAATACGTCACTTGGTCGAATCGCCTGTGCCAAGCACCCCGGCGGCTGGATAACTTTTGATCGCGAATAAAAGGACTGCACCTTTTAATCGGGAACTCTGCGGCTGGTTTCATCCCTGTGCAGTGCAACGACTCCACGTCCCCTCCTCAACAGGATCTTCTCTTCCCATGGTCGGAACCACAAACTTCAACCACTGCCAGGAACAACTGCCCCCGCTGGAGCATCCTTTCTCTTTAAGGTACAGTGTCCTGCCTGGCCTCCCTTTCTACAGATTTCTAAAGGTGACCCCTAAATCCTTGGCTTCTAAACTGGGTTGGCTCCAGGTCTTCTAACTATATCTTTTGAATCACCCCAACCTCTTTTGAACATTCTGCAAAGACTTTCAGTGCACTTTAAACCATGTGATCCTGGGCACATTTCGCTTTGCTCCATTTAAAATGGGCCTAGCCTATGAACTTTGGCTCTACAGTATAACCTGCCTTTCTCCCCTTGCTCTAAACTCTTAAAAGTGTTGGGAACTGTTTTATTTTATGCTCTGCATTTTCTCTCCCTTTTTAACCTAAACTATTGGAGTACCATCTAGGTTAAGCACTTACTTCTGTCTTAACAAATAGTTGTGCTTTAACCCTGACTTGTCTGATAGTTATCAAGGGAGGTGTGTAACCTTACCTGACTGTGTTTTAGATTACTTTTCATTGAGAGTGCTAGTGTATTGCCTAAAGTGTGTTTTAAATCAATAATTATATACTTTTTATACAAAGCTCTGGTCAGTGTTGGTTTGCTCTACTGTGTCTTGACCCTATTGTGTATACTCCGCATACTGCCCTACTCTTCTTGAGAAGTCTGACTGCTCAGCCACAGCTACCAGGTAAATCCGGGTGGTGCAGACGGCTACCAATTGGGTTTACTGCTGCTCCTGTAGTCTTAATCTTTTTGCAGTGTTCCCCAAGGGAACTGCACAGGATTCTGCCTAACACCGGGCCACCAGTGGTATTTGAGGACACTTCCATTGAAACTCTAGAGTGTGTCCATGGGCGAGAGCATCCAGCACCCAACAGTCGGTGGAGATGGTCTTCCACACGCTGACCAAGTTCGCCAGCCAGCCTCCCACCGGGGTGCACGGGTGGGGGCCCGAAGTCGCGGCCGGTTCATTCTTGGTTGGAGGTCGACGGGCGGCCTGCGGGTCCTTGGCGACGACCTCCACGAAGGTCTTGGAGCAGCCCCTGTTGGTTTCCTGGGCACAGGAGTGAGAGGGCTGGCGGTAAGAAGAGGAGACCCCCACCGAAACCTTTGGAAGATCCTTGGGACTTGCTGCCAGAGGGCAGAAAGGACGGCCACTGCTGCTGAAGAGTGCCCAAGGCACGCACCATCTCTGTGTCTGTCTTGATGGCTTGTAGAGACTCATCTACAGCCTTTCCAAACAGATTGAACGTCCTACCGAAAGTTGGTGGCCCTGAGCCAGCCACGACGACGAAGGCAAACGCTGTTGCCCATTTGGCAAAAGCCTGCGCCGGCGATGTCCATGGCCACCATGATGGCATGGTCCGACGCTACTTCACCTTCCTGCAGAATTTCCAACGCTTCCGACCACTTGTCACCAGGGAGGAAGTCCAGGATGGGAGCGATCTTGAACCACAGATCTTGGTCATAGCACGCCACGATGGCGAGGGCGTTGGCGGCCTTGATGGTAGTCGCTGCAGAGTAGATAACCCGTCGTCCCATGGCATCTAACTTCTTCCCCTCGCTGTCTGGAGGGGTGGAGGCTGCCGAGGAAGAAGCAGCCGAAGACTTCTTGTGGCCGCTGCAGACACAACAGAGTCCAGCAACGGTTGGGCCCGCAAGTACTTGGACACAGAGTCTGGCACCCTGTACTTCTTCTCAAAGCGATCCCTTTTCACCGGGGCTGTAGGAGGGTTCTTCATGCGAGACAAGCCTTCATCCCAAATGTCATCCGGGAGTGGGACCGAGAGAACGGTCTTCCTCTTCGCCTTGCGGTGTTGATATAAGAAGCCTTCCTTCTACTCTGGGGCAAGCTGGAAGAGCTACAAAGCTCTGGAGAACATCGTGTGGAACGAGCCAATCTCATGCGGTGGGGAAGATCTGGGGTGTGGAGACGGGAGGTCCCCCAATCCACCGTCGTCCGTGCCCGTCGTTGCCATGTCCATCTCATCCCTTTGGGGGGAGTGGGAGGCGAAGGGTGGTAAGGAGGTTGAGGGTGTACTTTTCTCTTCTTGGTCGGAGGTTCCCCCGTCCGGGGGTCGGACATCGCCGGTGCCGAGGGATGGGCCGCCGGTGCAACAGGCATCCTCGTCCGTATCTCGGAGACCAGAGTATATAGTGCCGATAGAAGTCTTTAGGTTGCTGCTGAGGTGGAGGTGGCAACTGAGGCGGAGGCAGAATCGGCACCTGCAGCGTAAGAAGGGCGCCCACGCCCTCGTCGCCCTGGCGATCTCCTTCGTCATCCTCGACGGTATCCTCGTCGTCATTGTCTCCTTCGTCGTAGGGCCCGCTCCAGACATTCTGCTCCTACTCCTGGATGGTTTGAAAATATGTGAGCTCCTCCTCAGAGGAGATATCTATGCCCTGGAGGACCTCTGAGCATCCCCCCCCCCTTCTCTGCGACCAGAGGGGACGGTCTCGGGGAGATGACTGGCATCTTCTTCTCCGGGGTCTTTTCTATGGGCTGGAAAGAGGACTCCCTCCTGGCCGGAAGAACTATTCTTGCCTTTAGGGTGTGTCGCGAGGTACGCCACTACCCACTTGCGTGGAAGGCTGGGCCTTTGTCTGATGTACGTGGGCCTTGACAGCCAGGGCTGTCTTGGTGGTCCCAGAGGCCTTCTCCTTAGGGGCAGGGTCAGAGCCACAATCCCCCCATGGCCTTCTCCAGCAAATCGGTCTTGTGCTTCTCCTTGAGTTTGCCCGGATTGTCAGACTTCCTCTTGGATGAAAATCCAGAGCGTTGACTGGTGACAGAGGTCGTTGGAGACGCTGGGCTCGCCCTGGCCGCTGAAGAGCCCATTCCAACGGCACTCCCAGTGGCAGTGGGCTCGCAGTGCTTAGCCTTCTGTTAAGCCCCGCGGGAGGGGCGCCCTCAAAGGTCTTAGAAGCCCGCTCAGCTTTCTTGGAACTGGGAGAGGCATGCTGCTGGGACCCACCCAGAGCAGGGGCCTTCGCCTGCAGCCACTCCTTCAGCTGCCCATGCCATTCCTTCAGCATGCGAGGCGGCATCTCCAGGCAAAACACACACTCTTCCTCCATGTGCGTCGGGTACAGGCAGTAAAGGCACTAGGAATGCTTGTCGTCCGAGAAGACATTCTACAAGCCGCATTTGGAACAAAGTCTGAATAGAGGGGCCGAATCCTCCTTCTCCTCCGACATGGTGTACGCGGCATAGGCCTAAAGAATCTTCTGGAAGCCTACACGAAGAAACTCAACGAAATTAGCCCTTGAGGGGCGCTGAAGAATCTGTAAAACTGGTCCCAGTTAATCGGAAGGGTGATTGATGGAGCACAAGGCTCGGTTGACCAATATATAGAGTAAAGTCTTCCAAAAAGCAAAAGAACGCAGTAAAAGCTCAAGAGCAAAACACGAGGACTCCATGCCAAACCCCATGCTGGAGAAGTACATTCACCGACGTCACGTCCGGAGTAGGAGTGGTGGCAGGTCAATGGTGAAGGTGTTGAGGCGACAACGTGGAGTCACACTATGCCCGCAGTCAACATTTTCTGAGAAGCTGGCACTGGGGGGGGGGGGTTATCTTGGTTAGTGGAATTATAGCTGCCTGGGAGGTGCTATATGCAAATTTATTGGTGAACAGATAAATCTTTAAGTGCACCAACGCGGGCAGCTGTTGGGCTCCAGCCTGGATTTGTCATCAGGAGCGTTATAGTGGCTCTTTGGGTATCCTCCTGACATTGATCCTACTCCAGTCACTACTCTGTTTAGTTGGTGGGGTGCCTGTCATGTTGTGCTGTTTACTGTGAGGGTTTCTCTGCAATCAGCAAATTGGAGCAGCGCCAAACTAAACTTCACTTTACTGCATCAGACCAGAGCAAAAAATAAACAGTCTTGGGTTCAACTGTAGCGGATAAAATGGATCCACAACTCAATATTTCTCCAGAAGACATGCAAGATATCAAGGACATGTTTGGCAAGTTACAGACTGGTATCCAGTCGTTAGATACTAAGTTTGATACTCTGACGTGTAAAGGGGCACTATATGCCGGATCGGCTCAAGAAGTAAAGCAAAAGACTAGACGAGACAGAAAACGATTTGTCTATAGTGGAAGATGAAGCCTCTGCCGCCTCAAGGGAAATGGAAAAACAATCCAAACCACTCCAAGACATCTCTGAGAAGCAGAAGGATCTTTAATCAAGATCTTGGGAGGAATAACTTCAGGATAATAGGAATTCCTGAGTCTGAGCCCTCTGGATCTATGGAACTCCATGTCGAAGCCATCCATCGTCATACATTGGGGCAAGATGGCTTTTCTTCATCATTTGTCGTTGAGGGCTCATTGTATCCTGAGTGAGAAGAAACCCATCCCTAGAGCGCAGCCCAGACCTATTATAGTTGCTTACTCAACTATTGGGACCGGGGCCATGCCCTCCGTCGTTCCAAGGGCACTTCCATTTAAGGGTGAACCGTGCGTTTATTCCTGGACTTCTCCAACAGGGTTCAAGATATGAGGACCTTTCTCGTTAAAATAAGGCTAAGTGAGAAAGGCTTCAAGTATGCCATGCTCTTCCCCACAAAGCTCCGGATAGAAAACAATGGGACAGTATTGTTTTTCCATGCTCCTGATGAAGCTGCTGACCTCCTTGATCACATCTCAGTGGCCCTAAAACTACAAAGAGAGGAAGTAAAACTGGGGGTTCCAGAGGAGGGGAGACTGGCTGAGGGATAACACTTTTCTCCTTCCATTGGGCTTTTGTCAAGGTGTCGCACTGTGGTGGTTGGAAGTTGTGAGGGGAGGGCGGGCATGGCGGGGCTGCCTGTGGTCCTCATGCAACGACGCAACAGGGGGAATTTACTGTTAGGGTGGGCATTTCACTGCCAGGTTGGGGTTGACGTGGGAGGCAGGGTTTGGGCTAAGAGGGTTGTTGGATGTTTGGTAACTCTTTGGTCGCTTCTGGCAAATCTCCTTAAAACAGCACATATTGGAGTGAGGGCTTGTCTTAAGGTAACATGCAGGGTTTTACAGGAAGTTTGGGGTTGCTTGTGTGGGTGGGGTGGCATTGAGGAAACTTCTTATGTTGGACATTTGTTTGGTTTGTATTCTTAGACAGCAGATTTTACTGGCTTCAAAACTTGTACTGTGATTTATGTAGTCTTGTGGGCAGTGCTCTATTTGTGGGCAACCACAGGCATTTTATTTTCACCTACGGTTGCCCATATGCACTGCTGTGGTTGCGCAGGGTGGGTGGATCTGCTTTGGCAATCTTACTGTGGATCTCAAATGATGGGTAACGGGGTTCATGATATGTCCTTGAATATCCAAGGTGTCAACTGCCCTTTGAAAGCAAGAAAAGTATTGTACATGAAAATGCACCAGTTGACGGCGGCTTTTTGCAAGTGACACACCTTACCTCCACAGACGAAAGAAAATGTGCTAAGGATTTGGATTGTCATAGGCATTTCTCCTCATTTTCTCACTATTCCAGAAGTGTCTGCATTGCTGTCCATGGAACACTGGGGTTCCGCCTTATAGACCAGGTGAAGGACACTGAAGGAAGCGATCTGATCGTTGCAGGGGTATTACAAGCCCAGATAGTCATTGGTCAATTACTACAGGCCCAATACAGACTCCCTTGATACATTGGTATGGATTGAAACACAATTAAGGAACCACTTGTCAAATATCATCTGGGCGTGAGATGATAAATCTGTTTTGTATCCTGATCTGGACAGGTTCGGTGGATTACAAAAGCCAGTCTCTAAAACATCACAGAAACTCCAACAGGTCACCACCACTAGTGAATTAACTGATGTCTGGAGGGATCGGCATCGACTTGTAAGGGGTTATACATTTAGGTTGGCAGTACATCATTCAGCGTCCAGGCTAGACTATAAACTTGTTTCAGAGAGGGGCGGCCGAGAGTTCAATTTTTGCACACACTTTGTCGGATCATGCACCAGTGGTAAACTGCGCTAAATATCCCTGGCAAGCAGTGTGGGGTTAGTAGCTGGTTTTTCAAGAATGAGAGCCTTTCGGATGGGGTGTTTCGAGAAGCCATCCAGGCAAGCATTGTTCATTTCTTCTGTGAAAATGAGTGGCCGGTTGACTTATTCTACACTCTGGGAAGCCTTCAAATGTGTCACTCGCGGAAGGGGGAATGCACTGCCAAGGAGTGGGGGACTTAGGACCATCAGGGGAGAGCCAGCCAGTAGTGAATCTTTGCTCCGACGTTTGGAGGTGGATGCAAAATTTCTTGGAGATCTGACTTTACAGTGGCAGTTTAATAACAAGCTCAGGACGTTCAGAGAGGGAGGTGACATTTTTGTAGGGGTCCCCTTAGGGACCCCTACACACAATTAAGACTACAGGTGGCAATACAAGTTTTACCTTTGGTACAAGCCTGTACTACTAAGTTATAGTGGTAGCAGTAGCAGAGCAGCCAGGCTTATCTCAAGAGTATATGAGCAGTAGCAGAGATTACACAAAGGGACCACCATTACTGTGGCTCAAGCAAACACTGACTCAAGGTTTCAGGTAAAAAATATAAGTACATTTATTTTTAAACCATCAGTTATAAACACAACACTTCTATTAAACTTTAAACAAAACCACACGTTAAATATATTACAACTAAACAATTCACTTTGTACAGTATGTCTCAAGGTAAGTACCCTGTGTTTGAATGAACCGGTGTTATGAACAAAACACGATACCGCGGATACGGATGCGATCACTTTTTGACAGTTCGGTCTACTCAAACGCGTATCCGTGACATGAAATGATACCGGGGCAAAAACACACTTAGCAACTGAGATTCCCAGAGGGAGTTGGAGGCAAAAATCACAGGCAAAATTTAGGTGAGGCAGGCAGTATCGAGAAACACTCAGAAACAAGAGTTCAAAAGTCAAAGGGTCGGAGCCAGGGTTAAGTGACACCGGAGCCCTGCTGCCAAAGATCACACTGTTAGACAGTTCACGAGTCAGCGTAGCCCAAAAGTACTTTAATATTGTCAATGTTCGGAAGCAAAAGTTATAAGAAGGAGAGAAGACAAGAGCGAGCCTTGAGGATGAAGAAAAGGGATTCACTCAGTTTCCTCGAGTAGAGCACAGTACCTTATTCCAACGATGCATCTGGTGCCCTGGCAGTTGTTCCTGTTGGTTTCCCACAGACCCACGATTCCTGGAGCTTCGTTGTGAAGGACGTCTGAAGGGGGTCTGCACCACACAGGGATGAAGCCGGCAGCAGCGACAACGAATAAAAGGTGCGCTCCTTAAAAACAGGAGAGGCTCGGCAGGTGGCTATCCGGACCACTACAGCAGTGTGCAGCGATTTCGACCACAGCAGAGATCTCTGGCTGAAGAAGATGAGCTGGTTATCCCCACCAGGCTCAAGGGAAGAAGACTCCGGACTGGTTCTCCTCTTAGTCGTCGAAGGGTAGATAGCTCAGGACTGCAGCAGGGCTTCACCGGGACGGGGTAGTTGCAGCAGCCATCGTTCTCTGCGCTTCTCTTTGGTTCCTTGTAGTTCCAGAGGTGACTGACTTCTAGCCCAAGTGATCTGCCTTTTATGCGCAAAACCCCCATTCACACAGCCTGGCTGTCAATCACGCAGCTGGGGGGTTGTCCAGCCGGGACAACCACCTCAGCCAATCATGGCAAAGTGCGACTTGGGTTTCCTAGGATACCCTGTGCAGGGGGTGACTACACCCCTCCCTCACATTCAGCCCACCTAGACACCCAGGCGCCTTGAGGAGGGCTTCTGCAGAAGCCCGCCAAAAGACAGTGAACAAAGAAGGCAAACCTAGTTTGCAGCGCAAACTAAAACACAAGAAAGACTTTAACAAAAAGAAATGGCGAATAAACCAAACGGAGCCAAAAGAAAGACGATTTGGTGAAGCGGGTTTATGTTCGAGGCTAATATAATATCCAAGAACAGTACCACGTTTATCCAATATAATCGCAGTAGAAAAGTTAGGGTAGATACCATTGCCACCAGCCAAGTCTAAATGTTAAAAGAGCTAAACAATGCTCAGGGAGGTACAGACAGAAAAGGGGTACAGATTAGCCCTTTCCAGTACTCCATGTAAGATGGGGTGTACTAGGTCTGTGGTAAAAATGACTATCTAAAGTAAATGGCAACTTTACCTTTCTCTGGGGACAATAGACAGCCCCAGTGAAATAGAGTCTGAGGGAAGTCTTAAAGACAACCCTGGGTTACTACACTGAGGGTGCGGTATAACCCATACAAGAACAGGGGCACCTGGAGTGGTGTGCTCCAGTGCTCAAGATCACACAATGAGTAAAAACACATAGACCAAAACACATGTAAGAGTAGAAAAAGGATGCACACTCTTACCAGGTGGAAAAAAATAAGCTCCAAAAATCCAGCAAAGCTGCTGGGGGACTCACTAGGTGAGGGAAATTAGCCCTGGAAGGAGAATTCTCCCTAACACAAACCTCTGCCCGTCAATATGGGGAGTGTCAGCGCCCGGTTAAGTTATTAGCTCGAGTTTTTAGGATTCAGACTACCAGTTCTGATAGTAAAGTTAATAAAAATCGTACAGGGAGCCTACAACACACGGAAGATGGAATCATGAACATCATGGCAGACGTTCATAGTACTTTACATTTCTCCAGGGTCACGGTACCTCAATCGTTGCTAGACTGCTACCTTATTCAGGTGGTGCTGTATTGGTTTTCTCAAGGTGAGTGAGAATGGCTGGGTAGTCCTATCTCCTCCCAAGAGGTCACTAATCTCGTTAGGGCTCTGCCTTCTATACTGCAGACTTCAAGAAGGCTTTCGCTACGATCTTCGTGCCCCATCTTGTGAATTTGCATCAGCAAGCGTTGACTGATGGGGCGTTGCTGGAATCAGTGAGGGAGGCCGCTGTTACTCTCCTTTTCAAGCATGGGAAGGAGGCCAAAGATCGATCTTCATAT
This sequence comes from Ambystoma mexicanum, assembly GCF_040938575.1. NCBI lineage: Eukaryota > Metazoa > Chordata > Amphibia > Caudata > Ambystomatidae > Ambystoma > Ambystoma mexicanum. Next base: position 589,874,183 of record NC_090923.1, on the reverse strand, counting down.
AGGCAGATTTTGCTTATAAATATAGATAATAAAATATTGGCAAGAATTCTGGCAACTCATCTGGCTCAGTTAATGACTAAGAGTGTAAAGGCTGATCAGGCTGGCTTTATTCCCAGAAGGTCCACCTCGTATGGCTTACGCAGGGCGTTAGCCCTGCTCCCGGCATGTGGTTGCAGCCCTTTTGGATGCCAAGATGGCATTTGACTCTGTGGAGTGGCCTTTAATGTTTACTGTGCTTGGATGTATGGGAGTCGGGGAGGCGTTCATCTCGTTGGTGTCTGTTATATTCGGCACAGCTCTGGGTATATGGTTGGATCTCGGGCCCCATTCGGATGGGCCGTGGAACTAGGCAAGGGAGCCCTCTTTCCCCATTTCTATTTGTCTTGGCAGTGGAACCACTCATGGAATTGATTAGGGCTAAACCTATTCACATCAGCGTTCGCCTGTGCACGCACCAGTTGGCGATTTCGTTATATCCCGATGACATGATCTTGTTCACCACTAACCCAGAGGTTAACTTGGCACCTGTTATGGAGGATATTCTTGAACTTGGGCAATACTCAGGTCTCAATATCCACCCTGTGAAGGCTGTGTTGTTCCCTATGCTGAGAAGGCGGTGAAATATCAGGATGGTTTGGGCTTCCAGTGGCATGAGGAAAGCACTTGCTTGTGTTGAGCTCGCCCAGTCCCCCGAGATTATCTACCAGAAAAACTACAAGGTGAAGCTGCATCAGGCTAGGTCAGTAGTTGAAAGGTGGAAACATGTCCGTTTGTCATTAGTTTGTCGCATTTCCTTGGTTAAGATGATTATTCTTCCTAGGTTTTATATATTTTTCTCAATGTGCCGATAGAGAGGGCCAGGTCTTTTTTCAAGGAGATGAAGTCTATTGTTTCGGGGTTCGTCTGGGACGGCAAGCAACCTCATATTTGGTGGGGCAAGTTGATTGCTCCTTTAGAAAGGGGTGGCCTTGCATAAACTGATTTTGAACCCTACTATGACACTCCTCAGGCTTTGTCTTTGTCCGATTGGTATGCCTCCACCCCTGACAGGTCTCACGTTAATATAGAACGGGCCCTTGCATCTGCAGGTACTAACCTCTCTGCATTGTATTGGAAGAGCTGGGAACAAGGTGGGAGGCACTTGTAAAGCTTGGAGACAGATTGTGCAAAAGTCACACTGTGATCTGTTGTTCTCTCCCCTTCTTCCTGTCATACACATCAATGGGATCTCGCTTTCTAGAAAAAAGCGATAACACTCAATGCATGGTTAAACTGGGCATTGCTCGATGGCACAACGTCATTCCTTTAAGGCAACCTCTTACCATTGAGGACTTTAAATCCCTGGGAGGCACATCTGCACTCAATCTGTTTTTGTTTTTTGTATTAAGACTTCGCTGAAAGACTGGTTCCCCTCTTTTCTAGAGGCACCTCCTATTGCACCTCTTCTTCATGGAATGATTGAAGTAGGGTTGATGGGAAATTGGTCTCCAGTTTATACGCCAATATTATGGATAAGTCAGTGGGTTGGGCTGAGGATGCTCATGAGAACTGGGAGGAGTCTTTGGGTACTCATATTCCGGAGGATGGGTGGTGCTATTGTTATGCTCAGATGTAAACGGTGGCTCTTAACAGTAGATACAAATTAATACACTTTACATTTCTAAATCATTCTATTACACCCCCGCTGGGCTGCATACAATTGTCCCTGCTGTTTCTGAAGCATGTCTGTGCTGTGGCTTCTCCCCTGCTGCATTTTTACATTTATCCTGGCACTGCCCTCCCATATAGGATTTTTAGTCACGTGTTTAGTACAATAAGTGTACTCTCTATCCCCCTCACCACTCCTCTCTCCTGGAGTGATCACTTTCTCCTTTCCTCCCATCTCTCCCTCTCCTCCCCTCAGGCCAAGCCAACTCCAGCACTGCCACCTACCTTCTCGGTCATCCGACCCATGAAAACTTGCGTCAGTTGAGGCTTTTGCAGCCACTTTCTCTCCCCTCCTCCTCTGGCTGACTCACATCCTGACACATCCCTTTCCATGCTCTACTCTTCTATCTCTGATACTCTTGATGTTCTTGCTCCTGTCATGAGGATCCGCTTGAAGCCCAAAGTCAAGTGCAACTCCTGATATGACTGACCTTGTCACCCTTAAACACAAGTGCAGGGTTGCTGAGAGGAAATGGCTAGCTTCTTGTGCATCCTCTGACAAACTGGCCTGCCGCCTGCTCCAAAGGCAATACCGGCTCCCTGTCTACACTAAGAAGAGAACCCACATCCAAGCCCGCGTCTCTGCGGCATCTAACAACTCGGCCAAACTCTTTCAAATCTGAAAGGAGCTGGCCAATCCTGCTGCAGTCTCTACCTCTCCTGTCTCCTCCCAGGCCCTCTGCACGGCCCTGACGTCTCATTTCATCTCAAAAACTCAGGACATCCTGTCCACCCTCTCCTCCTCCATCTATTCTCTCCTCTACCTCTGGCCCCCCTGTGGCCACCTCTCCTCCCTCTTTCTCTTCCTTTCCTCTGTCCCCCCCCCCCCCGACGAGGTTTCTAGACAAATCCGATCTATGAAAGTCTCCTCAAAACAGGTTCTTCCCTGTTCTTCCAAAACCATTAAGGACCACATTGACACCCTTGCTCCTGCCCTGGTTGACTTCTGCAACCACACCTTCAACACCGGAGCCTTCCCTTCCCCCTGAAGCACTCTCTTGTGCACCCTCTTCTCAAGAAACCCTCAGCCGTCCCCTTCTGCCCGGCTAACTATCGCCTGATCTACATCACTCCTTTCCTGGGCAAGCTGCTGGAAAATGTGGCCATCTCCCAGCTTAATCCTCACACTGAATCTGTTGGTTATGACCATCAGTCTGGATTCAGAGCAGCCTGAAGCACAAACTGCTCTCCTGCACATCTGTGAAGACCTTCTCTCCAACCTTGATTCTAATCTACCCTCTGTCCTCATCTTACTCGATCTCGCTTCTGCCTTTGACACGGTCAACCATGCCATGCTGCTCAATCATCTCTGTGATAACCTGGGCATCACCGATCAGGCCCTGGCCTGGCTGACCTTGTTCCTCTCTGATCGACCCTCCCAGGTCCAACTTGGGTCATTCCTTTCCTCTATCTCACTCTCTACCTGCGGTGTTCCACATGGACCTAACCTCTCTCCCTGGCTATTCAACCAATACCTGGCACCTCTCGTCCACCACACTGCCGCTCGCTGCTCCAACTTTCAATGCAATGCGGATGACACTCAGCCCGTTTTCAGGCTCCCCTCTGCCACCTCTTCTCCTTCTCTCATCTCTGACTGTCTGTCTATCTAAGAGTGGTGTGCGGCCAACGATCTCTGCCTTAATGCCAATAAGACAGCGATTCTCCTCATCGGCATACCTGCACCCTCCTTTCCTGCCACTCTCTGGACGGCCTCCCTTGGCCCTCTTCCTGCTCCCACCTGTGAGGCTAAGAACCTCTGGGTCATCTTCGACTCCACACTCTACTTTTCTCATCACATTTCTGATGTCTCTAAGAAGTCAAACTACCAACTGCACCTCCCTAGAGGTATTCTTCCTTTCCTCTCCTTCCCCCAGAAGTTCATCGTCTCTAGAGCTCTGGTTCTCTCTAGGCTGGACTACTGCAACAGCCTCTTTCTAAATCTGCCTGCTTCTACTCTACGCCCTCTACAACTCATCCAAAACAGGACTGTGAGACTTGTCCTTGGCCTCAAGCCCAGGGATTGTATCTCTCCAGCACTGAAATTTCTGCATTGGCTCCCAGTGGCTGCAAGAATTAAGTTCAAGACCCTCTGCATTGTCCACAAGGCCTTCTGGTGTCTGGGTCCTCAATACCTCCAGCTCTTTCTTTGTAAATACCTTCCTACTCTAGCTCTTTGCTCCGCCACCTCCAACTCCCATAGGGTCCAAGCAACGAGTTGGTGGTAGATCTCTTTCTTCGGCTGGGGCATACCTCTGCAACATCCTCTGTGCCTCTCTGAAACTTGAAGAGAACCATCTCCCATTCCGGAACAACTCAAGACCCTCCTCTTTGCTTCTGCCTGCTCTCTTCCTCTCCCCTGCTGATTTCCTGTCCGATACTGCACTGGTCACCTGGCTACCCTCTGATTTTGGACCCAGGACCCTGCCCATCCAGTTGCACACTCGCACTGCATCCCGGCAACCCTTGCACTTGGGTCTGTATCTGTAACACTACAGTCCCCCTACCTGCACTTTTGGACACCTGCTGTCTGCACTTCTGGTTATTGTTTTGATCCCATGTACAGCATGTACCCTCCCCTTTCCCCTAGCACTTTTCCCCTCCCCATTCCCTGCACTTGCAAGATCTCAATGTCACTTGGCCTAGTAACATTGTTGTCTCTGTCCTCCCTTGTGTATAGGTGTGTTACAAATGCCATATCATATCATATTGGGGTACACACTGCCCTATCCCCGCTGATCGCATTGCTGGGGTACACCAAGGACACTGCTGGGAATATTAGACATATTCTGAGACGCCTTCTGGTCCATGCGAAGATGAGTTTTGCCGTGGTATGGGGGAGGGGTCGTCCAGCCATGCATGATCTCTGGAAAACCGATGTCCTATACTGTCAAGGTGTTGAGGCACAGTACTGTGCTACTTAACAGCCCTCTGCAAGACCGAATAATATTTGGCATCCATATGTTTCCTATTTGTTAGGACAAGCTCAACTGGACCCTTTGGACTCTGAACGCTCCTGGTGTCTATATATAATTGCTGCTGCTTACAGAATCACTATTATTTTGTGAGGTTCATTATTGTCACTAGTGCACTGCTGTCATGTTTTTGTTGTATTAAAGCAATAAAAAGAGTTAAAAAAAATAAAGGTGAGGAATCTGTGGGAGAATGCAATCCATTGAAGGTATATTACTTATTGGGATTAGAAGCCCCTTTTTCTGCTAATCTGTTGGATACAGGTGGCACCACTATATACTGGAAAAGGACGTTAATTGTTTGACCTCAGTGATATTGGGAAAATGACAGTATTTGCTAGTAAAGACAAATTATGTGTACATATTACAAATGTGTATATGTTTGTGTATATATTGTTTTCAGTTAAAAGATGTTTGGCAATAGAACAAATTACTTACTCCTCAGTAATGTTCTTTCTGATGGATGTTGCTACCATGAATTGCAAATCTATGATATCCCCATCTCAGAGACGCTGCTCTCTGGAAACCTCAGCTGCCAGTGGGGCGCAGCGCGCCCCCCATGAACGCCACCTGACGCCTCTACAAGCCCTGCGCCGAACAGGACGTCAGGGTTAGTATATAGCAGCACCATGCACCGTGACCTCAGTCCATCCTTTTTCCCTAGCACTTTGAAGCTGAGGGACCATAGAACTGATGGTGTACTAGCTTCCTGCAAAGAAGGGCAGGTATGGAATGCGATGAGGAATCCGTGGGAGGAACATCCATCAGAAAGAACATTACCGAGAGATAAGTAATTTGTTCTTCTAATGGATTCCTTCCTCCCACAGATTCCTCATGAATGATAGACTCCCAAAGCAGTACATAAATCTCAAGGAGGGATGAAAGAAGACCACCACCTAAACCAGAAAACTCTGGAGGACTGCCCTTCCAAAACGGGCCTCCAGGCCCACAAAGGAATCCAAGCAGTAATGCTCAGCAAACGTGTGAAAAGATGCCCACGTTGATGTCTGGCAAATATCCAGGACAGGGACTCTCCTCTGCGGGGCAGGGGTGGCAGTCCCTCCTCTGGTGGGATGAGCTCCGAGACCCTCAGGCACATCCTTACCAGCCAGATCATAACATTCCGAGATGCATAGCATTATCCACCTGTACAAGGTTTGTTTGGTCACAGCCCTGCCAGCACCAGCGTAACCAACAATAATCTGGTCTTTCTTTCTAGTATGAGAGATGTAGAACTTAAGGGCCCATACCGGATCCCGCCAATGGAATTGTTCCTCTGGCTTGGAAGGGTGAAGCGAAGGAAAACACACAGTGTAAAGACAAGCCGCAATACTTAAGTGTGAATTACTTAAGATTTATTATGAAGATACATGCTAAAGTAAAGACCCCAACCTCTTCTCACAGCTCTCTTCTCCAACAGCCTTCCAGCACATTCCTTTAAAGAACCTAGACATGGTGTTCTATGATGGCATTCCACTGGCTTCTCTCTCCCCTTACCAAGGACATTACACAATACACCTCCCTCCTTTATTAACCAACACAACATTAGCTGTACACTCATATACAAGCGAAAAAAAGCAGAATATTTACAATGAACAGTTTCCCCCTTTTTTTCATTTAAAAAAAAAAAATACATGCACAACAATTTCATTCCACCACAATACAACTTATAATAGAATACAACTAAGTTCCATACCGATGAAGTAATATCTATTCAACAGAAGACTCTAATCTACTAGACTTCTCTGATTAAACCCCTTACTCACTTTAACAACTCTGGACATGTTCCATACGTGTCCACTTCGTACTCTTACAGCACCATTCAACACCTGTGACACCTGCCCCGGCTCAGAATTTATATCACCCTTCGTTTTCACAACTCCCTACTTCACTCGCACCCAATCTCCAACCTCTACCACCCCTGCCCGCCTTAGAAACTTTTCATTCACTCTCCTCATCCAACCCTCCTTCCTCTCATCCATTCTCCTTTTTACCTCTTCCACTACACCATTTGTCTCTCTGGCCCTTCCCAACCATGGCGGGGACACCAACGTGTTGGGTTTCCTACCCATCATCAACTGAAATGCGCTAATTCCAGTCTCCACATGGGGCGCCAAATGCAGGGCATACAACCGTTTTCTTATCACAATTTTCTTATCCTTTCCTGTTACTCTACTCATTCTCACTGCATCCATAATACATCGATTTACCCTTTCAACCATACCATTTGTCTGGAGCTGATATAAAGCTGTGTGCTTATGCTTTATTCCAGACATCCTCAAATATTCTTGAAATAAACCACCCACAAATCGTGTGCCCTTATCAGTCAAAATGGACTCGGGCAACCCTTTTCTTTTGAAAACATCTTGCAAAAATCCGACCATACACTGAGATGACACCTCCCTCATGACTTTAAACTCCGTCCACCTGGAAAATAAATCAATCACCACCACAATAAACCTTCCACGTCCACTTCCTAAATCCATGGGACTAACAATACCCATAGCCAAGTCACACCACACACCTACAGGAGCATCAACTTTAATCATGGGTTGTCGCCTAGCATGAGCATTCTTAGCCGATACCTCAAACACCACACATGACCCAACCACTCTCTCTACTTCACGGTCGATACCCGGCCACCAATAGTCTCCCTTGATGATCTCTTTTGTTTTGAAAATTCCGATATGTCCTTGATGACTAATTTCAATAAGACTCCTACGGAGCCTCCCTGGAACCACAAGTCGATCCCAGCGATATAGTAAGCCATCCTTTATACTCAATTCCGACCTCAGCTCCCACATTGCTCTCTCCTCTCCATTCAATAGTCTCATTTCTGGCCATCCATTTCGAACAAAATCCAAAATGTGTCTTCACATTTCATCTGAATTCCCCTTACTCTCCCACTCCTCCCTGGTAATCACCCCATTATGGGTAACATACACCATATCCGTAATGACATCTTCCGATATCCCTTGACTCCCTTCAAAATCCTCATCTCGTAATCTAGAAACATGGTCAGCTCGCACATTTTCCTTACCAGGAATCACTTCAATTTCAAATTTGTGACATTATAGTCTTGCAACCCAGCATGCAAATCTCCTGGACACCTTATATAAACCTTTATTCTCGAATATGGCTTTGAGGGATTTGTGATGATCCGTCCGCAATATGAATTCTGACCCCCACACAAAAAGCTTACATTTTTCGATTCCACAATGGCAAGCCAACGCCTCCTTTTCCAAAACCAAGTAATTTAACTCAGCACCCCTCAGCATCCTGGATGCATGAGTCACAACTTCCTCACTGCCATTTACCCCAACCTTAGACAACACAACACCAATTCCTGTGTCACTAGCATCCACTGAAATTATACACTTCCTCTTGGTATCGAACATAGCTAAAGCTTTTGCCATACCAATTTTCCTTTTTATCTCACAGAATTCTGCCTCACATTCATTGTCCCATTTGAAATCAACACCTTTCTTCAACAAACCTCTCATCATGTTGACTCTATCCGCAAAATTATCCACAAACCTATGATAGAACCTATCATGCCCAAAAAGGCTTAAGTCCTTCCTCAGAGATTTCGTGTCCAAGATAATCCACAACTCCACTTCCGAAAAACACACTTCTCTGCCCTAAGCGTTATCCCTTTCTCCCTGAAGACATCTACTACTCTCCTCACATTCCTCTCAAGAATATCTTCACTCTCCCCACATACCAATACATCAACCTGGAAACACCACACATCGCCCATACCCAACAAATTTTGTCCATCACCTTCTGGAAAATGGATGACGCCGAAATTAACCCAAATGACATCCGGCAAAATTGGTACACACCAGCATGCGTTATAAATGCTGTGAGTTTTCTGGACCCCTGATTAAGTTTAATCTGGTGGTACGCACTGGCCATATCCAGCTTTGTAAAACACTTGGCTCATCCAATTCTGCTCAGCATCTCCGACATGTTAGGTAGAGGGTGTCTCTCCGCAACCACACATTTATTTACCTCTCTCAGATCTACACATACCCTCAACTCTCCACTCGCCTTCTTCACCACAACCAATGGAGAAATCCACCCCACATACTTTGCAGGGTCTATGATTCCTGCACTCTTCAATCTTTCAAACTCCTCATGCACTACATTGCGGAGTGCTAAAGGTATGGGGCAAAGTTTAGCACTCACCAGCTTACTTCCTTTTTTCATCACAATTTTATGCACCATGCCCTTAACACATGCCACCTTCTTGGAAAATACTTCAGGATATTTCCCAATTATGTTACATATCTCTCCTACATTAAGAACCTGTTCTTCTGTGTTTGGGTCTAACCTTATCCGCAAGCCTATATGTTAGTTTGTTTATTTTATTTGTATGGCGCTCCAAACCCAGAGGTAGAAGGGCGCTTAAGAATTTGGTTACATCGTTGTGAAGTATCTTAGTTTTGCATACTTCGTACAAGTTTATAATATAAGCATATATCTATACAGTGAACAGTAAACAAGAGCAAATGCTTACAATATGCAGTTTTCAATATAAGTACAGATACCGCACGGGTCTGGTGTTAATGGCGTTATTCTTTGTTTAGAAGCTAGCTGATGACCTGCTTCCTAAAGATCTGGAAGGATTCGATCATTTTGATGTTTAGCGGTAGGGAGTTCCAGAGTTGGGGGGCAAGCACTGTGAAGCTTACCCCTCCAGCTCTTTTTAGGTGGAACCTGGGCACTGATAAGCAGAGAGTGTTGGAGGATCTGGTGGCTGGTTTCAGGGTGAATTTATTAGCTAGGTAAGGTGGTGCTAGGTGATTGAGGGATTTGTACGTGAGGCAAATGGTTTTTAGATACATTTTTTGGCGTATGGATAGCCATTTGCAGGCTTTCCTAGTAGCGGTGATGTGCTCATGTTTGGGAATGTTGAGGGCTGCGCGCAAGGCGTTGTTTTGTATTACCTGCAACTTGTTGAGTACGGATTGATTAGCACCTAGGTACAGGCTGTTACAGTAATCGAGTTTTGATTGTATTAGGGCCCTGGCAAGGGTGAGGCAGCTGTTGGGTGATAGGAAAGGTCTGCTGGCCCTAATGAGCTTGCCAGTATAGGCAGCAGCTGAGGCAGTCATATTGGTGTGTTTGCTAAGGTTGGTGTTGGCATCTAGATAGAAACCAATGGTTTTTACGCTTTTGGCTATGGGAATGGCGTGGCCGTCTATAGTAATGTTGTTATAGCTAGGGTCGAGTTTAGTCAGAGTGTTGGGGGAGCCGACGATTAGGAGTTCTGTCTTCTCATCATTCAGGCAGAGGCCATGGGAGGCCATCCATGCTTGAATGATGGAGAATATTTTGTTGATCCGGGCGGCGTCTTCTTGGTAATTACCAGAGATGGTGAGGAGTATCTGGGTGTCATCTGCGTAGTTTGTGTAGGTGACACCCAGACGGTCCACTTGGTCAAATAGAGGCTTTGTAAATATGTTGTACAAAGTGGGGGATACACAGGATCCTTGTGGGACCCCGCATGTGATGGGGATGGGGTCTGCTGCAGCTGTGGTGGAAAAGACTCGCATGGTTCTGTTTGCCAGGAAGGATTGTATCCATGTGATGGCGGAGGGGGAGAAGTGGGCTGCGGTGGCAAGGTGATTACAGAGGACTTTGTGGCTGACCAGGTCAAAAGCCGCTGAGAGGTCTAGTAGGAGTAGGATTGCGGCATTGCCTTTGTCTTTAATTTCATCAATCTGGCTTTTGAGATCAACAAGGGCGGTTTCAGTTCCGTGTTGAGGTCTGAAGCCGGATTGACGTATTACTAGCAGTTGGTTGGATTCCAGGTATTCCTGAATTTGGATGTAGGCAACTCTGTCCAAGATTTTCAGTAGGAAGGGGACTGTGGTAATGGGCCTGTAGTTGGTGGGTATGGCCGGGTCGAGGGATTGTTTTTTCAGGAGTGGGAGAACCCATGATTGTTTTAAGTTGCTGGGGATAGAGTTATTGGTGAAGGATAGGTTGATGAGTTTGGTAATGAAGGGGGAGAGCTCTCTGGCTGCATCTTTTATGATCTGAGCCGGACAGCTGTCTCCTTTGCAGTTAGAGGGTTTTAGGGTGGTGATGATTTTTTGAACTTCCGGGATGGTGACTTTCTTAAACGAGAAGCCTGCGCTAGTGTTGTTGGGTGTGGGTAGGCTAAGGTTGGTGACCTTATTGTTGAAGAGTTGTTGCCGTTTGTCTTCAATTTTAGTTTGGAGTCCTAAAATTTTGTTGTTGAGGGCGCTCTGGATGTCGGTGCACCAGGATGTGTCTTTTAGGCCAGTTTCTGGAGGTGAAATAGGGTTATTTAGTTCCTTCAGAATTTTGAATAATTCTTTAGTGGAGGATCCTGCCTGAGTGATCCTGGTGTTGTAAGCATCTTTTTTGGTTTGGATTATCTCACTTTTGTAGCGTGAGGATAAGTTAGTGAGGTTGGATTTGTTTACCGCGGTGGGGTTGGTCTTCCAGGTGTGATGAGCCTTAGCTTTCTCTTTCCTGAGTGTTTTGAGCTCAGGGGTGAACCACGAGTTCAAATGAGCTTTAGGTTTAACTTTGCATATTTTTAAAGGGGCAACAGTGTCCATTGCTTTAGCCATGGAATTATTGAAGGTGTCGATCAACAGGTTTAGGTCAGCGTTGGCTGGGAGAGCATTAAGGGTGGGTAAGACCAGTGGTAGTAGGGCTTCAGCAGTAATGTTGCGTTTATTCCTGGTGGGACATGCTGGTGCCATGGGGTGCTTATTGGGCAGTGCCTGATTGGTGTTGACCTTAAGGGGGATCATGTGGTGATCGGTCCATGCCAGAGGTTGGGGGTCTTTGCAAGTTGTATTGCAGTTGTGAGTTGCTACCCAATCGAGGGTTCTACCTTTTAGGTGGGTGGGGAGTGTAACGAGTTGAGTAAGACCATGATCTGTTAGGACATTGGCTAGGGATGCAGCATGTGCATCGTTTGGGTCTTGGTAGCCGAGATTGAAGTCTCCGAGGATCATGATTTGTGCTGATGGTTTGGAGTTTTCGGTGATGAGGGAGGTGATGTCTTCTTCAAAGGTCCCAGGGGGTCTGGGGGTCTATATATAAGGTGGATGGTGGTTGTGGGGGAAGTTTGTAGCTTGGCTGTGAATAGCTCACAGGATGTGAGAGCGACTGTGTCAGTTAGTCTAAGGCCTAGGGCAGATTTGGAAATGATCGCTACACCTCCACCTCTGGTGTTTGGTCTGTCCGCTCTGAGGATAGAGTATTTGTCTGGGATGGCTAGCGATAAATGGGGTCCGGACGCCTCATGAAGCCAGGTTTCTGTTAGGGCTAGAAAGTCGAGGTCGTTGGTAAGGATAATGTCTGCAATTTCTGTGGGGTGGGCAGCCAAGGATCTGACGTTGAGTAGGGCGCCTTTTAGAGGGGGAGGTGTGGGCTTGTTCGAGGCGATGTGCTTTGTGTTAGTTTTGGTGTAAGGTTTGGAGCTGGGAGTGGAAGTTGTGGTGGGGAGCCTGGAGCTTAATCTATCATTGCGTGCTGTGAGGTTGGGGGTAAGGGATGGGGTGGTTGGGACGGGCGGCTTAAAGCGGGCGGGGGGTTTGGTGGTCAGTTTAGTTTGGTTAGATTCAGCAATGGGGCTCGGGTGGCTGTTGGCAGGTGGGCCATGGATGGCAGTGGTGGTGGAGGTGGGAGGGTGGTTAGTGGAGGGGAAGGGGGATGCGGAGGGTAGGAACGGAGTGGGGCATGGGATGGGGTGGTGTCTGGGGCACCCTAGTTTAGCTAGGCCGTCCTGGAGGGCTATGTAGCTGTTGTTGCTACAAGGTACGTTGTCCTTTATTAAGCAGAATGGGAACATGATTAGGGCGAACCAGAAGATCATGGTCTGTAGATATGAGTGGCACTGACTAAAATGCAGTGAGGCAGTAAAGACACTGGGGCTAGAGGCGAGAAGTGTGTACAGATAAGGCTAACATGACATGTGCAGACAGGTACAGTAGACCAAAAAGGTTCACCTAAATGCAAAATGCACAGGTAAGGCTAGCGTGGCATGTGCAAACAGGTACAGTAGACCAAAAGGGTTCACCTAAATGCAAAATTCACAGGTAAGGCTAACAGTAGACCAAAGTGGTTCACCTAAATGCAGGATTCACAGGTAAGGCTAGCGTGGCATGTGCAAACAGGTACAGTATACCAAAGGGTTCACCTAAATGCAAAATTCACAGGTAAGGCTAACAGTAGACCAAAGTGGTTCACCTAAATGCAGGATTCACAGGTAAGGCTGACAGTAGACCAAGGTGGTCCACCTAAATGCAGGATTCACAGGTAAGGCTGGCGTGGCATGTGCAAACAGGTACAGTATACCAAAAGGGTTCACCTAAATGCAAAGTTCACAGGTAAGGCTGGCGTGGCATGTGCAAACAGGTACAGTAGACCAAAAGGGTTCACCTAAATGCAGGATTCACAGGTAAGGCTGGCGTGGCATGTTCAAACAGGTACAGTATACCAAAAGGGTTCACCTAAATGCAAAGTTCACAGGTAAGGCTGGCGTGGCATGTGCAAACAGGTACAGTAGACCAAAAGGGTTCACCTAAATGCAGGATTCACAGGTAAGGCTAACAGTAGACCAAAGTGGTTCACCTAAATGCAGGATTCGCAGGTAAGGCAGTGAGCTCATACGATAGGGCAGCAAAATCGCGGCACAGTAGGTTCAAAGCAGTGTGGACAGCAAGATCCCGGCAATATGGAATAAAATGCAGTGCGGGCGACAGGCTCTATTTGGGCGGCAGTATGCGGGCTAGTAGAGTCATGAGAATGGGTTGTCCCAAAGCGGATAGGTGGGTTTGGGTGGGTGGCTGGGTGTGGATTGCATTTGCCCTCCAGTGGATAGCAAGTCAAATGAGGGGTGGTGAGATCACCTCGAGTTCTGTGTGAATAGGGGTCCCAGGCAGGTGTAGGCACAGGTGTTGAAGAAGTGTACCTTATGATGATTGCAATCGCGCAATCCGGCGCATAACAGGCGCAGAACAGGGCCTTATCAAACGCGGGCCTTTGCAACAAGCGGCCGGCTTCCGCCTACCGGCGGATGTGCATCATTAATATGCACGAGCGTTGCTTAGCAACGCGTTCGGGCGCCATCTTGGGTGCAGGCAACTCCGAAATGGCAAGAAACAACGTGTATTCATTCAGTACGAGAGCAAATGCTCAGCCAAATGGGGTATTTGGGTGAAGAAGGGTCAGGGCACATCATTGCTCACCTGAGGCAGATGTGGATCCAATGTTTGCTGTGGGTGCGTGAGTTACAGCAGCTCCTCGTGGCAAGGTCAGCGTCGCGTGGCAGGATCCAGGTGCAGGATGGGAAAGGGCTCCTGCCCTCTCCAGATCAGCAGGTACTGAGATGTTCCCTCCACCTCAAAAGAGTCTCCCCACTCTTTGTCACATATATTTTCCCTTGTGTTTCTTTACCTTTGAATTCAAACGTTTCAACGCAATATCCAATTACATTGATTCTACCACAATTGTAGCCGCCTGGCCTTTTATCAGAAAACATTTACTTGTTAACCTTCCCTCCAACTTCAATTTCAAATACTTTCCATGACATGGGAGTTATTTTAGCACCTGAATCAACCATCATGCTCACCTTTTTTCCATTCACATTGATGTCAGCAAATGGATGTTCACAGTTATTCTCATCATCGCACTTCACCATGTTGACAGTAACCACTTCCACTCTTTCATCTTCATCCTCACCTGAAGATTGTCACATTTTCTCCCCTACATACAGCACCTTCTTGCTGTCCCCTATGGAGTAATTTTTGCAACAATTATCAAAATGCGCCCACCTTTTACACCTCCCACATAACGCTTTCCTCCCTGCACATATAGGTGAGTTGGCAAAGTGTCTAGCACTTGCGCAATGAAAACACAACATATCTTCCTTTCTTCCTCCTTTCACACTCATGGTTTTCTCACTCCCAGCTTCAGTACTCTTGAAACCCTTATCTTTTGTTTTCTTCCTAACATTTTTGCGCAAAACCTTCTTTTGTTCCCCCACCCTTAATACTTCGCTCGTAGATATCTTTATCTCCTTTTGAGACAACTTTGCCACACATTGTAAAGTATGCTCAACCCTTTTTGCCATCATAACCACCTCTTCAAGCCCCGGCTCATCCTTCAGCCAAATGTCCTCACAAATTTTAACATTGGAACAATGCAATATAAATTGGTCCCGGATGTGCCCGTAGAGCTTGTCCCCAAATTTACAAATGAAGATAGATAGCGTAAAGCCGTAACATATTCCTCAAAACTTTCCCCTTCATGTTGCTTCTTCATACCAAAATGATATCTTTCCAACACTGTACTAATACGTGTCTCAAAGTGTCTCTCCAACTTCAACAAGGCGATGTCAAATTCATTCGTACTGGCTTCCACATGTAGTTCTCCTGTGTCAGGCAAGATATCAAAAATCCTTTGACCCTCATACCCAATAAAGTGCATTAACATGGAGACTTTGTTTTCTGATGATATGCTGTGCCTGCAGGTAGCTTTGATGTAATGTAGAAAACCTTTTTTTCCAAGACATCCACTTAATTTTAGGTGGGCCTGGACTGGGCATAAACATGGGTGGGACCTGGCACTCCTGCCATTGCCATGCTTATGCTTGTTCCCCTCCTTGCAGCTGCAACCACTATACTTGAGAGGCGTTTTCTTTACCACAGTATATAATGTCACAAGGTAATTATTAAATCAAGCAGGTACCTTCAATAACTTCCTGCTTATCCAAACGCACAGCAGTTAAGCAGGCATGCATAAAAAAAACACTTTATCCAGGACGTGTGTGCCTCCCCAACTGGGCCCAGGGCACACACGCTGTGGTGGTTGAGAACGTAAGCAGTGGGTTTCCTCTACCGGCAATCAATGTCTTTGCTCCTTCCTGATGAGACGTTGCGCAATGCATCTTAGATCGGGAAAAAACCTACGAACGCATGTAGTTCAACATGACGTTGCAACATCAAACAATGCCCCCAACGGGACTGCTTGCTTTGCGCTTTCCAGAGAGCTGATTATGCATGCAGACGTACGTAGAAACAGGACGGCGTTGCTATGATATCCAAGCAATGCCCTGAATGGCAACACTTACTTTCCGCATTCGCGGAGAGTTGACAGAACGTGCAGCCTCCTCGATGCAATACAACGTTTTAAAAGTTGATACATTCAAAGCGCGCTTTTAAAGTTTCACAGACTTCTTCCAAATAAGTAAAAAGCACAAAATAATGTTATCGTACCTTCCTCGACTTCATCCAGTGCCCTGTCAGTAGTGTGACAGCCTCCTAATGACACCCTCCTCCACGGATGCAGTTCCTCTGGAGCGAGTTCTGCCTTATTGCATGCGCTCACCATAGGTCTTCATACTTTGTCCAAATGCTTATCAGGGTCCACAGTCTGCCTCCGGGCACTTTTTTACTATCGGAAGGTCGGCCCAATCCTTCAGTCGGGGGTCTTGGTGGATCCTCTTCAGCTCCTCGTCGCCAATGTAAAGACGAGCCGCAATACTAAGTGTGATTTACTTAAGATTTATTATGAAGATACATGCTAAAGTAAAGACCCCCAACCTCCTCTCACAGCTCTCTTCTCCAACTGCCTTCCAGCACATTCCTTTAAAGAACCTAGACATGGTGTTCTATGATGGCATTCCACTGGCTTCTCTCTCCCATTACCAAGACTATTACACAACACACAGGAAAATGGATCTTCTGAGAGAGATGGAAATCTGAGATCACCTTCGGCAGAAAGGAGGCTCTCACAGTCAACGTCACCTTCTCTTTGGAAAAAAACAAATAGGCAGGTAAAACAGACAACGCCTGGAGCTCACTCACCAGTCTCGCAGAAGAGATAGCCACCAGGAAAATCACCTTACGGTTCAGTAAGCTAATAGAACAGGATTTAAGTGGCTCAAACAGAGCGCCCATAAACATTTTTTCAAACTAAATTGAAATCCCACGCCGGAACCACAAACTGGCAGAGAGGAAACTGGTTACACAAACCCTGCAAGAACTGCATAACAGTGTGGACTGTGAAAAATGTATACTGTTCCTGGCAACTCTTGTACACCGAAATGGCGGCGATGTTACCCTTTATAGTACCAATCTGCACGCCTGCTTGGGTAAAAGCAGAAAATCTAACACAAGCGATAGAGGACAAGCTTAAGGATCCAGGTCCTTCTCCCAGCACCAAACCGAAAATGTATGCCACCTGCAGGCATAAATGGATTTTGTAGGGGCTTCCGACCTAAAAGGGGCACATCGAGGATGTTGTCTGACAAGTCCCACTCCATGTACCTCAGCTTCTCAGTAGCCACGCATGAAGATTCAGATTGCTGAGGTTCGGGTGGAGGACCCGCCACCTCCGACTCGAAGAGCAAGTTGACTTCTCGAAAGGCGCCAGGGATGGCAGATGGACATGTCCAGGAACTCTGGATACCACGTTCTCTGGGCCCAGTCCAGAGTGATCAGGATCATCATGGTTCTGAACAGGCGCAACCTCCTCAGAACCAGCAGAATGACATGAATCGGCGGGAACGCATAAAGGAAGTCAAAAGTCCACTCGACTGCCAACATCACCTCATTTGCTGGGGTAATGCATGGCCACTGCCAGTATGTCCATCAGTAGAAGTACAATCTTGCGTTTCAAAGAGGGGAGGACAGCAACTAGGGCCAGCCTGATCGCCCTCAACTCCAGCATGCTAATGTGTTCCCAAGACTCCGCGGGAGATCACAGTCTGCTAGTCGTGAAGTCTGACAGGTGGGCACCCCAACCAGTCAGAGATACATCTGTGACCAGGGGCACCTGGGGGCAAGGTTGGCAAAGTAACATGCCTCTCAGCATGTTGTCTCGCACGCCCCACCTCGTGAGATCCTGAGCCACCTTTTTTCAAGATGCTGTAAAGAGATGCTGTAAAATGTCTGACTTGTGGCCCTGAAACTGCGACCATTGGCAACAGAGAAGCCATTGAAGCGATCTTATGTGCAGCCTCGCCTCAGGAACTGCTGAGATGCACAACACCATTAAGCCTAGAAGGTGCTGGAAAGTCAAGGCCAGAACTTGTTGTTGGAATTGAAACACATTGGGCCTCATGATGAGTCTGGCGGTAGCCATGCTGGTAAAAATGGCACGGCTGCCGCCGGGGTAATTTTTTTTTGGGCGCCCGGCAATGGGGACTTACTGGGGCATTACAGCCCCGGTGGTCCAGGTAATTCCCTATTGCTGGGCGCCAGAAAAACTACTCCCTATTCCCATTCGAGTCCCATTGGACTCAATGGGAATGGTGAGGACGGATGCACCGGGACCATTCATGAATGGTGTCGGTGCATCCGTCAAGGTCGGCACCTGCGATCCGGTGCATCCGTCAAGGTCGGCACCCGCTCACAGAACTTGTAGTTTGCCGGTCCGGAAACAACAGTGCCAGCAAGCTTACCAGCACCGTTGTTTCCGGACCGGCAACCTTGTAATGAGGCCCATTGACCATCTGAAAAATGATTGCCACTCAGTCCTCAGGCGTGAAAGCCCTGCCCAGGTAAGTGACCACGAAAGCCCTGATGAACCGGAAAGACTGGGATAGGGAAACCGGAGACTTTTTGAAGTACAGGGAAAAGCCCAGGCTGTGCAATATAGTCCATGTGCGGATTTGATGCTCTGACACTAGATCTGGGTAGCATGCCCGGTCGAGCCAGTAGTCCATGAAGGGAAGGATATAAATGCCCTCCCTCCTGAGAGGAGCCGCTACCACTGCCAGCAACTTGGTGAAATCCTGTGGGCCGAGGAAAGACCAAACAGCTGGACCTTGAAGTGGTAATGGTGTTGACCCACCATAAACCTTAGGTACTTCCTGTGCTTTTGATTAATTGGCACATGGAAGTAGGCATCCTGAAGGTTCAGGGAAACTAACCAGTCCTGCAGATCGAGGGTTTGCAGAATCTGGCAAAAGAGTAACCATCTGTCCCTTGTCCTTGCATAGGAATAAGTAAAGCAGCTGCAGATTCAGACTGGGGAGCAAGTCTCCATCCTTCTTGGCACAAGAAAATAGGTGGGAGGACCACCCCTTCCCTCATTCTGGGTGCAAAACTAGCTTGATTGTGCTTTTCGACAGAAGCTGATGGCCCTCCTCCAGGAGGATGGGGTCCAAAGACAAAGGGGTGGCAAAGAGTCTTGGCCCAGGGGGACCTGAAGGAATGGCAGGCAATATCCCTGTCGGATGACTTGTAAGACCCAAGCACCATTCCGGGTTGAACAAGGAAAGCCTCCCCTCCCCCCGGTGATGAGTGGCAAAACCAGTCACTGAGGTTTGGCACCCAGGTGCCACCCCCCGCCACTAGGAAGTGCTTCCTCTGCCTCTCAGGAAGCACGTGCCTAGCCCTCTTCCTGGAGCAGACTGACCATGGCCCTACGGGGCAAAGGGAGGTGAGGGGCAAAGGGTGGGAGGAGCAAAAAACCCTGTCCCAAAAGACGGCTATGCAGAAGGCTGCTGCACGGCTAGCCCCAACAATTTAGCAGTTGCCTCAGATTACCTTGGCTTCAAAAAGTTTCTGGCTGTTGAAAGGCATGTCCAACAGACTGGTCTGGATGTCGTTGCAGTCCCTGATGACCTTAGCCACTAGTGGCACCTGACCACTGTGCTAGTGGCCATGGACCTGCACACACCATCCGCCGTATCCAGTCCTGACTGCAGCATCTGGCGTGCAACCTCTTTGCCATTAGAGACCAAGGACAGGAAACCGTCCCTCATCTCTCCCTCTGGGGCGCACTCAGTCGCATTGGCCACTGCCATCCAAAGGCAAAAGGAGAACTTCGCCATGGCTCAACAAGCAGACACAGGCCGCAGTGCAATACTGCCTGATGCAACCTCTTACTCTTCTTGTCTGGAAAAAGAGACAGAAAATGTAGAGGTTTTCAGGCTACCTGTCACGGCATGAACCACCAAGTTTTCTGTCGAAGCATGGGAGAAAAGAAAAGCCAGATCCGACAGAGCAGGGGGGTGCTGCCTTGCCAGACCCCTGTACACTGCCGGAATAGAGCCAGGTTTCTCTCATACCTCCAATACAGGGGCATCGACTGCCACATTGAAGGGCAGAAGCGTCTCTTTTTAGGGGGCATATTCCCAATATTGCAAAGTTCATATTGAACCTTGGACCTGAACAGAGCAGATAGGCCTTGAGCACTGGCCCCCTTAGCCATGCACTGCTGGAGGTAGCTTGAGGCTTTCCTGGGTTGGGAACTGACAAAATTCCCATCTCTGGAGCAGTGCCGAGGCCACTGGGTCCCTGCAGGCCTTCTGCCAGGCCCAGCACATCCTCATCTTCCCTGTAGAATCCTTCTAGAAAAATCCTCACCTCCCTTGAACCCATAGGTTCCAGACCAAAGGGGACCTGGTCACCCTTCTCAACATAGATGTTTTACATCCTTAACATGAATGCGTCTCCAGAGAGTGGGACGTGTTAGGTATGTTTTTCTACAGTCCAATTGGTATTGGAATCTATAAAACTAATAACTTGGTTTTACAGACCCAAATTCTAATATAGGCCTGTACTACCAAGGTTGGTAGAGTGGGAGAGTAGCCAGGCTTATCTTAGGTGGAGGAACATGGGCTGTAAATCAGTACAAAGAACCCAGAACATACATAGATTGAAAGAAACACTTAGTTATATCAATAATTGTTTTTATTTTATATATAGACACAAGACAGTTGTTAAACAGAGGAATATTGTATCAACTAACAACATCAAACGCACATTTAGAATAATCAGGAAAAAATAAGCAGGTGAGTAAATTGTTACATGTGTTTCTTATCCACACACGGAGAGACTTTAGTTCAGGTCAGGAAAAGTACTCATTTTAAATTAACTCTGCACTATTCAAGCATATGTACGTTCTAGAAGGTAAACAGCAGCAATCACTCGTAAGCAATACTTGTAGAAACTCTTAAAAAGGTTTAGGCAGTATTTTCCCTAACAAGAAAGTAGTTCTTCAGTTCATGTTTGGAGGGAAACGAGCAACACCAAAGCCAAGAGCGTCAGGAGATTTACTGTAAGGTAACCAGCAATACCAAAGTCTACTGGAGAGCATTAGTTTTGATGCAAACCTTTAGCACAGGTATGTAACAAGGTGGTAGTTCTTGGTAAAACCACAGGAGCTTAGGCGAAGCCTTCCTGTAGGGCAAAAGCTGTGAGGCCAGGGCGACTGCAAAGGGGTGAACACCCAAACAGTAGAAACTGTGCTCCAAAAGCAAAGGAGCGACACAAATGGTTTCAGGTAAGATTACTAACAGACCCACAGCACCTTGATTGTGAAGATGATGATGCAGCTGGATGCCTTCTGGATGCACGGCTGCAAACCCGGTCTCCTGATCCTTGGTCGTGGTGATGGAAGGGAGGACTCTGGATAGGTTCCTGCATCAGTAGTCGAGAGAGGGACTTGCCAGCAAAGAATGTCTCTTACTCCTGCATCGGTTTGTGGTTTTAGCGCCTTTTTCTCAGCACCAATAGCGAACTATCACTGCCGGTTGGAATCATCTTCTTTTCTCTGTCCTACACTCTGGCGAGGGGACTCTAAGGAGGGGATTCGTGCATCTAGAGGTCCACACGGATGCCAACGAAGTTCCAGCGAGATTCATCAATGGCAAGACGATGCACTCTATGGTGGTAGAGGTACCCTGGGTATTGGGATTCTGCAGCCCGGGAAGATCGCAAGACGTCAGGGGATAGCTCAAAACCAAGAGTGTCTTGAGGCTGGTTATACCCACCTGCCCAGAGGAGGAGGTTGTCCTCGACTGAGCCAACCTGTTCATTCAAAAACAGGGCCAGGACAGCAGTAGTTGTCTCTGGTCATCATCTTCTGCAGAGCTTCAGTTCCAGTGGTCGTCTTAAACTTCTGTCCCAAAAGCCTTGCCTTTTATGCAAGAACCAATTAATTCAGTCCTATGGCCAGTCAATCACCTGATCTGGTTGTCTTTGCAGGACAGCCAGCTGCCAAGTTCAAAATGGTTCCAGCCAGGCATACCTTCAGACAAAGGGCAGAGATGTTTTGGACTCCCCCTCACTTCCTGCCTCAGCAAACACACTGGGGCCTTGCCAGGCTTCAGAAAGGGATCTCGCCAAAGACAAAACACAAAGAGGACCCACCCTCACCTGGAATGGAAGAAGGGCCAAGAAGGAAAACACAAACGGAAAATGGCGATAAAAAAAGACTGGGCCATTTTGGGAATATGGTCACCCAGGAGTGCTGTACTGCAGCTATTTACCAATGAATTATGATATTTAATGTTTTACATCTAGTGTGATGACATATATGCAAAGGCTTAATTGTATTAGCATTATGTATTAATTTTTTTTTTTAAACTGCAGCTGTGAAGACAGCCCCTAAACAACGAACACAAAAAATGTAAAACGGTATCCACTGCCACCAGCCATTTAGGTTTTGTCTGTTTGCTATAACTAAAAAAGTTACAGGAGCAGTGGGAAAGAAGTTACAGTGTAGCCCCTCAGCAAGCCACATAAGGTGGAGTGTGCTGATCCCACAAAAAGAGAGGTAAGCAAGATAAAAAGTATCCTACTATCCTTGAGAACAGTAGTTCTGAGGAAAAAGTAATACCAATTGGAAGGGAAGCCCAAGGGATAGCAATACTGCACATACGGTGCTCTGTGCTGCAACAATGTATTACAGATGCCTGTAGAAAAATACATGGAGGAAAGCATGACTCCATTAAAAGTAAAAAGAATACAGTAGCAGAAAAATAGGGTTACACTGAAGAGCAAAAAGAATGTGTGAGTGGAAAGAAGTCCCACTCACTCAGGAGATAAAAGCAAAAAATCCCAGAAGTCCAGCAAAAGTGCTGGGGGTCTATTAGGTGCAGGGAAATTGGCACAAGCAATGAAAATCCTCCCTAAAAGGACAAATTCCCTTTGAGTCCACAATGCCAGTCGGCACCAATGATGGCACTGGTGCCGGCATCGAAGCCACTGCTCCTGGAGGCGGGGCCTGTTGACACCGAGAGACCTCCGTCTCGGTCTGGTCCAACCCTGAGCCCTTAGGCATGCAGGAGTGGTCCCCAGAGGATACCCTGCCGTTGACAGACGCAGTGGGACCCTGGGCACCGTAGCCGAAGTTGACAGCACCACTGCTTGGGCAACAGACGCCAGCGCCTTGACGAAGATGTCCAAACTCTTCATGCAGAAGTTCTCCCATTGCTCCGGATAAAAGGATTGCGTTGGAAAAGGTACCTATTCCGGATGCTTAGAAGACTCCCTGGAGCGGTGGCTCTTCTTCAAAGAGGAAGACTAATGTCAGTGTGAGAACCTCTTCCAATGCGGCAGGTTCTTTCCTTTTTCCTTGCATGGAGCTGCCAGTTCCTGGGGGTGTCGTTCTGCGCCATGCGATTGCGACGGTTATAGGTCAAAGGATCGAATCAAAAGGATAGAAATGCAATAGGGTCGAGGTCAAAAGGACTGAAAACAAAAAGGTCGAATTATTCTTATTTGTTTGTTTTTTTAGGGGTGGGGATTGGGTGTCCCCCCGAACCTCTGTTTTTGGTGTAAAAACCACTTTTTCTTTCCTATACGGAAACCCAAAAAAAATATACATTTAAAAAAAAGGCATTCAACCTTTTTTCTTTTGGTCCTATTGTCCTCTACCCTTTTGTATTCGATCCTTTTGTTTTAGATCCGTTGACTGGACACCGATTGAGACTGTGAAGCCTCACCCTTCACCTTGTGGACAAATGTGAAGATCTTTGCTGCCCTTTCCCGGCAAGCCTTAAGTGGCATGGACTACATTGATCCGTAATCTTGGGTGTCATGGTCCTCGCCCAAGCAATATAGACAAATACGGAGCAGATCTGGGACCGACATCTGCCAGCCTCAATCTGCACACGGCTTGAAGCTTGAAGCCTTAGACTGAGTAGGCATGGCATCGCTTTAAGAAAAAAGGAACTGAGGTCATGGAGCGTGACGTGGCACCGCTATATATACACACTGACCCGCCGTCATGTCCAGCGTGGAGTGTGCATCAGTGTCAGGCTGAGCCATGCCTCCTGGCGCAGAAAATATGTACGCTAATTCTAGGGTTTGTATTATCAAGCAATATGAAATTTATATGGGGCGATTATTGTGTAGTTCTATATAATTGGACCCTTCTTACAGGTAATGATGGTATTTTTGACCACATCACTATGGTTAGTACTGGGTGTCTCTAATTTATGTTTGCCCTTAGAAAGTTGCTCATGTACCCATTGATAAAATGTGCAAGTTCTTTCTTTTTCACACACACTTTCTAAAGCCGTACCCTCACCCACTCTATGGGGACATTGGAGCAATTTCAGCACAGACACACCAGATGGTTGCTCCTAAGGCAGGTGACATAGGCTCATTCAGAGGATGCAACAAGATAATTCCAATGCAGTTATGATGTGAAAATCTAGTTCAGAGACAAGAAAGCAAGCTACACTGGTCTGCAGAAAAGAGCAAGGAACTTAAGCATCCACAAGCACTGGCTGGAGTACATTCACTTTATCAGCTGCACATTTATTATCATCAATTTAGGATGCAGTTTCTGGGTTTGCTACAAGATAGCAGTAACATTTCAAAATAAAATAGGGATGCATAGGAATAATTGAGCCATACCAACTATTGTTGTGTCTGCTAGAAGATTCCGTCTAACAATAAGGTTTTTTTTTTTAAATAACCAATGTCGATTATTTAGTCTTAGTCTGCTTTCTGTCCCAAAGTAGGTGAGCAGCTTGGCCAATTTATTTAACTGCTTCATATAAAAGCTTAGTCAATTCTTCATGGCCTACTTAAGTGTCATTAGTCCTACACTTGTACTTTCACATGAGCTGTCTGTGTGTGCAATTTTCATTGAAGGAAATTGGAGAGTTCCAGCCAACAAAAAGGATTGTAAATCTCATCACCAAACAGATGGCCTCAAACACGCTCAGCAGTGTAGCATGGTTCAGGAGACTGCTTCACAGGCTTTAATGAGGACACCACACATGCGTTGGATGACCTTGAAGAGCAGAACTCCTGACAAGATTAGAAAGTAGAAAATTAAGAGCATGAGGTGTGACGCTTTCAACGCCCCCAAGTGGTTTACTTCCATCTTTATTTCCTGGCATGGTAATAAGAAGGCGGCAGGTACCTTGGATGGGGGTTGAAGAGTCTGAAATAATAAAGTTCACGCATTCAAAAGGAATGATTGCAAATGGCATATCAATGATACAAAAAAGGATTATTTAAATGTATGAATCAGGCAAACATTTAAATGATAATTACTTTTGTCCTTTGTCAGTAGGAGACTTCCTGTCGGGACCTTGGCTGAGGAATTCCTGTGACAACAGCGGCAGTAGGTTGATTACAATAGCTCCTTGACTCTCATCTGCATCCAAATTGAACAAATCTTTGACTGGAAACAGATGATCACTGTAAACCGACACAAAACGTTATAGCAACTAATGGGGGAAAATGTACTTGCTGCAGAGAACATTAGGACAAGTGGATACAAGGAGAACAGAAGGCATGGGGTTTGCAAGCGGCCACTGTTCTTTATCATTGGTTGCCTGCAATTGCTTAAACATGTGTAAACCAAATTTCTGATCTCTTCCAAACATAATCATTGATTGGTAGCCTTCTGCAATGAACATTTGAGAGGAAATTACAACTCTTTGTTACTCTTGAAATAGTGCAGTGGGCAGGGCGAGATGAGGAAGCTGTGGGAGGAATGTATCAATTAGAAAGAACATTTCAGAAGGTAAGTCTAACGGATACCTTCCTCCCACAGATGCCCCATCTCTTCAAAGACCCCCACTATATAGAGAAACGAAGGAGAAAATATAACAAGGAATCTGTCCCACAGAGGTGAGCTTTGACGAATAGAGAGCCCAACTCTCATATGCTGTCCCCAAAAGAGCGTCATGGCAGTGCTATTTAAGGGTATGCCCCTCCTAGTTCTCTGTGCGACAGTCCCTTTCTACAGCTGCTTCATGAGCTCGGAATTCCGCCCATGTCTCCATTTATCTTCTTTACTTGCCTTTTGAAAAGCTTTAAGAACAAATCTGTTCACGTTCATATTTCGTTTTTCCGTATTTTAGATTTTCCGATATTTGATGAGGTTTCATGAGATTTTGTACAATGCTGCTAGCCTGTAATTTGTTCTATTTTATTGAACAGTACATACAGCGCCCTGACATATTTCCATCAACGGAACCCTCTGCACAACGTTGATGCAGCCACCAGACCCCTACTGGAATTAGTTCATAGAGCAAAGGGCACTTCTTTGTTAGAAACCGTGTAATATATTTTTATGCAAAGCACTATCCATACTGAGATGGTCAGTTTGCAAACAGACTTCCACTGTCAGAATACAGGAAACCACACAAGCAATCAGTAATCTTGTCGAACATCTTTAGTCCTATTCACATAGACGCACTAAAAGCCTGTTTAGGGTCAAGCTTGTGGAGCCCCCTCCTTCATCTGAGAAATCCAGGTGGCTGATCTTTTTCTGAAATTGGAACTAATGCAAGAACGAGTAACGTAATGCAAAGCAACTTTCTCCATGGAAAATTACAAAGAGAAGTCAAAATGACAATGCCAGAAGCTTGAAAATCCTACTCGCCAATGTAAGTGCAACCAGAAAAAAATCTTTAATTGTTAGAAATCTCAGTGACCATTACTTCTAAATCCCCAAAAGGTCCTCCATCAGAAAGTTAAGAACCAAATTGAGGCCCTACTGAAGCACGACAAAGAGGCTAGGGATCAGCAGAAAGGAGTTCACCAGAACCTACAGAAATCGATTAAATGTAGGAATAACAAAATGAGATCCTGCCACGTGTAATGGGTCTCTAGGCAGCCATAATTGTACCAGAACAACCATCAGAGGGCAAGCCAAGGGATCTATGTTTTTCTGAAAGCAACAGAGAGCGAACGCCATCTACTCAGCGTCAGAACAAAGGGATCGGCAGTTTAGGCAAAGCCAAGACATATGTTTAGGGTTTTTATTTACAAACAGGAAAAAAAACAAATAGGAGTAATTGAGTTCAAGTGGTGGGGCTATCAAACAAAACCAAAATAGTATTGTTTCCTTTAGCACTTTGGCCCTCAATCCTTCCTCAAATCCCTTGAACTCTTCCTTCCTGGCAGGAACAGTCACTCATAGCCTTTGGGGTGTTAAGTCTGGCGCAATTCTGCTTTGTCAGGATAACACTCTTCCTTTGCTCCAGAAAGACCTGGCACCACCCCCTTTGGTCTGGTGCCTGGGATTGACTTAACATGGGTCAGGCGTCAAACTCCTCAGATCGTGTCGGTCCCTGTGGTTTTCAGGCTCAAGGATGCTCATCCACCAACTTAGGAGCACCTCCAAGACACTGAGTCTTAATCAGCTACTTTTCTGTCTGCCTCTACCCTTCAGTACCCCATCTCCTTATCACTTCCCCCTTCATATTCTTCAATCTTTACCTTCTCTCCATTATCCTTATTTTCTCTCGTCCTGACTTCCAATACCTCACCTGTTTCTGAGGCTACCTGGTCAAACATACTTACAGGCCTATTCTCATCCATGAGCCTGGTGTTCTGGGTGAGTGTACTGTAACCTGCAGGGAAATTGGCTATGCGGGTCACCAAGTCTTTTGGGCTCAAGTTTGGCAGTGTGGAAAAAGGTGCTAGTAATAACATATACTGCCACCTTTCCGGACCGGTAAACTACAAGTCTCCTGGTAGGGGCTCTGATCTACCGGCAGGCCTGAACTACTGATAGATCAGGCCCCTACCGGCAGATAAATGCCTGAATCACTGGCATTGTTCGTAACGGTGCCGGTGATCCGGCCAACCCCACTCCATGGAGTCTTATAGGACTACAAGGAATGGGGAGTTACCGGCATCTGCGTTGCCCGTAATATACCGGTAACAGCAGGATATCGGGCGGCAGAGACAGTACAGTAGTTCCGTGGTATCCCGCCGGATTTACCGGCAGAATACCACGGAACTCGTAATGAGCCCCTATGTTTGTCCTCTGCCTATTCTGGCCTATTTGACTCTGTTCTGGGGTCCTGATGAGCAGAAACGGGAGGCTGGGGATGGTCTGAGGTATCTGTAAGATACTCTGTATACATACTACAGGGACGTCATCACAGAGCAGGAGGAAGTTGCCGTTCCAGGGACAGTCCAGTCCAATCCCTTAAGCTCCAGAATGGCACTTTGTCACAACTGATAAATAGACTTCATGCGCTGCAGACTTGCTAGCAAAAGAACATCTATGGAGAAATTTGGTTCTGCAAGCATATTGCTAAATTCTCACTCATGTGGGTCCACCGTCAGACGACTGAGAATATCAGTTCTAACGTTCTGCCTCTCCGTTTGCTATCAAATGCCCAAACCCAGAGTAGCATTGCACATTTGCACAGCTGAAACACCTGTATTCTGCCACCCTTGTTCAGTGCATGGAAGAAGAGAAGTCCATCGAGACTAGGAATCACTTGCCCGATTGACCTCAGCATGAGGAAACTGATATAAGACCTCTCCGGGAATTCCATGAGACTGGTCACTGAAAGGTCTAGAGTGTGAATCCACAACCGTATTTTAAATGATACATTACAAAGGCAATCAGATATAAAAAATAGTAGCAGATGAGGAAGGTTGGTGGGGTATTATCATTGCAGACCCACGCAAAGCTCAGAACTCACTCGAAGATGGCTACATGTTGCTCAAGTATTGTGTGTAATCTGATTTTTGTTTGGCTCAAGAAGCCAGGAAGATGCAAACGGCCATTAGGTCTAGAAACCTACAAAAGATTCTGGCTGGTATGCTTGCACTGCGAGAGCAGCCACACTGATTCTGAAATGCTTTGAATCCTCTCTTGCATCTTTGCTGACGTTTGTGTCCATGACCACACTAGTGAACTGAATTTGTTTGAGTAGTGATAACCAAGATTTGTTTAGGTTCAGGTAGAAGCCCAAACAATGGAAAAGGCAACACATCTTTTTCCAAGGCTGTGGCACTGAGTAGTCAAATCTGTCATGAAGGAGCTAATCGTTTAGTTATGTATTATGCCTTCTCTCTGCAGAGGTGAGCTGCCACCATTACCATCACCTTTGTGAAAATCTAAAGAGCTAAGATCAACCAAAAAGGCAGCACATGAAAATTACAGTGGGTTTGACTATCAATGAATCTCAGGCACCGCCAATGTTTGCGGTGAATTAGCACATGAAAGAAATGTATCCTGAAGAGTGAAGGAAGACAGTGAATCCTCATCTCTATATCCTGAACAATCTGAGACAGAGTGATACATTTAAACCTGTCCTTACCGAGGAACTTCCAGAGGAGCCTCGGAACCATGATTGGCCTATGAGCCCCATCCTCCTTCCAACATGGAAATATTTCCTTGGCCTAAATACTTAGGGTGAACATGTTTCACACACAGCCCCTTTTGTAAATTGTGAAATCTCCTCTACCAAAATGGGTTTTAAAGATGGCATAGGAGTGCTTCAGTAAATGGATACAGTAAATATGGGGTATCATTTGGAGAAATCAACTGATTAATGTCATTTACTTCAACTCCTGCCTTAAAGAATGAATTCTGCCCCCAACTTCATAGATGGGCTCAGGCGTCATGCTGCCCTGTGATTTGCATGGTTGGCTAAATCATTACATGTTCACCTCCAAACAACTCAATTTGAATTCAATTGGTTGCAACCAACCCATTCCCTGAACACCTTAGGCTACCACCTCTCTCAGTCCTATCCTAGTGTCCCCTCAGCCTTACCAGTCCTCACCATGCCCCTAACCTCTTAAATGTTTTCACTTACTCCCCCCTCACACAGGTTCTCTGCCTTCCCTCCTTCCCCCCCCATGTTACTCACCCATACGTCATCATCCACATACTCCACAATTGACTCTCTGGCCCCCATCTTCCCCTCCCAGATCATCCATATCTATCCTGTTCATTTAGCTTCACCTAAACCCCCCCCACCTCTCTGACTTCTCTACGGGTCTATGGAAAGCACACTATATCTGTAACTAAACTTCTTTCCTCAATGACCACTTTTATTCCCGATATCCCAAACTCTCAGTGATGGCATTCACTGAGTCTTGGATCTACTCTTGTGACAATTACTACAGCCACCCTCCATACCGAACTTGCTAAGTTCAACCATTCCCTTTACCCAAAGCAAAAAGGTGGTGAGTCGGCTCCGTAATTCGCAAGTATATCCCCTCTGGAACATTTTCCCCCTTGTGACATTAGCTCACCTTTCTGCTTCCACCCCTCTCATTCTCCTCATCTAATGTCTACCTCATACTCTTAACATTTTCTTCTCTGAATTAGAGACACTACATGAAACCATCACAGCCAATGTTCCCTTGGTCCTACTGGGGGACCTCAACCTATCCAACATTACCAAGGCGCACCAACTACAACACGAATCTGACCTAACGTACCAATCCCTGGTCAGTATTCGCCACCTCCCCATGCACACCCATGGTAACCTCCTTGATCTAATCTTTCTACCCTCCACAGCCGACTCCTCTGCTCTTCACTGAACCCTATCCCTCGGACCATTCACAAATTCACTTAATTATCTTCACCCCCTTCTACATCCTCCTCTTCTGTACTCTTCACCACAATAAATCTGAATCCCAAATCCTTGATCCATCACTGCTTCAAGTCGTCTCCTACCTAAAAGCACACTCTCCTCCGCGTGCCTGCTCCATCAAATTTGCATTAAAATAATTCAATATTGGTCTTCTGTTGCCACTGCCCTCAACATCGGATCGCTCCAGCAATCAGACAGCTGAAGACAAACATGAGTCTCCACCTGGGCTGCAGACACAAGGATCGCTCCTTCATACTCCTCAATGTCTACAAAGACTCACTCCTGCCCTCAACAGTGCTCCTGAATCTGCTAATTCCTCTTACTACACTGACCTTATATCGTCTCTCAACCCTGTGAACTCTCCATGATTTTTTAGGACATGCTCACTGTGAAGAACCCAAGGAATGTGTCCCTGCTCCCCCCTTTGGGATTAGGGAAGTGAACCCACTACACAATACCCTTTCAATGTTTATTGGTAACATGATGAACAAGGTAACCATATTCAGGGATGTTAGGGCGTTTTACTAAAGTTACTGTCAGTGACAGAACTTAGGAAAGCCAACCTAGAGTGAATAGGGTTACACATATTAGGATCAGCATGAACTACACAAGAGTATGGTATTGTGGCCAGCAGCCATGCTTAGTCTAAGGAGGGAGGAGGGATCTATTAGGTAAAAAGACCCCAGAGCATACCTTGGTTCGGGAAAACACTCACACATTTAGAAGTTATATAAAAATAGGCTTTTATTATATACTCTAAGGTACACTTACAATACTATAGTTCAGGTAAGTACCATAGGTAAAACATATATACAGTGCTGGATCACTTGCAATACTTAAATGGCAAACATAGCTTTAGGGTAACAAATCAAATAGTAAACCAACTGGAAACATATGCAAGGTTCCAAACTCTTAATAAGTTTTTATAACTTCCACGAATCCTGTCTTAACAGTCCAACCCTTTCTAGTTTTAGTCTCTCAAATTTCAGATGGGCCACTGGGTAACCAGGGGCTGGAGGTTGGCCAGGAAAAGGTGGAGGAAGCAAGACACAGTGTTCAGAGTACTTGGGTCCAGGAGGGATTCCCTAAAGTTGCAGGTATGTAAAGTCGGTTGCTACAAGTTGACTCACAGGGGTTAGAGTGACCCCCTGAATGGGTGCCCCAAGAACCAGTGTCCTAGGGCAGGCAGTTTTACCGCTGAGAGCACAAAGGGTTGTCCCCTCAATGTTACTCTAAGAAGACCTGAGGGGTAGCAAGATACAAGCCGGTCTCTGGTTCTTCCGTCTTGGTGACTTGGAGAAGGGGACTTTGGTGGATCTGGTGATAGCACTTGTTTAGGAGGATACCCAGCAACTGATCTTCACAGTGTTTGCTAGTTGGTGCCTTCTACCGGAGAAGTGGACTGACGGTTGTCCCGGCGGTCAATTCTAGTCCGTTTTCTCGGCCCTTGCCTCTGGTGAGGGGACTCTCTGGAGGTGGCTCGAGTTGTTGCAGACAAAACCACGCTTCCAGGGACTAGGCATAAAATGAAGCACAGGACCACATTATTGGGGATTTGCAGGCCCTGGGGGTCAAAGCTCTTTTGGGGAGGGCGCAAATTGTAGGTCGTCTCAAGACTGATTAGGCCCACCAGTCTATGGGAGGAAGACATTTTCTTCAGCTCTTCCCTGTCGATTGGAGTGACGAGGTTCAGACAGAAACTGTGCCTCAACAGGCTCTGGAAGTTGTTGGAAGTGCTGGCGACGTCCTTCTCGGTTCTACTCTTCGTCACTTTCTTGTTCCAGTGGTCGACTCTGGATTCCTGGCTCCAAGACCTCTGAATTTATCCAGGAACACCGGCGGAGTTAACCAATCATGTCCCATGCACCATTCCAACTTGGAGGTGGCTGCTCAATGGAGACAGGTAGCCTACCAGTCTGAACTGGTTTCAGCCAGGCACACTGCAGGGTTAGAGGCAGGGGAGTTTCTGTTGACCACCTCCACTTCCTGTCCCTGCCAGGCACTCGGGGAACCTTTGCAGGATTTCCTTGAGAAGCCA
The DNA here is from genome assembly GCF_040938575.1 of Ambystoma mexicanum. Taxonomy (NCBI): domain Eukaryota; kingdom Metazoa; phylum Chordata; class Amphibia; order Caudata; family Ambystomatidae; genus Ambystoma; species Ambystoma mexicanum. Next base: position 589,841,857 of record NC_090923.1, on the reverse strand, counting down.
GTCAAAGACAAAGGGGCAAAAGGAGCTTCCCCACCCAGAAAGGTTAAAGAAGGGATCAGAAAGGATAGGCCATCTTGTTGAGGCCTTAACATTTTTTTGGGGTAAATGGTGCGCCTTTTATGCCTTACCACAGCTGCGACAACAGCCTGCGATAAAAGTACAAAAAAAGTTGTGTAAAAGGTACACTGCCACCAGCCTGAACAGATGGGCTTGTCACAGTAACAAAATGTTACTGGAGAGGCAAAAAAAAGGGTCCCACTGTATCCCCTTCAGCACTCCACATAAGGTGGGGTGTGCTGATCTCGCAAGATAAATATACAGAAACGATAAAGCGTATCCTTCCGCCCTGGTCACTGCAGGTTAATCAGGGAAAGAAAAGAAACAATGAAGGAGAAGCTATGAGCTCCTGGCAATACTGCACAGAGGGTGCCGTGCTTCTGCCCTGGTCACTGCAGGTTAGTCAGGGAAAGAAAAGAAACAATGAAGGAGAAGCTATGAGCTCCTGGCAATACTGCACAGAGGGTGCCGTGTGTGTCTTCATTAAAATGTAGATGCCTAAAATTTGGAGGAAATTACAACTCCAAAAAGAAATCCCCAAAAGGGGCCAAAAAAGGTTCCCTAGATCACAGTAAAAGAAGGGGTGAGTATGGAAAAAGTTTCCACTCACCCAGAAGAATTAGACAAAAAAATCCAGGTGTCCATCAAAAAGTGCTGGGGGAGTCATAAGGAGTTGGAATTTCACACAAGAATAGAAATGTACCTTAATAAGGGCCCTTTGAACGTGGAATATTTGGTTTCAGAACTGTACTTGTTACTACCTTCTGATGAAGGCCAGGTGGTTTCTTCACTTGCCTTCAAGGGAGCAAAAAGCGCTGGCCTGCACAACTGTGCAAAGGTGGGAGCCCCTTGTCGTTAACGTGGTCAGCGGAGAGTCCAGGGGAGGGGTGGAGAAACCGGAGAGCCAGGTACCGCCGCAGGAGAAGGAACTCAGGTCCCGTCAGGAGCAGCAGGTTGACATCCCACCGAAGAGACGGCAACAGCCTGTTCGGCCAGAAGCAGGCTTTGGGTCACTCAACAGAGACGCCAGAGCCACAGAGACACATCGTAGCTGGAAGAGAGATACGCAACATTGTAATGAGGTTGGGTGTCAAGGCCACAGCAAGGCCCAGACTGGTCTATGAATAAGAATACCCCAGAAGGGGTTGAGCGAAGCAAGCTACCTAACAGGGCGGACCAGGCCCGTAGCCCACGCAGGGCTGTGCATGAAAATATGTCAGGAGGGGTTAAGCGAAGTAAACTACCGAGCATGGCTGAACAGGCCCATAGCCCACACAAGGCTAACGATAAGAAGCAGGCTTCATCCAGGCTTTGATCCACAAAGAAAAATAACCGAGACAAAGAAGAGCCAAAGAAACCTGCAGAATAATACTAGGCTTCCTTACCATGGTACCGAGAAGAGTCGGTCCCAATGAGGCATAAAGATTGGTTCAACAACAGTAGAGAAGGACTTTGACTTTATGCTAGGGAGGATCCAGTTACAGGAAATAAAAAGCAAGAAAGGACTAAGTAAAAGGGAGAGCAGCCAGCGTGAAGCCAGCCCAACCCGGGAAGTTTGAATCTGGGAACACAAAACTGCACAAACACAGATCCCCGGTGGCGGGTGTAAAGACCGGAGGGGGGGTCTGTACTTCCGCTCTCTATATGGTAGAGGAGAGGCACAGAGGACCCCTGCCAAGATTCTCTATTATTGATATCGTGGTCGAGCAATCAAGGCCTAGCTTCTCAAGAGGTGATGCAAGCTGGTTCTTAAGTACAGTGTAGTCCCTGAGCACCCACGAAGGAATGTCCACACACTATCGGTTAAAACACAGTCTTTATATAATTAATATTCAAAATCATATACACAATGACGATAACTCACTTTGCACTCCGGAAAACAACAATGGCAAATATATACAATTCTAGAGTGGCACACTAACGTTATTAGATCTCATTAAAGTGCATACCGTCAGAATGACACACAGATAAAAATAAAGAGGAAACCAGCAGTAGAGAGAGAAAGGAAACCAAGATGGTTGAGCAATAGGCAGAGTACTGGCAACTACAGTTAAACACAGCTCCGTGTGGAGATCCCCCACACCTGGGCAACCTGTAGAAGTAAGATACAAGCCCAGTCCATATATTGTTCACACTAGACTTTCCAATAGTTCTGCAACCCCAAAGTACCTGCCGTTGTAGCGTTCCGCGTCGGGGAAATCGACAACCCTTCTTGAGTGCCCTCCCTTTAATGGCAGGAGTCACGGGTCGTCGAACGTCCAATGGAGAAGAGGTCGAGCTACGACGATGAAGTGGCCGCGTCGTTCCTAGCGGTGCTTGTTGACGGGGAAGCGTAAACGTCCTGCAAGGAAGAGGCGTGTGGGCCACCTCAGTGTCAATAGTTCTGGACGCAAACAGTTGAAGAACAGTGGCCCAGCAAGGGCGTCGAGTCGGCGGCGTCTCTGTGGTCTTTGGGTGGCGGGAAACCCACCGGTGGATGCTTCTCGGCGCGTCGACGGTCTGGCCTTCTCCGGCAGGATACAGCGGCGACGATGCGGACGAGAGCGTCCTTGGATCAATGAAGTTCTTAGGCAACGGGAGCACTGCGGCTCCAGTCGGCGACGGCGGTCGGCGACAGTGGTGGACAACAGTCCGGGCACTTCTCCTTGGAGTTCCGCAGCAATCCCCATATCGGGCCGGCAGCCTGTCGAAGGTCTGTCTACCAGGGAGCTTAGGCAAAAATCAGCTGTGCACAATGGTCCCTCGTAGCTCGGGAAGAGGGCGCCTTACCAGGTCCTCTCTGGGTCAGTCCTTGAAGCACAGCAGCTTTCAGATTGCGAAGGAGAGCAACAGCAATTCTTCTCGTCCAGCAGGGCTCAAGGTTAAGCTTCAGTTACTCCAGTTACTCGTCATAGTGGACTTCAGCTTCCGAACACGATTCCTAGCAGTGAGAGGTCCCCAGATATACTGTTGATCTCCCATTCATTCCGCTGGGTCATACTCAAGCATCCAATCACGACTACGGGCCTTCATGCAGGCAGGCAGCCAATCAGGCACACAAGGTATTCAGGCCATTCACTTCTCTCCGGACACTCACAATAAGTTATGTGTATTGGGACAAGTACTGAGCCATTCAACACTGCGAGCTGCATTCATACCGGTTTCGGGCAGGGCTGTCTCAACCCTTGTGCCAAACACCAGGTACTAGACATCCACAACATAGAATGCCTATTCGTCACACACTCCATTCACCCAGGTCCCACCCACAGGCATACACACAACATTCGGTCGTTGAGAAGGCTCCAGCCAGTCTAGTTGGCACTTCCCCACACTACCATATACGGAACTTCCACCCAACAGCCAGTTAGGAGGAAGGGACAGAGGCAGGGCTTCCCGGGACTTCGGGAAGATCAAGGTAACAGGTGATGGAAGGCAAGAGGCCATGGGGGCCATTTTGTCTCCATCAGGAATCTATTGATTCCAATAACAGGGCCTGGTAATCCCAAAATGGAGGACGCTCAGGGCACCAGTCATTTCAGCACAGAGCTGCCACCAGCCTGTACCCTGCTCTGTGGGTCACACACAGGTGCCCAAAACATACACTAAGGGCATAGGGTTGTACCCCTACCCATGGGTGCCATAAGGGTATCCCACGGGTCTGTTCACCAAACCAAAAAAGAGCTGCACCGCCAGGAGTCCAACATGAACTCCTGTGCGGAAAACACGACAGAACACACGATAAAAACAGTAAAGGACAAGGATACAGAGGCCCTGTCCCTCTGATGCATTTCCAGCATCACAGCGGGGACATTCAAGGATGGTCGACTGAGCTCTGCAGTTTAAGCCAAGCTCCTGACCACTGGAAGTAGAGAGAAGCCAGCGTTGGCATGACCTCGGGAAGGTGGGCCGTGTGGTACTGCAACTGTGGCAGAGCCATGTGGCCCAAGTCTCCAGGGAGTTACAAGGACGAAGAGGGGAGCAGATTGAAGGAAGCGCTGAAGCAATGCAAGTAAGTCCATCGCCCCCACCGGTGATACAGTTGACATGTTACAGGTGGGGTTAGCCGAAGCAAACAACCGAGCAGGGCTGAGCAGCTCCCTAACCCAGGCAGAGCTGAGCTTAAGAATACCACAGGAGGGGTTAGGCAAAGCAAGTTAATGAGCAGGGCTTAACTGGCCCGTACTCGCGCAGGGCTGACCATACATGTAACCCAGGAACAGTTGAGGGAAACAAGCCACAAAGCGAGGATCAGCAGGCCGTAGCCTATCTAAGGTTGAAATACCAGTTACCCCACAAGGGGCTGAACGAAGGACACAACAAACTGGCAGACCAAGTCAGAGGACTACTCAAGGCTAAGAAGATGAAACATTATGACCAGACAAAAAGAAGTGAACCTTGTTTTTTTTTATAAACTGGCTAACAGTGCGGATCTGGAAGATATTTTTTTTTAATGTTTTTAAAGCATGGACCTAGCATGAGAGCAGCGGAGTCCTATATAAGGTTCGGGTGGCCAGCATTTGGGCTGATATCTTTTAACAATAGCGCAGTACGCAGGGCATGGCTTGGAACCGTAGTGCGAGGTATAGTTCCTCACTAGCTCCCAACCCAGACCCGATGACTGAAGGACTTAATGCAGCAGAGCGTGTACGGTTTTGCCTGAAAACAGCCATCAGGATGAAGGAAAGTGCTGCGCCAACCGAGCAGGAGCGGAAAAGCCCACTCACGCCTTATCCCAAAGGAATCAATTTCGGAAGTAAGTTGCGTCGCAACTCTAAAAAATTCCAAGATGGCGATCGGGGCTCGCGTAATAAGAGCCCCGGCCGACTAAGAACACATGCGGGCATGCGAAGCCTCTGGCACTACTCCACAGCGGCCGTATGCAGTGTCCTCCACCAGATCGGCCTCGCACATGCTGTGGTAGCGCTTCGCTCCATGAGATGGGAGGACACGCCCACTTTCAAGAGCCATGGATCTGTTGCATCGGAGCTCCTCTGATGCAGACCACATGAGCAACATACCGTGTAAAGGGTGAATCAATCATAGGGAGGAACATGATTTAAGCGACAAGTGAACAGCTGCTGGCCCTGAAGCAGTAAGCAGCCCACCGGAAAAAGCACTGCCTTCCCCTGCAGAGCCTCCTCAACACCGTGGCCCAGCAGGCTAGGCAAGAGCACCTGCCATCAGCACAAGAACACATGTGGAGTCTGGGCCCTGGCCCCTGCACAACAAGGCCTATCCCCCCCACACAATTACCGTATAGGAGTGGAGCCATTGCGGGGAGCACCCACTGAGGATCTGGGGGACTGGGGCACCAGCTAATACTCACGTGAGCTGCCTGGAAGCAAGAGTCTAGCAAATCCTCGTTGAAGTGGGCGACACAATTCAGGAATACGCAGAAAAACAATTAAAAGAAGCATAAAGCCATTCCAAAATGGCGGCGATGAGAAGAGGACGTGTCTGAACGTTGCTCTGTCGCCCATCAGAACCGCATCACAGAAGCACCACAAAGAAGCGGAACATCTCTCACCGAAATAGTCGGAGGGTGAAGCACACGAGTATCCCACAGGCATGAAGGATTCCGGCAGGGCTAGGCAGCTCCAGCGCCCGAATCGAGCCCTGTGAGGAGGAACTCCCATCCCGCTGAAAGGCCCAGCATACCATCTATGGAGGAATCCATCACTATACTCATCCCCAAACCAAATGAAGACCCATAGGACTGTGCATCGTACCGGCCCATCACACTAATGAATAACGATGCAAAGATCTTCTCCAAGATCTTTGCAACCAGACTTGCAAGAGCCCTCCCAGACCTAATCCACCCAGACCAGACATGTTTCATTCCAGGTCGAACCACCCATGACAACATTAGGCGCACCCTAAACCTGATTGAAAGCGCCTCTAGAATGATAATAGAAATGGCCATAATCTCTCTCGACGCCTACAAGGCATTTGATCTACTGGACTAGGGTTACATCCAGAAGACACTATCCCATTTTGGGTTCGACTAGAAATTTACCAAATGGGTCATTGCCAATTATCAACATCCCTCCAATTCATTAAGAATCATTGAGACCCGATCCCCTAAGCTCCATATCTCTTGAGGCACTTGTCAGGGCTGCCCCCTATCTCCTCTAATATTCGCTCTCTCAATGGAGCCATTTGAAACCAGAATACGAAACAACGCACACATACAGGGGCTACAAGTGGGGGCAAGCCAGAACAAGTTCTCCACATATGCCGATGATGTCCTCTCCCTAACACAGATCGAGCACTCCCTGGAAGCACTCTGGCAGGAGATCTCAGCATTTGGGCAGGCCTCAGGCTTCAGAGTCAATTACGGGAAATCAAGGGCCGTGGGAATAAACAATACCCGGGAGCGCAGAGAAACACTGACAAACATTAGCCCCATACCATGAGCCAAATCACGGATAGCTTACCTAGGGGTCAACATACCAAACAGAACAGAGAGGGTATACCGAGCCAACATCCTCCTGCTATTCCGAACCCTATTAAAGGACATGGAATACTGGCATAAACAGGAGGCTTCATGGCTGTGAAAAATCGCAGCACTAAAAATTAACATGGTCTCGAATTTCCTATATCAATGCCTGGCGCTACCAGTCATTATAAACCCAGGAGAGCTCCGAAAGCTGCAAAAAAAGGTCTTGAACTACATCTGGGGCAAGTAAAAAAAACTAGAATTGCAAAACGAGCTATGCTCAGAGGGGCAGCGATGGGAGGTCTGGGGGTTCCACACGTTCTTAGATCTAGCCTGGCGGCCAAACTATCACATGCATTCGCATGGCAGGCAGACAACAATATACCCAGATGGAAACAAATGTAAGAACATTGGTGCACACAACCCGATCCACCCTACCACACCTCACACCACCAGGCAGGGCTCCGGAAACCGGCCCGCTCATGGCCACTAGAAACAAAGTCCAATGCTGGAAAAAGGAAGCAAGCCATCAGGGACACAGGAGATCATTGGGGCCACTCACTCCAGTCTGGAATAACACAGAATTCACCCCCGGACTCGATCAAGAGACATTTAGCAAATGGCACGAGGGGGGCTTAAGACAAATCAAGGATTTCTACACTAATGGAGCACCACTCTCATTTGAAGAAAGCAAAACTAAATTTCAAATCCCAGAAACCGAAAGATTCCGCTATGCACGACTCCGGCCCTAGATGTCACAACACAACATTAGAACGCATGGGAGCAGAGAACTGAACCCGCTGGCACTCACACCAACATCAACCCTATATAAGCTCTTAGAGAAGGGGGACCCCAACAAGAAGGAGAACTATATGCTCAGATGGGAGAGATCTAGAAAGAGAATTAGAAATGGAAGAATGGGGGCATATCTGGTCCCGCACGCACAAAACCTCAAAATGCGTTATAAACAAAGAGGGAAAGATGGAAGTATGCTACAGGTGGTATGTCACCCCAGAAATACTGAACAAATGCAACCCATGGTACTCCCCGCTTTGCTGGAGGGGATGAGCAGAAACAGGTTCACTATTCCATTGAAACACTTGTTATAAATGCCATTCCATCTGTTATGGTCATGCCCAAAATAAGGGTTATTTTGGAAAGAGGTCTTGAGCCACTCTCTAAATCAATCACAGGCCTGACAATTCCATGAGATCCGGGGACTGTGCTACTGGGCAACACAGGCGAGGGGACGTTCCCACTCAATGGTTACATGGTGGACTTGATTACCCACTTCCTCACCGCAGCTAAAATCACAATAACCCGGCTATGGAAGCACCCTGAAGGTCCGGCAATCACCATGTGGTGGGCAAAATGCTGGGATACAGCAGTGGCACAGAAAATAACAGCCACTCAACTGGGAATCATGGCGAAATTTAACAGCACCTGGGCCCCCTTCATGGACTACGCAGAACAATTCCCGGGGATAGTGCGCCAACCACCAGCATCCCGATGGTGTACGAAACAGTGAACACCTACTCTCTTCCCTATCTTCCAAAGATGTCAATGGATCTCCCCAATATTTGAAAATCAGTGAACGTGTTGCCCCATGTTATTATGATTGTCTCACAATACTAAAATATATTTACACATGTACCCCGATTGTATGTTGTAAAAAAACAATAAAATACATTGTTAAAAGAAAGAAAAACAATAGCTTAGTACTGTGAGGTGCATTCTGTGCGTCCATTGGAATTACTCCACTGTCAGGTGCTGTTGAAAAAGCAACATTTTGAGAGATTTACAAAATAGAAGAAATGTGGGGGCATTCCCAGTTGATACTGGGATCGAGTTAAAGAGGGCTGTGTAAGGAAGGCATGGTGTCAACAATAAGACAGACACAAGTGACCACAGTTCAAACGTGTTTATTGAACTTCAAAAAAGGGTTTGAAAAATGCCTATCTAACACTAAATCTACAGATGGGAGCAAGCTACGACCATCAAATAATAAAAACGCAGTCCTAGTGGTGTCTTGTCAAAATAAAAGGGGCCAATACTAATAAACGTATTCCCAATCCTTACCTTAAGTGTTCAAGAAACATGTCTGGATGTTCAGGCCCTTGGCCTCCCTTCCCCACGTTTTCAGCACGGGACAAGGTGGTACACTCGATCTTAGTACAGTCTCTGGCTTCTCTAGAACGTGGGTGCAGTTCAAACATTAGCATCAAGGCCTTCTGTGCCCAAGTCTCTTTGCCTTTCAAAGTCTCTTCTTTGAGAGGGCCTGATGCGACAAACAAAAAATAAGTTCCTTTCCTCTTAGGTTTTCACACATACTCAATTTATAAAGTGATTTACTATCCATCTCGGGATCCCCCTCAGCCAGGATCAGATCCCCTTTAATACAATGGTTGGCAGATTTTCACGTATCCAATTTCTCGGGTGATTCACTATTCACCCCTGATGCCCCTCAGTGAGTTCAGATCCGTTTCAACACAATGTTCAATCAGTCTCCCTCCGCCGGGCTCGGGCCAACTATGATTCACTTTAACACAAACTTGCTTTAACCCCCCCAAGCTTTCATTTGATCTCCCTCCTTCGGGCTCGGACCAATTTTCTCTATTTTGTCATCAACTTGCTTGGCAGTATAAACATCGAAGACTTTCGATTGTGCACAGGATTTTGCTTGACCCGTCGCAGGACAACTTCGATGTACCTTTCTTTTGCCAATCTTAAACCTTTCTTAACTCTCAGTTGGATACCGTACAGAAACTTTCGAATGAGCACCCACGCGGTGCCAGACCACTCTGTCAAGGGCATATCTCGGTTTCAGTCAATCACTTATCTCTTGTTCACTTTTTACTCGCAGTGGTTATCAAATGCATTTCATACACTGTAGCCACTTGCAACCTTAGCTTCAACACAGACCGGTTTGGTATCAATAGCCAAACTCATCTGCTGTGTTGAATTCAATGGTGCTGCTTTGTTGTAGGAGCCACAAACAGAACCACGGCAAACTATTCTCCCCGCTTTGACTATCGACACAGGAGACCCCGGGTACCTCTGACACACAATTCAGGATTCTTCAGCCTTGATTCCTGGTCTTACGCTTTCTATTCTTGAGGGCTTGCGAGAGTTAATGGCTCCTCGTTGAAAAGGCCAAGGGCACTTCCCTCCTTGTGTTCCCCTTCTGTTTTGCTGTCTTTCTCCTCATGTTAAACTGCCATTTTGGAGCTGCTGCTTCCTCGTATGTTTTGCCTTACCCAGAGTGTGCTCTCGTGCTCCGTCTTTTATCTAGGTGGGGAAATGTAATGGAAGTCAGGTGTGAGTAATGGTCGGTAATTGCCTGACCCTGTCTAACCATTGTATTGGGACATGTCAGGTATACGGCTTGGGTGTTAAGTCTGTTTTCTCTCATAGTGAGCTGTCTGTGAGAAAGTGTTTGTGTCGGGGAAAGGGGGGGATTGAGATTCCCAAGTATCCTACCTGGTAGGATGGGGTAAAGGTGTTACGGGGAAGGGGATACCGTGTCTCGCCATTCGGTGTCCCACGCCCCGAAGACCCCTAACCCAGGTGATCTGCCTGCACTGGTCCACCCCCAGGAACTGGATCCATAAGCAATGGGCGTGTCCTGGTCACCTGGATGACAGATCCCCGGGGACTACAGGGTGAGGCACCTTCAGGTTTCCCACAGCTGGTACGTGAAAAGAGAATAATTGCTTGTGGGTCCTCCCTTTGCGGATTACTTTTGATTCAAGCTGGCTGGTTAATTTGCTGCACAAAGAGCGTGTGTCACCAGATATGTTGGACTTAACTGCCAGATACCCTGGTGTGCTGCTCATGACTGCTTTGGAGATGATACATGCAGTATTGAACAGTATCCTTGCCTGGAGAGGAAGGCAATGTAGTTCTCGTAGGATGAGAGTTTTTCAGTATAATTTCTGCGCACCTGTAATAAGACGTGCTGCAGCGTGGTGGACTGCTACTATTAGGCCTCCCCCTCTACTCCTCCCCTCAACTCAATAACATTGTCAACTTTGCTACATATATCCTCTACAGCCTACCAAGGTCCTCTTCAACACATACCACCTCATGATGGCTGTCTCTTCATGCACAACCTACAAATCTATGCATGGTCTCAGCCATCTCTACATAGTTGACTGTTTTTCTCCATACTCTGACCCCTCCCACACTGCATTTCTCCTTTCTACTCAACTTCTCTGTCTTCCACCCTACCTACGCCTCTTCCAGATTCAAATCAGAGGCCATTAAGACTGTGGTCCAACCCGCCTTCTAGGCGACCATCGGGACTAACTCAGTCTGAGTTGGGTACAACCTACCCACAAGATTACAGGACTCTGGTAGATAGCATGCAGTGTCAGCCTTCACACTGAATGTCCCATTTGTTTTCCTACGCTATGATATGCTAGACAATTTTTATGATACAGCTAATAGAAAATAATGAAATAAAGATGTTTTTGAAGTTCTTAATATAATGGTGAATGCATATTTTTTTGCATAAAGAGTAAATAAACGACCCCCAGAAATCTATAAAAATTCGCCATGCGCTTGAAAATCACAACCTCAGTACCTCTTGCCAGTAGGTCCTCCCTGTTATCCCTCAACTACAAATAGCTCTTGCTAATATAAAGTTGGGAGACCCCTGTTTTAGATGTTCTAAAGTTGGTCTATCTGCCTAGGAGGAGGCTTTCACTACCTCCAAACTCCCAAGATGGATTTCATGTTGTATGTTTCACACTCCTTCCACATGATGCAGAGCGCAGTCAGGGAAGCTCACCCACCAGTTTGAAGACCTCCGCCCAGGGCCTGGGTGGCAAGTTCTATAAAGATAGCGGGATATCATGTGTTGAATCGGCCCCCGCATTGGGTCTAGTGCCAGGGGCTGTTTCACAACATTAACAAATGCAACCCATACAGTCCTTGCTTCCTAAAGCCATTAAGGAGAGGGTAACTTCAGTATTTACATTCCTTTGCAAGGCCACTGCTCCCGTCCCCTGACTCTCCTTTGCCCTCCACTCCCAAAAGACCAGAGTTAACCTTGACCCTGTCCATAGAAGGTAACTAAAAGTACAAAAAGATGAAGACGCCTGGCTCCTGGAGCTCTTCCTAATCCTGTGCTTTACGGGTGTAGAGGGAGGTGTAGCAATTTCAAAATGTGGAGGGACTAAAGTGCTGTTTATCTAGTCCTCAGTGAGCGTTGGTCTTCTAGGCACGATCGAACCTGGTAAATGTACAGGTTTAAGCTGATGATTACATTCTAAGATTTCAGCCAGTTTCCCGTACACTACCAATACCCTGTCCGGATCTGTTCATCATGTCTTAAAAGCCTACTGTATGGTGCTCATACATGTAAAAGTAGTTTTCTGATGGGATGACTTTAAAAATGGGCGGTGAGGGAATTCTTTTGGAATGGTGTGATTTGGGAGTTGTTGCCTCGGGCTCCCTCCCTGCGCTCGGTCACCATGGCATTTTTGTGGGGAATATGTATGCCCGTGTAGTGATACACAAAATTGCAACCTTGCCAATCAGGGCTTTAGATGACAGCATTAGCCGCTGAAAGCCAATAGTGTATTCAAAGTATGTGCTAAAAATGCTGACAGTAGTCTGTTGTAGCACTTCCATTATGCAGTAGTGAGCTACAAGGAATATGCAGGCCTAGTATGAGTGATAGGTCACATTATGCATTGTTGATAGACAGGCAGGGAGAGGGCCCTAGCTCTGTAGCTAATAGGTATCTTTGGAGTGTTTGGAAAATTATGGCACCTATATAGCGCTTAGATAGCCAGTCTTAAGCGCTATAAACACTAAGCTATGAGTGCATGCCTTTTAGAGCTTGCAGATGGGGTTAATACATCCCTGCTTCCCTTAGAATATTCTGCCTCACTAACGGTAGCCCTGCATGGCCCCAAGCTAATCTCCTTTTCTCTGGGAAGGCACTGATAAGACATTCCTGAGCTTTGGCAGATGGGCTCCAGGGAGCCAGGGAGGGGCTCAGAAGAAGGAGCAGTGGAAATTAACAGAGTTGGGTTTTTTCCATGAGCCAGCCTATATTTTGCACAGGGAAAGTTCTGGAACTGTGCGTCACGGACGGGCAGCACGAGATTATAAAATACACATGCTCACATGACTCGGGTGGGAGATCGTCCTGTGGACTTGGTTCGAGCCAGATCAAGTGCCCGGAATTTCAAGCTCTTGACGGCATCCTGCAGCGCTGTCCTCTGAGGCTTGTTACAGCTAGCTTATGAGGGCCAGGGTCTCACAGTGCTGATTGAAGGGGCGTAAGACTGTGTTTCTCTATGTTTCTCTATGTTTATCTAAGTTTCTCTATATTTTGCATTTCTCTAAGTTTTGTGCTTTGTAATCTTCTCTAACTTGAATACCAAATGTATATGAAATTCACTGTTTAGAATAAATACTAAAACTTATTGAAGGTGTCATTGTCCCTAGCATGAGATCACTGCTCAGCACAATAGAACCTGTATTTTGGGCTGAATTGGGTATTTTTTGCTCTCAAAGGGCTGGCCCCGAGGAAGATTTTGCCCATATCAAGACAGCCCGTCCACTTAAAAAATTCACCAGCTCCCACTGGCTCTCGGACTGTTTTGGGAACGGTGTGGGGGGAGTCCAGCGACTGTTATGGGAGCAGGTGGGGAACCCAAGGACTATACTGGGTGTAGAGTGCAGTGACGGTGCTCTATAGTTCATAGCCATTTGTACACACTGTCCATTTGGCATTTTAGGGGGGGGACTGCCCAAGTGGGGGGGCCCAGGTCCAAATAATTTGAAGACCACTGATCTAAGCAGATACACGCATCAGAAATACGATTACGGTACGTAATGTATCCCTTCTGAGGCTTGTATAATCTGATTAGATCATATGCTATGCATAGATTAGCGAGCAGTGTTTGGAGAAGGTGGTGGGTGTTGAGAAGGTACACGGCAAATGGATGTTTCAGCACCGCTTGTCCCAGCTGGGAATCTGATTTAGACAGAATGTCAAGGCAATAGTGCTGAGTAAAGGTGTGGATAGAGCTCCATGTAGCTGCTTTGCAAATGGCATCCAGCGGGACGTTTGCGATAAAAGCCAAGGTAGCTCATGTAACCCTAGTGGAGTGAGCCAAGGTAGCTCCTGTACCCCTGTGAAAGGCAGTGTTCTATTGGATAGAGAGTAGCAAAGCTGTATGCATCTGACTATCCACCTGGAGATGGCGTTTTCCCTGCCTGGCGCTATGGAGACAAACAGTTAGTCTGTTTTCCTTAGCGGTCTGGTCTTGTTTATGTAGTAAAGGACCGCCCTCCTTCTGAATAGACTGGTTCACGTGAAATTTAGAGATTCATTTAGGTGAGAACCTAGGGTGAGAATGTAAAACCAGCTTGTTTTATATGTGATAAAGAAAGGATCCTGCACTGACAAAGCTTGTATTTCACTGACTCTCATTATGGAAGTAATAGCCACTAAGAAGGCAGTCTTGTAAGTCAGGTGTTTAAGACTTGACTTGTGCATTGGCTCGAAATGGGGTCCCATGAGCTTAGTTTGCGCAGATGTGGATACCAAGTTTGTCTTGCCCACATAGGAGCCACTAGGATGAGCGTTGTTGCGCAAGCGTGGACAGATTTGGAGAACGTGTACCCCCCCGTTTGTTGATGTAAAACATTGCTGCTGTGCTGTCGGTCAGGACTTGCACTGACTGATTTGGTAGGTAAGATTCGAATGCCGGAAAGGCTTGGAACACCGCCAGTAGTTCCACTAGATTGATGTGGTTCTGAGCCGCTGAAAGATACCACAGACCCTGTGCTGTATGATGTAGGTAATGCGCCCTCCACCCGGCGAGTCAGGTATCTGTTGTGACAAATCGCCTGTACTTCCGGATCGTGGAAGGGTTTCAGATTTTCCCTTGTCCACCAGCAAAGATTTTGAACTAGTGTTGGCTAAACAACCACTAGATCGTCCCACTGCCCACTTGCCTGATCCCACTGTTTCGCCAACCACTCCTGCATGGGTCGCAGGCGCACTTGAGGTACCAGGTAAATACAAGATGCCATCATCCCTAGCAATTTGCATACGCTTATCTGTTGGCCGGCTTGATAAGGCGGTATTTGCAGCAACATGTTTTGGACTCTTTCCTCTGACGGAAAGACCAACCCCTCGTCTGTGTTTATCAAAGCTCCTATGAACTGTTTGGTTGTGCTTGGCACTAGGCTTGATTTTTTCTCGTTGACGGAGAAGCCTGATTGAAAGAGAAGGTTGATAGTTCTTTGAATGTTTTGTCTGCAAATTAGGGGTGACTCCCCTGTAATCAGCCAGTGTCCAGGTAAGGGTACACTGCGATTGCCTCCCTGCGTAGATGTGCTGCCACCACTGCCAGTACCTTCGTGAATACCCATGGCCTAGATGCTATTCTGAAGGGCAGCACTTTGAATTGGTAGTGCTGGTTCGCTATCTTGAAAAGCAAGAATCTTCTGTGTGCTGGGAACATTCAAATATGAAAATAGGCATCTTTCATATCCAGTGTTGCCATGTAATCTCCCTTTTTTAGTAGAGGGATTACCACTTGTAGCGAAGTCATGCAGAATTTTTGTGGCTTGACATATTTGTTTGTAGGGAGTAAATCTTATACTGGGTACATTGTTAGATCTTTCTTTGGCACAAGGAAGTAAGTTGAATGATTTCCTCGAGGAGGATGCGTGGTGTTCTCTGGAGTGGGTCTTCTGGCGTGGGGGATGATTCCGGGGTTTCTGGAGCAGTTCTATACAATATCCGCCCACTACTGTGCACAGCACCCATCTGTCTGAGGTGATTCCCTCCCATGCTTGGGTGAAGTTGGAAATGCACCCTCGTACTGGAGAGGCATAGGAGGGCACCTGAAGTGGGATGTCACTGTTTCTGAGGTGGGGTATCACCTCTGGAAGAGGAACCCCGTCCCCTATCGCGTAATCTGCGCAGTCCTATCTGGTGGTTCTGAGAGGCTTGCCCTTGATTGTTCCCCCAGGATGTACACTGGTTTTGATTGTAGCCGGAACCCCTTTGAGAAAATTGTCTGTGTGAGCGACGAAAATTTTCGTTTCCCCTTTGACCAGTAGGTTTATTGGTCAATTGGCCCAAACATTTGAGTGCACCATACTCTTCCTTTGCTGTCTTCAAGGTGTCCTCGACGGCGTTGCCAAAAAGTACATTGGGCTCAACGGGCATGTTAATGAGAGAGGCCTGGGTCTCTGGCTTAAACCCGGATTGGTGTAACCAAGCGTGCCACTTAATAATGGTACCTTCAGCTAGGATTCTGCCGGCATTGTCTGCAGCGTCAAGACTGCTTTTTTAGCAAGCAGCTCGAAACTGGCCCACCCTCTGCAGCCACCAGAGCTAATTGAGTCTTGAGGGGTTGCGGGGCTGACAAGAGTAAAGCTGAGATCTCCTCCCATTTATGGCAGTAGAAACTAGCGAATAAAGTAGCGTAATTTGCTATCCTGGTTTGGAATGCAGCGGAAGAAGCCACCTTCCTGCCCATTGTGTAAAGCGTCTTGCTTTCTTTGTCCGGAGGAGCCTCAGAGGAGGCTAGGGGAGTACCTGCTCTTTTTCTTGTCACAGTAACAACAAGCGAGCCAGGCTTTAGCTGGCCTCTAATGTACAGCAGGTCCGAAAGTGCTGGTTTGAAAAGTTTTTCTATGCAGGGGTGTGCCGCCGTGTCCGATTGGGTGTCTCTAGCAAGGGTTGTACTTTTCGTTGGACAGACTTTAGTAGGGGAATAAATTGAGTAACCACCTTTTTATCACCCAAGATTTCAGTAACAAAATCCTTGTCTTGAGGATCCTCTTGGGTAGAAATGCTGAGCTGCTTTCATGAGTACTTCATCAAGTAGAGGCTGATTATCTATCGGCAAGTCTACAACAGGGGGGTCCTGATCAACTGGGGAGTCCATGTTGTACATGTCTGGATCTAGATCACCCTCCTCATCCTCATTATCCCCATAATAATGGTCTGCAGCTTCTTGGGTATAGAGGTCTTCATGATCAGTGTCCGGGTCATATAGATCAATGGTGGAGTCTTTCGCTAGCTCATCAGGGCGAGACCTTTTAGAAGGACGTTCAAAAGTATCTTGAGACCCAGAGGCTGCTGCTGTGGGGGGTGGAGTGGAAATTCGTAAAGTAATTAGGGTATTTTTTTAAAACATCAGCCATGAAAGACATCCGTCTCATGACCCTATCAATATCGGCATATGACAGGAATGATGTTTGATTGAGGTGGGAGACCTAAATCTTCTGGGTTGGGTGGGACTACAGTAGAAGGTGTAGCCTTTTTCTTTAAGGTACAAGACAGGGACTCATGTACCTGAGGTTCCTTATGCTTGTCAGGGGGCTTATCCTTCTGTGATTTATCTCCATGAGGGGTCTTAGAAGAGCTTTTCGTAGACTCCTTGGATTTTAGCAGGTCTTTTGAGACACGCTTTTCTACTAAATGGGCTAGTCCCACCTGTATGGGATTTTTACCCAATTTTGACGTAGAACGTCGAATCTCGGCTACGGGCAGATCCAAAGTTTCGTCATCTGACTCACGACCTTCGGGAATGGCTTTATCGCGGACGTCTGTTCTGTCTTTCGGCAGTTGGGACAAGCCCTGCGGTGATCTCGATCGAGAGTGCCCAGAGGACAGCGATACAACTGACCTTTCCCTAGACATCAGGCGTTGCCGTTGGCTCGACATGTGAGTCGAGTCTCGACTGTGGGTTGTGTGTTTGGTGTAGGGGGTAGTGAAAGTACTTCCGCCGCTGGGTGTTGTCCCCGTAACATGGCCACGGGCCTGTCTGTTGGGGTCGGGGGCCAGTGCTTGGGAAACTTGAGTAACCCCTTTGCCTTCAGATATTGCGGTGTTGCTGCCGTCGCTGAAGGCCCGTTCCACTTCCATGGCCTCGAGCTGCCTCGCGTGGTGGGCCCAGCATTTAATTCAGCGGTCCCTCAATGTCTTCGGCTTGAAGAGCCTACACACTCGACAAGAAACCCTCGACGTGGTCCGGGGGAGACACAAGTTACACACCAGGTTCTTGTCGGCCCATGTAAACTTTTTGTTGCACTTATAGGACTATTTAAAGGGGGTCCTTTCCATAAAGGAATGACACGGCAGCTAGGCGAGTGTAGTGTACGAAAAAGGGGATATACATTCTAAAATGTCCTCCCCCCTCTCTCCCTACTTTGTGGGCCAAAGCCTGAAGCGGCCTTCCAAGGCCGTAACGGATCCATCGACAGGAGTCTTCAACGGTCGTCGTTTTTTTTGTTCACTGCTTTCAGATGGTCTCGATAGTAGGTGAACAGAAAGGATAGAAAGGAAAACTATCGGTAATTGAAAATAATAAACAGCGATAAGCCGAAAGTGAAACTCTGCTATAGTGCGTCCCTCTACAATGGCGGAAAAAAACAATCTGAGGGACCTCGACAAGTGAAGCACCATGGGTACAGTGGACGTCACACTAGGGATAGTATTACTGGCACGCCCTGGCAACATCCCTTTTCGAGTTTCGAAAACAACAACTAATACTCTGCAGCTTCCACTAGATGTCGGCCTATGCACAGCATGTGATCTAAGCAGATTCCACAAGCCTCCGATATATATAACTCAAAGTGCACTTGATAAAGGATAGCACTTTGAGAACTCTGCAGAGTGAGACCAACCCGATGGTGGACAAAAACAATCTGAGCGCCTCGATGCATGAAAGATCATGGGCACAGTACACGTTATCAGGGATAGTATTACAGTAACGCCCATTGGACGTCTCTGTTCTTAATTTAAAAAAAGATTACGTAATGATCTGCACCAACCAGTAGAGGTTTCCCCTTTGCAAAGTATGTGATTCTAAGCAGACCCACAAGCCTCAGAAATTAATACACACCTATATATGCGTAGATATATGGGATACATTACTCACCGTAATCGTATTTCTGATGCTTGTATCTGCTTAGATTCACATGCTGTGCATAGGCCGACATCTAGTGGAAGCTGCAGTGTATTACAGTTGTTGTTTTCAAAACTCGAAAAGGGAGGTCGACAGGGTGTGCCAGTAATACTATCCGTAGTGTGACATCCACTGTACCCATGATCCCTCACGCGTTTAGGTCCCTCAGATTGTTATTTTTCTGACATGAGGTAGCAGGAGGTGTGGCATGCGTACAGTTGTATCCAAGCAGATACGTATCAGATGAGATCATAGGCATCCATGCGCCTTCTCTCCGAGGAGAGGAAGGGTGGGTTGCATGTGAATCTAAGCAAATACAAGCATCAGAAATATGATTACGGTAAGGAATGTATCCCTTCTAAGGCTTGTGGAATCTACTTAGATCACAAACTGTGCATAGATTAGCAAGCAGTGGAAGAAGAAGGAGGAGGTGGGATGTGAGAAGGTTCATGAGCGAATAAATGTCTTAGAACCACTTGTCCCACTTGTGTATCTGTCTTGGAATGAGTGTCAATGCAGTAGTGCTGTGAGAAAGTATGTACAGAGCTCCATGTAGCTGCCTTGCAAATACTGTCTAAGGGTACATTTGCAATGAAAGTCAGAGTGGCTCCTGTGCCTCTAGTGGAGTGAGCCCGGTGCTTAAAAGGCAGTGTTTTATCTGATACATCAGACTTTCTACCTAGAGATGGCATTCTTAGAAATGCGGTCACCTTCTCTGCCTGGTGCTATGGAGACAAACAATTGATCTGTCTTTCTTAGCGGTCTGGTCTTGTCTGCGTAGTAGAGGACCGCTCTCCTCACATCTAGGGTGTGGAGTTTTACCTCAGCTGAGCTGTTGGGTTCCTGGAAGAAAGCTGGTAGCTCAATCGACTGGTTTACATGACATTTGGAGATGAATTTAGGGGAGAACCGAAGGTGAGTACGTAAAACCAGCTTGTCTTTGTGTGCAACAAAGAAGGGATCCTGCACTGACAATGCTTGAATTTAATAAACACTTCTTATAGAGGTGATAGCCACTAAGAAGGCAGTTTTATAAGAGGGTGCAATGAGCTTAGCGAGTACCACATTGAGGTCCCAACCTGGCGACGGGTTAGAAATTGGAGGGTGGAGTCTCTTTACTCCTTCCATAAATGCCTTGATGACAGGTACCTTCCACCATTATACTTTATTATGGTAAGTGGTGTAGGCTCATAAAGCCACCAGGTGGACTTTTAGGGAGTTGAATACTAAGCCCTCATCTAGCAAATGGAGCATATAAGTTAGAATGTGGGAAGGAGTACATTCTATAGGGTTGATTTGTTTAGACTGGCACCAAACTACGAATCTTCTCCATTTGTCAAAGTAATAGTGTCTAGTGTTTGGTTTTCTTGATTCTTTCAAGATATCCATGCATTTCTGTGGCAGGTTGAGATGGCCGAACTCTATGACTTCAGGAAACATGCTTCCAAGTTCATTGAGTGCGGCTGCGGGTTCACCGTTAGTCCCTCGTTCTGGGTGAGTAGGTCGAACTGGCACGTGAGTTTGATGGGATCGCAAATCGCCAGTTTGTGCAGATGTGGATACCATGGTTGTCTTGCCCACATAGGAGCAACTAGGATAAGCGTCATCGGTTCCTTGTGTATCTTCTTCACCACTTTCCTCATGAGAGGCGTTGGGGGGGAAAAGCGTAGCCAATATTCCCTGACGAGTTTATCCATAGGCCGTTACCCTGGGAGCCTGGCTGGGGGAACCTGGACGCGAAGTCTAGGCATTGACTGTTTTTGCTTGTGGCGAATAAGTCTATAGTGGGGAAACTCCATTGAGAGAAGAGGTGTTCTAAGATTCCTTCGTGTAGATGCCATTCGTGCTCAATGGTTCTGCTAGAGAGTTGAGTTCCGCTGGAACGTGCTGTGACGATAGGAACATCTTCCGTTTGAGTGCCCATTTCCAAATTTGCTGCGCAAGCCTGGACAGATTTGTAGAACGTGTCCCCCCGTGTTTGTTGATATAATACATCGCTGTAGTGCTGTCTGTCAGTACTTGCACAGATTGGTTCTTTAAATGAGATTCGAATGCCCGAAGGGCTTTGAATACTGCCAGAAGCTCTAGCAGATTGATGTGGTTTTGGGCAGCCGTGCAAGACCACAGACTCTGAGCTGTGTGGTGAAAGCAATGAGTGCTCCACCCCGCTAGAGACGCGTCCGTTGCGACAATCGCCTGTATCTCTGGCTCGTAGAAAGGTTTCCCCTTCAGCAGATTTTCCCCTGTCCACCAGCGAAGATTTTGTACAAGTGTTGGCGAAATGACCACTAGATCGTCCCACTGACCACTTGCCTGAGACCACTGTTTCGCCGACCACTCCTGCATGAGTCGGATGCACAGGCGCGCGTGAAGAACCAAGTAAATGCAATATGCCATCCTGCCTAGCAAACGCATAGCTTTGCGCACCCTTATCTGGCGGCCGGCTTGATAAGGCAGTATTTGCAGCAACATGTTTTGGACTCTTTCCTCTGACGGAAAGACCAACCCCACTTGTGTTTTTAAGAGAGCTCCTAGGAACTGTTTGGAAGTGCTTGGCACTAGGCTTGACTTTTTCTCGTTGATGGAGAAGCCCAATTGAAAGAGGAGGTTGATTTTTCTTTGAATATTTTGTCTGCAAATTAGGGGGGACTCCCCTGCAATGAGCCAGTCGTCCAGCTAAGGGTAACACTGGGATTGCATTCCAAGGTAGGTGCGCTGCCACCACCGCCAGTACCTTTGTGAATACCCTTGGAGCAGAAGCTATTCCGAAGGGCAGCACTTTGAATTGGTAGTGCTGGTTCGCTATCTTGAAACGCAAGAGTCTTCTGTGCATTGGGAAATTGAAATATGAAACTAGGCATCTTTCATATACAGTGTCTCCATGTAATCCCCCTTTTTTAGTAGAGGGATTACCTCTTGTAGCGTAATTTGAGAATTTGCATTACTCAGCTGTGGTCAGCTGTGGCTGTTGTACAGAGGTCAAGAGAGCCATTAGTAAGCCATTAACCATGAGAGGGACAGTCCCAATGGAATGCCGACATGAGAAATTACAACAGAAAGTGCCTCAATGGCAGTATGGTACACATTTTGGTTGCAGCCATACTTGTATACACCCACTATCTACAACAATATCTAATACCTACATGGATCACTGCAGTTTGTTCAAGGAATAAACACTGTGTGAAGGTTTAAGAAGACAAAAAGGTTATAGGCTCCCCGAAAGCACTGATGGTCAAGTAACAGCAGCCACCGTTCCTGGAACATTCAAAGCAGATAAATGGAATCCTAGGATGTAGTAAAACATTTCCTCTTACATATCTAATTGAGCCATGACAAACTGAGAACAAACATCCACAAGAAACAATGTAAGAAATGCAGTCATTTTTAATATCAACATTTTAAAGAAAATAACAGTCCCAACAGTTACATACCCTTCAACAGAGGGTGCGAAATCAACCACAAAATCCTCCTGAAAATCATCCACTACTGTTTTTCCAATCCATTCCTGAAACAAGTCATCAAAATAATATATTTTAAAGAATAGAATCCAAACACTGCTAATTTCTAAATATCTTAAAATACGCATGCCACTTGCTGCAATAGTATTTACACCATTGCATCCTGGCCATTTAAAAAACAGTCATGATTTAAGCCATTGTCATCTCTCCAATACGGATTGCACGTGTTTAGTAGTGGTAATGGCAGACATATCAATGTGCAGTAAGCTGAAGGGCCAATGCCACTGAATGTTGTACCATGTATAATCTTAACCATTGGTTTTCAAAAGCTCTTTCACAAAGGTTACCATGTGCTGTATGGAAAAGTATTTGCCGCCTCCTGTTCAAGTTGTGAAAAAATAATTGCCAAAGAATGCAGGTAGGCAACTCATCTGATTTATCTAATTATTGGATATATCTAATAAAGCAGGTTCAAAAGGGCAACTCTGTCACTATGGAAGAAACCATACATGGCACCTTTCATTTCAGAGTTTAGTGTCACTGGAGACAATGAATGGGAAAAGACAGAAATCATTCTTATAAGGAAGGCATAACTGAGCTAAAAACAATGAAGACAACAAGATACTTACCACTGATAGCACTCCTTTGGGTAACTAAGGTATTCCTCAGCACTTGAAATACACTTCCAGGTGGACACTGGGCAGAAAACATGTCACCACTATCAGGGATCTCTGCACATTTCTGCGTTGACACTAGGCAGTCAAATGTGACAGCAAGGACAGATAAACAAATGACTTAGCTCTCGGTAATGTTCTTTCTGATGGATGTTCCTCCCACAGATTCCTCATCTATGATATGGTATTTGCAGCAAAAATCTTTTTCAGAAACCTTTACGCCACCCATCAGGAAGTGCAGCGTGGCTCTGCTGGCCGCCTACATGCACCCCACATGATGTTGGGGGCCAGTATAAATCAAAGTGCTGACCCCGTGACCTTAGTTCCGCTCTTTTTCCATAGCACACAGAGGCTGACTAACTAAACAACTAATGTTCTTTCTGATGGATGTCCCTCCCACGGATTCCTCTTCTTACATATATATGTATCCTGCTTTACAGTCTCTGAACATTTTTCAATCGCAGAGGGCGCGGTGCAGCATCGACCCGATTTCCCTCAATGGTTACCATTCTTGCATCCCGACGTGACGTCGATGATAGTTAACATTTTTTTAAAAAAACACCCAACAGGGGGTGCGCGGATGGAAGTTAACTAACCACGTGGCACATGAACCATCAGGGTGAAAATGGTCTTGGGCCCCTGTTCCCACCCCCTCCATTGGGGATTATTCCCTAAGTAGACTTGGGGAACCCTTGGCCGAAACCTGGGGCGAATCGACCCGTTAGAAGTGGAGTTATCATGAAGTATATCAGCAGCAAGGGACTGTGAGGAATGGTCCCTGTCCGAGGCTCCAGACCCTCAGACGCTGATCGAGTAGAGGCGCAAGAACGAACAGAGGCCTTCACAACCATGAGACAGAGTGATACTCAAGCACAACTGAGGTAACATTGAGGTTGCTGGGGAGCTCAGTACCCCCAGCCAGCCCTGGCAGTTCCTCGTGTAGACACGACTAGCTTAGACCAAGCAGACTATAAAGATGTGCCAGCAAAGTACTCTGCTGCCATGGATCGTTCTGGCAAAATCAGTACGAGCAACACTTTATGAAGGCGCACAGCGTCATCAGTGACGCAAATTACATAATGTACAAATTCACATGGCTGTTTGGTTGAGACCCTATACATAGGCTACCTGCTCCATAAGGGCTGCCTGGCCATTGATCCAAGCCCCTTTTGTTCATCATCTTCAACGTGGGCTCCTGCTTGCGCGTCATCAGCCAAGAAGCTACAATTAATTCGCGATTATGTGAAGAAAAACAATGGAGGCTCTATCTCTAACCTGATGTGCACATGGTACCGCAGACAAGGGCTAAGAGGATACTTCAAGGTCATTTCATCTTACATACTACAGCTCGATTCCAGAAATGTTGACGCCCCTCCAAAGCTTCCCACCCTCATTTTGGCTTTGCTGTTTTTCCCCTCCTGGCACCTAGCAGCACAAATCATGTGACCTATGGTGAAGGTAACTAGCCCCTGCTTTCTGATCGATCTTAATCGATTGGGGGTTTAATAGTTTTATGGTCAGTGATCTGGGACTGACTGGCACCTTGGAAAGCTGGGGGTGTTTGTGTTAGAGACATCTGAGTGCTATTACTTAGAGCTGGGACTTGGAAGGTCGGAGGCTTGTGCCTTCCTTCTCGTGGGATCCCTTTTCGCAGAGAGCTCTTAACCCCCATTGTGGCTTTGCAGGGCGCATTCCTTCTGGGATACGAATGCTGGCAACATAAGACAATGATGGGTCTATCAATCCATGTAGCCCTGGCCTTTCTCACTGGTGCCAACGCTAAAATCTATTCCCTATTCCTGCATGCATGCATGAATGAATGAATTTACACGTGCGTGTGGCTTGAGCCGCGACCCTGGCTGCAGCGCAGAACTAGGCCTCAATTTCATTATGGTTGCTACTATCTAAGATGGCGTTTGGTTCTCCATGTACAATAGAGCAAAAGCATACACCACTCTCCCCGAAATATAGCCCCTGTCAAAAACCCGCCTCCCCCTGTACTCTCCCTGAGTCCTTACTGCACACTTCCAGGCCTCTGCCTCATTCAAAAGCACTGGGGTGCATGGGACGATGGTCCCCCCTTTCGTTAATACTACATCAACAAATTCCCATGTGAGCTCCCCATCCATCTTTATCCTTCTTTCCCTTTCCAATCTTTCAGCCTCCAAGTATGGAGGTGACCCTTCCCTTGGTACCCATGCAATACATATGGACCATAAACTTTCCCCTGCTTGTGCGTATTGTGTTCTGTGTAATTCTCGGGTCAGGTGGGGGAACTGTGGTGGTGCCTGGTGGGTGAAGGCGTTGGTCTATCGCAACCATGCATGGCTGGTTTGGGTCGTCAATCTGAACTGCACTGTTTTTTGTACCACGAGGTGCCTCTTGTACCCCAATTGAGACCATCATCATTGCGCTGCTAGGAACTGCTTTGGCACAGCTTTGAAGCCCAACTGACAGGTGCAGGAGATCAACACGATCACAGGAACCAACATCTTCACAATCCAACATTCACGATGGTGCCCATGAAAACAGGTTATCAAATCAATCACTCTCCTATATCCCAACTTCTGTCTGCATGTGAGTGCCGAGGACGTGCAGGGCCCCTATTATGTTGGTGAGGGACCCATTTTCTGCGTCATTAGGAGGTGTGTAGGTGCAACATGAATTGCCAATCTTTTTGCAGACCCCTCCTTCCATGGCTATTAGGAGGTCCAACACATAGCGATTCTGCAACCTCATCAGCCGGATTGCGCGCATTTCCATATTGATCGCGTTGTAAGTGATTTCAATCTGGCACACACCCAAGTCTCGCCCAGCATGTAGTGCGCAAATGAAACCCTTATTTATTTTTGTCTATAAATTCAATATTCTGAACGATATACCACTCACATCACACCCTTCTCCTGAGACCCCCCGGTCACACTGAACCATGAATCAGGCTAGTTTGCAAAGGTAAATATTTATTTATGTATTTAGAATTTAAATCACAATATATTTTAATAGGTAACAACAATCCCCAATGGGGTGACAGCAACGGAATAAGATCTTTAATGCACTACTAATCAAGTAATGAACACAAAAACAAATGCAGCACACAAAAGGATACTTTTGGATTGGTTTAGAACAGACAGCACTATGGTTAGGGGTTTCCCCTGCAACACCCCGCAACCCACCAATAGGCAATTTAAATAGATGTGAGGAGAGAGCAGGTACTCAGGAATAACACAGATCAAACAGAATATCACTCCCACCTTCCCCCTTTAAACACAAGAGAAAAACAGAATTGACTTTTCAACTGTCAGATGGCTTTGAAATTTGCTGAGCAAAAACATCAAATGTGGTAAAAAATGCTTAAATTATTATAAATTTTCTACGGGAGCCGCTTTGGACAGATGCAAGCAAACACAAGCAATGATTAACTCACAAGAAAACAGTTGGGATCTCAAAGTCAAAGTGGGAAATAATTTAAAGCTAATTCACACATGTAAAACTTTTCAAAATGTCAATTGGCGGCAAACATTTCCTTATGCAATTTATGATATAACGGGTCAATCGCATTGTTGCGGTTTTGGGTTGTAGAGATAGCTAAGCATGTTAGGTACCAGTGGGAGTTGACATTTCGCTTCTATCTTAAAAAATGACGGAGTTCTGGAGGTTTTAGTGAGAGGTGTTTTTCGAAAATAAAGACGAGATTTGAACGAAGACTTCAGTTTAGAATCGGAAAATATGGCTTATGCTTTTATTCAAGGCTAGAGCGTTTGGCTAGGCAACCAAGTCAGGGCACAGTAAGCTCTGAGACTGATTTATGACTTCAGTAAGAGATCCCCATTACTTTCCCGGCGGCACCAGTCCAAAGACTCAAAGTGGTACTTATGGATCAGAGTTACACGAATAAAGATGACTATGAAAATGGCACTTTAGCAACTAGACAGAATAAGATAGCACCACCGATTTTGACACTGTTACCGGTTATGAAAGTAGGGATAGTTCAGAGATTAGGGTGGAACAAGATAATGCAAGGTATACAATAGTTCTCTAGCGTCCTATTAATACTCAAAATCCACTGGGATTTAAGATTTTGGGACAGTCATGGTCCTGGTCAATGGATTGGGTCTATCAAGGAAAGACATGACATCAGGCGTGGGACTGGATCAGCTAGGCCGGTCACCGGGATTGCACAGGATCTGCCCTTCTTGTTTCTGGGTATTTCAAATCAGCGGGATAGCGAGTTTATCAGGCAAGCCTTATGGAAGCAAGCCAGATAGGTTCAGGATACTAGTTAAGGATGCTTTTCCACAACAAAGCGCTCCACCGGGTTGTGAGAATAAGTTTGAGGATTCAGGCCTTGCTGAAAATGGTTCAGCTACTGCTTGGCAAGATTCTTGGCATCTGGATCTGGAAGGATGTTAAAGGCTGGATGTAGAATGCTGGAAAAAAGTGCTTCGCTGGAATCAGGAGAGTCTGTGAGTGAGTGCCTATGTGTTGTCAGCTGTCTCTATTTATCCTTTCAAATGACATCACAAAAATGGGTGTATGGGCCGGCTTAACTAAGCTTGCCCCTGTGAACTGGGATTGGATCAGGACCTCATCTCCGCCTTGCATCTGAGTGATTGGATCAAGGACAGATGATGTCGCATTTATGGTTTGGCTTTAGAAACCTCCCCTAGCCACTAGTATCAAAATCGAATTTTGTCCTACATACATATTTATACATTGATGATCTCAACAAAAATCACACACAAAGATTCCATATTTTATGTGGTAGCCGTTCCTCAAAATCCCGCAGCTGTGGGATCTTGTTTCACCTTTCTGCAGAATTTTGTCCATTTCGCCATAAACACATTTTCCAAACTTTCTGCAGATTTCCACAAATATGTGTCTTTACTATTGGGATGTGTGTGTAAAGTTTAACAATTCTAGCATTAATACAGTTCACATAAAACCACATATGTTGCCATTCCTGTCCAGAATATGTTCCACAGTTCCACCGCCTCTTGAAACGTAAAGCCAAAAATTAAACTAACAAATCTGTCCTTTTTATATTTTTCACCACTTTGGATAACAAGTTAAGAGTCTCTAAACATTGTTCATTATTTATTCTTAGCAGCAAATGGTCCGTCTCTTGTCTCGCCCTGGAGCTCAAGGAGCAGCCCCCTCCTTTGGGAATTCCTTCAAGGAGCAGTTTACTACCCCTTCACACGTCCATTTCCTGGGCTGGAGGATCTGCCATTGTTCATTCTCTGGCTGTAGACAAAAGTCTGGCCTAACCCACAATTATAACCCATCAGTGAGTTTCTGCTGAGAGGATTTTCCTCCACTAGGGATAAACCTGTTTTTCCACTTCTTGCAGGCCCAGCCAGGCTAATTTATTCTTAATTTCTTAAAATCCTGCTGAAACCAAACTAGTTGCATCAAATGACATAAATAAATTACTTTCTTAGTTTTAAACCTGTGGGATCAAAAACACAACTGAGATCTGTATTCCTTTTAGCAACACTCCTTTTATATTTGCTAATCCGGCAGACTTTTAGTTTATATAACTTTGAAGTTTCATCAGGAGAGCTCATCTGACAGTGTGCTGCACACAGATTGTGTCAGGAGCCGTCATCCACAGGCAATCCGGTTTTTCTGAGAAAATGTTTTGCTCTTCACATTTTAGGACCTTGTACATTCACAATGCTTCATTAGATTAACTGAATTTTAGCGCCAAGCAAGATTTTGAGTGTTTAGAAGTGTTGTGTA